>NC_090254.1:1453490-1530990 GCF_037325665.1 Littorina saxatilis | reverse complement strand
CAGTGGTTGTATAATCCGCTACACTCCGCAGTGACCCCACAAAGCAGCCTGTCTCTACTTGTTGACGCAAAGGGCAGTGGTTGTATAATCCGCTACACTCCGCAGTGACCCCACAAAGCAGCCTGTCTCTACTTGTTGACGCAAAGGGCAGTGGTTGTATAATCCGCTACACTCCGCAGTGACCCCACAAAGCAGCCTGTCTCTACTTGTTGACGCAAAGGGCAGTGGTTGTATAATCCGCTACACTCCGCAGTCAGCTTCCCCGTCATAACAAGGGAGCGAACTGTTACGGTCAGACAGACAGACAGACAGACAGACACACACACACACACACACCAGGGGCGGACGAGGGGGGGGGGGCACAGGGGGCACGTGCCCCCCCCCCCCCCGAAAAAAAAGAAAAAAAAAAAGAAGAAGAAAAAAAAAGATTTTTCTATGCTGATTCTATGACCATTTCTAAGTTCAATGGCACCAGATGGCACCATTTTGCTTCTTTGGGCAAAATTTTTTTCCGGGGGAGCATGCCCCCGGACCCCTCTAGCAAATTCGGGCGCTTCGCGCCCATCACATTCACTTTCGATTCAAAGTGCCCCCCCCCCCCCCCCTTACAAAGCAACTGATCCGCCCCTACACACACACACACACACACCTTATAATCCTCTCCACTCTGTTCACCGCCGTCAGCTTCCCCGTCACAACAAGGGAGCGAACTGCTACGGTCACCTTTCTATTCAGCCAACACACACCGTGTTTCCCCTTTCATTGTTTTGCTCATCAAACCGGACCTGTAGTAGGATTGCAAAACACAAAAGACAAGCGATTGTTTATTGTACATACAATGCCTGTCATACATGGGGAATTGTGTTCATTAAAATAACGTTCATTAACATCGCTGGAGGTTTTTATTTTCGAAGCACGAGCCATTAGTATAAAAATGAAGGGACTTCTCCAAGTATTTAAAGTGTTCGTTGCTGCAGTGAATGAACAACAAGCCAGGCAGTGAATGAACAACAAGCCAGGCAGTGAATGAACAACAAGCCAGGCAGTGAATGAACAACAAGCCAGGCAGTGAATGAACAACAAGCCAGGCAGTGAATGAACAACAAGCCAGGCAGTGAGCAGAGTCAAGGTGTGCACAGAACAGCACTGTCTATCAGCATGAACAAAGCAGTTTTCCTTCTTCTACTGGCTGTTGGTAAGTAAACTTTCACATTACTTTTCCATAACAGTGCTCAGCTCGAACTTGTATTTCTTAATGGAAGATGCTTTATACAAAGTTGCTTGCCTCATTGTAATCTAAATCTCCAGTAAGTAGTAAAGAGATATATAAGATAAGATAAAATAAGAGAAGAGAAGAGAAGAGAAGAGAAGAGAAGAAAGTAACGATGCAAGCAATTGCTGTGTTTTTTAAGATCAGCCCTCGCCGGTGAGAGAAAAAAGCTTACAAATAACTCATCAAATATAACTCATATGCAATAAATTAAATAGAATAAAGTATGATAACATCTACTGCTCCACCCTCCCCCCCCCCCCTCTCCTGGCCCGATCACAGTCACCATAACAACGACAGAAAGATAGGCCAACTCACACCTGTTAATGGCTATCTCTCACCTGTTGTGTACAGGTGCCATGATGCTACAGGTGTCCCAGCAGTGGTCGTTCCTCAAACACTTGCCCCCCCCCCCCCCCCGGTCAATTCACACCTGTACGAGTTAATTGCTATCTCTCACCTGTTGTGTACAGGTGCCATGATGCTACCGGTGTCCCAGCAGTGTTCGTTCCTCAAACACATGCCCCCCTGGCCCACTCACCACCACAACAACGACAACGAGGAGAGCGGACTGGCCAAGCAGGTGTTGATTCAGCTGGGGCTCACAGCCCTGCAAGGCAAATAACGGTCAGTGTCACTCAGGGAGGCCATATTCTCCAGAGCTGTGTACCATTTTTCTGACATGCATTTTCAGTCCTTTAAATGATTATAACGTATGTTAACTGGCAACTAGAATGTATGTTGTTTACCTTTTTAGATAATGATGCAACTCAAAACATAGCATATATTTTTGTCTTAAACAAATTAAATAATTTGGTAGTATTCAAAACTATGTCACGATCTGTGGTTTTATGTTACGAGGGTGATGTACTTTGAAACCCTTGTCATCAACTGAACGTAGACAGACACAATGTGCAAGTATTTTTTAAAGGATATTCATGGAACCTGTATGTATTTATTGAATCAATTCGTATGGTTAAAATGTCTCAGTTAAAAAACAAAATATCACCTTCGTAACATTAGCTGCACTGGTACACAGCTCCGTGGTTAAAATGTCTCAGTCAAGAAACAAAATATCACCTTCGTAACATTAGTTGCACTGGTACACAGCTCCGTGGTTAAAATGTCTCAGTCAAGAAACAAAATATCACCTTCGTAACATTAGTTGCACTGGTACACAGCTCCGTGGTTAAAATGTCTCAGTCAAGAAACAAAATATCACCTTCGTAACATTAGTTGCACTGGTACACAGCTCCGTGGTTAAAATGTCTCAGTCAAGAAACAAAATATCACCTTCGTAACATTAGTTGCACTGGTACACAGCTCCGTGGTTAAAATGTCTCAGTCAAGAAACAAAATATCACCTTCGTAACATTAGTTGCACTGGTACACAGCTCCGTGGTTAAAATGTCTCAGTCAAGAAACAAAATATCACCTTCGTAACATTAGCTGCACTGGTACACAGCTCCGTGGAATAACCATGTTCACTTTCCGTGTTGCAATACAATTGCTATGTAGATATAACCACCCGACATTTCAAATTATTCACATGAAGATTTTGTAGGTCTCCTGTATAGAACAATGATTTTTGAGTCACTTGAGAAAAAGTGACTCTATGTAATCGGTCAGTGTTAGTCTGTCCGGCCGGCCGTCCGGCCGGCCGGCCGTCCGTAGACACCACCTTAACGTTGGACTTTTCTCGGAAACTATCAAAGCGATCGGGCTCATATTTTGTTTAGTCGTGACCTCCAATGACCTCTACACTTTAACGATGGTTTCGTTGACCTTTGACCTTTTTCAAGGTCACAGGTCAGCGTCAAAGGAAAAATTAGACATTTTATATCTTTGACAAACTTTTCTCGGAAACTATCAAAGCGATCGGGCTCATATTTTGTTTAGTCGTGACCTCCAATGACCTCTACACTTTAACGATGGTTTCGTTGACCTTTGACCTTTTTCAAGGTCACAGGTCAGCGTCAAAGGAAAAATTAGACATTTTATATCTTTGACAAAGTTCATCGGATGTGATTGAAACTTTGTAGGATTATTCTTTACATCAAAGTATTTACATCTGTAGCCTTTTACGAACGTTATCAGAAAAACAAGGGAGATAACTAGCCTTTTCTGTTCGGCAACACACAACTTAACGTTGGGCTTTTCTCGGAAACTATAAAAGTGACCGGGCTCAAATTTTATGTGAACGTGACTCATTGTGTTGTGAATAGCAATTTCTTCCTGTCCATCTGATGCCTCATATAATATTCAGAACTGCGAAAGTGACTCGATCGAGCGTTTGCTCTTCTTGTTTAAAGTTTGAATTCATTCAAAGTATGAGAGTGACCTTGCCCTAGCTAGTACTTTAACTACTTACCCACTGTTGAATGTGACGCAAAGAATGTAGTTTGGGGCTACCATCAGGACGTCAAAATCATCAAAATATGACAGACGAAATTGTGACAGAATGCCGATTCTGTCATCGAACTGGTGAAATGTTCCAGCATGTCTATATTTTGTTGGACGTCAATCCCAGACTCTGAGCAAGAAGCTGATGACACAATGCGAATCATGTGTTCCAGGCGACTAAATTCACTTTCAGGCTCGACTAAGCTATATGACTTTTATCTCTGGTAAATACAAAGTATCCCTGCTACTTACTGCTTGTCACCAGACGACTAAATTCACTTTCAGGCTCGACTAAGCTATATGACTTTTATCTGTGGTAAATATAAAGTATCCCTGCTACTTACTGCTTGTCACCAGGCGACTAAATTCCCCTTCAGGCTCGAGTAAGCTATATGACTTTTATCTCTGGTAAGTAACAGTAAATAGCAGGGACAGTTTATACAGTATTATATACTGCGTGTCAGCGTGGACACTATCTCAGGAATCGCGTTGAAGGGGTCCAATCCGCCAATAAAGTGTCTCGAATCGCACCAAGAAGTCCACAGTTTGGTTTGGGGTTTGGAGTCATGATACCATCACACACTCATCTTCACATGTTGGTTTAGGGGTTGGAGTCATGATACCATCACACACTCATCTTCACATGTTGGTTTAGGGGTTGGAGTCATGATACCATCACACACTCATCTTCACATGTTGGTTTAGGGGTTGGAGTCATGATACCATCACACACTCATCTTCACATGTTGGTTTAGGGGTTGGAGTCATGATACCATCACACACTCATCTTCACATGTTGGTCTAGGGGTTGGAGTCATGATACCATCACACACTCATCTTCACATGTTGGTTTGGGGTTTGGAGTCATGATACCATCACACACTCATCTTCACATGTTGGTCTAGGGGTTGGAGTCATGATACCATCACACACCCATCTTCACATGTTGGTTTAGGGGTTGGAGTCATGATACCATCACACACTCATCTTCACATGTTGGTTTATGGGTTGGAGTCATGATACCATCACACACTCATCTTCACATGTTGGTGTAGGGGTTGGAGTCATGATACCATCACACACTCATCTTCACATGTTGGTTTAGGGGTTGGAGTCATGATACCATCACACACTCATCTTCACATGTTGGTGTAGGGGTTGGAGTCATGATACCATCACACACTCATCTTCACATGTTGGTTTAGGGGTTGGAGTCATGATACCATCACACACTCATCTTCACATGTTGGTTTAGGGGTTGGAGTCATGATACCATCACACACTCATCTTCACATGTTGGTGTAGGGGTTGGAGTCATGATACCATCACACACTCATCTTCACATGTTGGTTTAGGGGTTGGAGTCATGATACCATCACACACTCATCTTCACATGTTGGTGTAGGGGTTGGAGTCATGATACCATCACACACTCATCTTCACATGTTGGTTTAGGGGTTGGAGTCATGATACCATCACACACTCATCTTCACATGTTGGTGTAGGGGTTGGAGTCATGATACCATCACACACTCATCTTCACATGTTGGTGTAGGGGTTGGAGTCATGATACCATCACACACTCATCTTCACATGTTGGTTTAGGGGTTGGAGTCATGATACCATCACACACTCATCTTCACATGTTGGTGTAGGGGTTGGAGTCATGATACCATCACACACTCATCTTCACATGTTGGTTTAGGGGTTGGAGTCATGATACCATCACACACTCATCTTCACATGTTGGTTTAGGGGTTGGAGTCATGATACCATCACACACTCATCTTCACATGTTGGTCTAGGGGTTGGAGTCATGATACCATCACACACTCATCTTCACATGTTGGTTTAGGGGTTGGAGTCATGATACCATCACACACTCATCTTCACATGTTGGTTTAGGGGTTGGAGTCATGATACCATCACACACTCATCTTCACATGTTGGTTTAGGGGTTGGAGTCATGATACCATCACACACTCATCTTCACATGTTGGTTTAGGGGTTGGAGTCATGATACCATCACACACTCATCTTCACATGTTGGTTTAGGGGTTGGAGTCATGATACCATCACACACTCATCTTCACATGTTGGTTTAGGGGTTGGAGTCATGATACCATCACACACTCATCTTCACATGTTGGTTTAGGGGTTGGAGTCATGATACCATCACACACTCATCTTCACATGTTGGTTTAGGGGTTGGAGTCATGATACCATCACACACTCATCTTCACATGTTGGTTTAGGGGTTGGAGTCATGATACCATCACACACTCATCTTCACATGTTGGTTTAGGGGTTGGAGTCATGATACCATCACACACTCATCTTCACATGTTGGTTTAGGGGTTGGAGTCATGATACCATCACACACTCATCTTCACATGTTGGTTTAGGGGTTGGAGTCATGATACCATCACACACTCATCTTCACATGTTGGTGTAGGGGTTGGAGTCATGATACCATCACACACTCATCTTCACATGTTGGTGTAGGGGTTGGAGTCATGATACCATCACACACTCATCTTCACGTGTTGGTGTAGGGGTTGGAGTCATGCTACCATCACACACTCATCTTCACGTGTTGGTGTAGGGGTTGGAGTCATGATACCATCACACACTCATCTTCACATGTTGGTTTAGGGGTTGGAGTCATGATACCATCACACACTCATCTTCACATGTTGGTTTAGGGGTTGGAGTCATGATACCATCACACACTCATCTTCACATGTTGGTTTAGGGGTTGGAGTCATGATACCATCACACACTCATCTTCACATGTTGGTGTAGGGGTTGGAGTCATGCTACCATCACACACTCATCTTCACATGTTGGTGTAGGGGTTGGAGTCATGATACCATCACACACTCATCTTCACATGTTGGTTTAGGGGTTGGAGTCATGATACCATCACACACTCATCTTCACATGTTGGTGTAGGGGTTGGAGTCATGCTACCATCACACACTCATCTTCACATGTTGGTGTAGGGGTTGGAGTCATGATACCATCACACACTCATCTTCACATGTTGGTTTAGGGGTTGGAGTCATGATACCATCACACACTCATCTTCACATGTTGGTGTAGGGGTTGGAGTCATGCTACCATCACACACTCATCTTCACATGTTGGTGTAGGGGTTGGAGTCATGATACCATCACACACTCATCTTCACATGTTGGTGTAGGGGTTGGAGTCATGATACCATCACACACTCATCTTCACATGTTGGTGTAGGGGTTGGAGTCATGATACCATCACACACTCATCTTCACATGTTGGTTTAGGGGTTGGAGTCATGATACCATCACACACTCATCTTCACATGTTGGTTTAGGGGTTGGAGTCATGATACCATCACACACTCATCTTCACATGTTGGTGTAGGGGTTGGAGTCATGATACCATCACACACTCATCTTCACATGTTGGTGTAGGGGTTGGAGTCATGATACCATCACACACTCATCTTCACATGTTGGTTTAGGGGTTGGAGTCATGATACCATCACACACTCATCTTCACATGTTGGTGTAGGGGTTGGAGTCATGATACCATCACACACTCATCTTCACATGTTGGTTTAGGGGTTGGAGTCATGATACCATCACACACTCATCTTCACATGTTGGTTTAGGGGTTGGAGTCATGATACCATCACACACTCATCTTCACATGTTGGTTTAGGGGTTGGAGTCATGATACCATCACACACTCATCTTCACATGTTGGTTTAGGGGTTGGAGTCATGATACCATCACACACTCATCTTCACATGTTGGTTTAGGGGTTGGAGTCATGATACCATCACACACTCATCTTCACATGTTGGTGTAGGGGTTGGAGTCATGATACCATCACACACTCATCTTCACATGTTGGTGTAGGGGTTGGAGTCATGATACCATCACACACTCATCTTCACATGTTGGTGTAGGGGTTGGAGTCATGATACCATCACACACTCATCTTCACATGTTGGTTTAGGGGTTGGAGTCATGATACCATCACACACTCATCTTCACATGTTGGTGTAGGGGTTGGAGTCATGATACCATCACACACTCATCTTCACATGTTGGTGTAGGGGTTGGAGTCATGATACCATCACACACTCATCTTCACATGTTGGTGTAGGGGTTGGAATCATGATACCATCACACACTCATCTTCACATGTTGGTTTAGGGGTTGGAGTCATGATACCATCACACACTCATCTTCACATGTTGGTTTAGGGGTTGGAGTCATGATACCATCACACACTCATCTTCACATGTTGGTTTAGGGGTTGGAGTCATGATACCATCACACACTCATCTTCACATGTTGGTTTAGGGGTTGGAGTCATGATACCATCACACACTCATCTTCACATGTTGGTGTAGGGGTTGGAGTCATGATACCATCACACACTCATCTTCACATGTTGGTGTAGGGGTTGGAGTCATGATACCATCACACACTCATCTTCACATGTTGGTTTAGGGGTTGGAGTCATGATACCATCACACACTCATCTTCACATGTTGGTGTAGGGGTTGGAGTCATGATACCATCACACACTCATCTTCACATGTTGGTGTAGGGGTTGGAGTCATGATACCATCACACACTCATCTTCACATGTTGGTTTAGGGGTTGGAGTCATGATACCATCACACACTCATCTTCACATGTTGGTGTAGGGGTTGGAGTCATGATACCATCACACACTCATCTTCACATGTTGGTTTAGGGGTTGGAGTCATGATACCATCACACACTCATCTTCACATGTTGGTGTAGGGGTTGGAGTCATGATACCATCACACACTCATCTTCACATGTTGGTGTAGGGGTTGGAGTCATGATACCATCACACACTCATCTTCACATGTTGGTGTAGGGGTTGGAGTCATGATACCATCACACACTCATCTTCACATGTTGGTGTAGGGGTTGGAGTCATGATACCATCACACACTCATCTTCACATGTTGGTTTAGGGGTTGGAGTCATGATACCATCACACACTCATCTTCACATGTTGGTTTAGGGGTTGGAGTCATGATACCATCACACACTCATCTTCACATGTTGGTGTAGGGGTTGGAGTCATGATACCATCACACACTCATCTTCACATGTTGGTGTAGGGGTTGGAGTCATGATACCATCACACACTCATCTTCACATGTTGGTGTAGGGGTTGGAGTCATGATACCATCACACACTCATCTTCACATGTTGGTGTAGGGGTTGGAGTCATGATACCATCACACACTCATCTTCACATGTTGGTGTAGGGGTTGGAGTCATGATACCATCACACACTCATCTTCACATGTTGGTGTAGGGGTTGGAGTCATGATACCATCACACACTCATCTTCACATGTTGGTGTAGGGGTTGGAGTCATGATACCATCACACACTCATCTTCACATGTTGGTGTAGGGGTTGGAGTCATGATACCATCACACACTCATCTTCACATGTTGGTGTAGGGGTTGGAGTCATGATACCATCACACACTCATCTTCACATGTTGGTTTAGGGGTTGGAGTCATGATACCATCACACACTCATCTTCACATGTTGGTGTAGGGGTTGGAGTCATGATACCATCACACACTCATCTTCACATGTTGGTTTAGGGGTTGGAGTCATGATACCATCACACACTCATCTTCACATGTTGGTTTAGGGGTTGGAGTCATGATACCATCACACACTCATCTTCACATGTTGGTGTAGGGGTTGGAGTCATGATACCATCACACACTCATCTTCACATGTTGGTGTAGGGGTTGGAGTCATGATACCATCACACACTCATCTTCACATGTTGGTGTAGGGGTTGGAGTCATGATACCATCACACACTCATCTTCACATGTTGGTTTAGGGGTTGGAGTCATGATACCATCACACACTCATCTTCACATGTTGGTGTAGGGGTTGGAGTCATGATACCATCACACACTCATCTTCACATGTTGGTGTAGGGGTTGGAGTCATGATACCATCACACACTCATCTTCACATGTTGGTGTAGGGGTTGGAGTCATGATACCATCACACACTCATCTTCACATGTTGGTGTAGGGGTTGGAGTCATGATACCATCACACACTCATCTTCACATGTTGGTTTAGGGGTTGGAGTCATGATACCATCACACACTCATCTTCACATGTTGGTGTAGGGGTTGGAGTCATGATACCATCACACACTCATCTTCACATGTTGGTGTAGGGGTTGGAGTCATGATACCATCACACACTCATCTTCACATGTTGGTGTAGGGGTTGGAGTCATGATACCATCACACACTCATCTTCACATGTTGGTGTAGGGGTTGGAGTCATGATACCATCACACACTCATCTTCACATGTTGGTGTAGGGGTTGGAGTCATGATACCATCACACACTCATCTTCACATGTTGGTTTAGGGGTTGGAGTCATGATACCATCACACACTCATCTTCACATGTTGGTTTAGGGGTTGGAGTCATGATACCATCACACACTCATCTTCACATGTTGGTGTAGGGGTTGGAGTCATGATACCATCACACACTCATCTTCACATGTTGGTGTAGGGGTTGGAGTCATGATACCATCACACACTCATCTTCACATGTTGGTGTAGGGGTTGGAGTCATGATACCATCACACACTCATCTTCACATGTTGGTGTAGGGGTTGGAGTCATGATACCATCACACACTCATCTTCACATGTTGGTGTAGGGGTTGGAGTCATGATACCATCACACACTCATCTTCACATGTTGGTGTAGGGGTTGGAGTCATGATACCATCACACACTCATCTTCACATGTTGGTTTAGGGGTTGGAGTCATGATACCATCACACACTCATCTTCACATGTTGGTGTAGGGGTTGGAGTCATGATACCATCACACACTCATCTTCACATGTTGGTTTAGGGGTTGGAGTCATGATACCATCACACACTCATCTTCACATGTTGGTTTAGGGGTTGGAGTCATGATACCATCACACACTCATCTTCACATGTTGGTGTAGGGGTTGGAGTCATGATACCATCACACACTCATCTTCACATGTTGGTGTAGGGGTTGGAGTCATGATACCATCACACACTCATCTTCACATGTTGGTTTAGGGGTTGGAGTCATGATACCATCACACACTCATCTTCACATGTTGGTGTAGGGGTTGGAGTCATGATACCATCACACACTCATCTTCACATGTTGGTGTAGGGGTTGGAGTCATGATACCATCACACACTCATCTTCACATGTTGGTGTAGGGGTTGGAGTCATGATACCATCACACACTCATCTTCACATGTTGGTGTAGGGGTTGGAGTCATGATACCATCACACACTCATCTTCACATGTTGGTGTAGGGGTTGGAGTCATGATACCATCACACACTCATCTTCACATGTTGGTGTAGGGGTTGGAGTCATGATACCATCACACACTCATCTTCACATGTTGGTGTAGGGGTTGGAGTCATGATACCATCACACACTCATCTTCACATGTTGGTGTAGGGGTTGGAGTCATGATACCATCACACACTCATCTTCACATGTTGGTGTAGGGGTTGGAGTCATGATACCATCACACACTCATCTTCACATGTTGGTGTAGGGGTTGGAGTCATGATACCATCACACACTCATCTTCACATGTTGGTGTAGGGGTTGGAGTCATGATACCATCACACACTCATCTTCACATGTTGGTGTAGGGGTTGGAGTCATGATACCATCACACACTCATCTTCACATGTTGGTGTAGGGGTTGGAGTCATGATACCATCACACACTCATCTTCACATGTTGGTGTAGGGGTTGGAGTCATGATACCATCACACACTCATCTTCACATGTTGGTTTAGGGGTTGGAGTCATGATACCATCACACACTCATCTTCACATGTTGGTGTAGGGGTTGGAGTCATGATACCATCACACACTCATCTTCACATGTTGGTTTAGGGGTTGGAGTCATGATACCATCACACACTCATCTTCACATGTTGGTGTAGGGGTTGGAGTCATGATACCATCACACACTCATCTTCACATGTTGGTGTAGGGGTTGGAGTCATGATACCATCACACACTCATCTTCACATGTTGGTGTAGGGGTTGGAGTCATGATACCATCACACACTCATCTTCACATGTTGGTGTAGGGGTTGGAGTCATGATACCATCACACACTCATCTTCACATGTTGGTGTAGGGGTTGGAGTCATGATACCATCACACACTCATCTTCACATGTTGGTGTAGGGGTTGGAGTCATGATACCATCACACACTCATCTTCACATGTTGGTGTAGGGGTTGGAGTCATGATACCATCACACACTCATCTTCACATGTTGGTGTAGGGGTTGGAGTCATGATACCATCACACACTCATCTTCACATGTTGGTGTAGGGGTTGGAGTCATGATACCATCACACACTCATCTTCACATGTTGGTGTAGGGGTTGGAGTCATGATACCATCACACACTCATCTTCACATGTTGGTGTAGGGGTTGGAGTCATGATACCATCACACACTCATCTTCACATGTTGGTTTAGGGGTTGGAGTCATGATACCATCACACACTCATCTTCACATGTTGGTGTAGGGGTTGGAGTCATGATACCATCACACACTCATCTTCACATGTTGGTTTAGGGGTTGGAGTCATGATACCATCACACACTCATCTTCACATGTTGGTGTAGGGGTTGGAGTCATGATACCATCACACACTCATCTTCACATGTTGGTGTAGGGGTTGGAGTCATGATACCATCACACACTCATCTTCACATGTTGGTGTAGGGGTTGGAGTCATGATACCATCACACACTCATCTTCACATGTTGGTGTAGGGGTTGGAATCATGATACCATCACACACTCATCTTCACATGTTGGTGTAGGGGTTGGAGTCATGATACCATCACACACTCATCTTCACATGTTGGTGTAGGGGTTGGAGTCATGATACCATCACACACTCATCTTCACATGTTGGTGTAGGGGTTGG
The DNA here is from genome assembly GCF_037325665.1 of Littorina saxatilis. NCBI lineage: Eukaryota > Metazoa > Mollusca > Gastropoda > Littorinimorpha > Littorinidae > Littorina > Littorina saxatilis. The sequence goes on along the minus strand of NC_090254.1, from coordinate 1,518,255 downwards.
AGTCATGATACCATCACACACTCATCTTCACATGTTGGTGTAGGGGTTGGAGTCATGATACCATCACACACTCATCTTCACATGTTGGTGTAGGGGTTGGAGTCATGATACCATCACACACTCATCTTCACATGTTGGTGTAGGGGTTGGAGTCATGATACCATCACACACTCATCTTCACATGTTGGTGTAGGGGTTGGAGTCATGATACCATCACACACTCATCTTCACATGTTGGTGTAGGGGTTGGAGTCATGATACCATCACACACTCATCTTCACATGTTGGTGTAGGGGTTGGAGTCATGATACCATCACACACTCATCTTCACATGTTGGTGTAGGGGTTGGAGTCATGATACCATCACACACTCATCTTCACATGTTGGTGTAGGGGTTGGAGTCATGATACCATCACACACTCATCTTCACATGTTGGTGTAGGGGTTGGAGTCATGATACCATCACACACTCATCTTCACATGTTGGTGTAGGGGTTGGAGTCATGATACCATCACACACTCATCTTCACATGTTGGTGTAGGGGTTGGAGTCATGATACCATCACACACTCATCTTCACATGTTGGTTTAGGGGTTGGAGTCATGATACCATCACACACTCATCTTCACATGTTGGTGTAGGGGTTGGAGTCATGATACCATCACACACTCATCTTCACATGTTGGTGTAGGGGTTGGAGTCATGATACCATCACACACTCATCTTCACATGTTGGTGTAGGGGTTGGAGTCATGATACCATCACACACTCATCTTCACATGTTGGTGTAGGGGTTGGAGTCATGATACCATCACACACTCATCTTCACATGTTGGTGTAGGGGTTGGAGTCATGATACCATCACACACTCATCTTCACATGTTGGTGTAGGGGTTGGAGTCATGATACCATCACACACTCATCTTCACATGTTGGTGTAGGGGTTGGAGTCATGATACCATCACACACTCATCTTCACATGTTGGTGTAGGGGTTGGAGTCATGATACCATCACACACTCATCTTCACATGTTGGTGTAGGGGTTGGAGTCATGATACCATCACACACTCATCTTCACATGTTGGTGTAGGGGTTGGAGTCATGATACCATCACACACTCATCTTCACATGTTGGTTTAGGGGTTGGAGTCATGATACCATCACACACTCATCTTCACATGTTGGTGTAGGGGTTGGAGTCATGATACCATCACACACTCATCTTCACATGTTGGTGTAGGGGTTGGAGTCATGATACCATCACACACTCATCTTCACATGTTGGTGTAGGGGTTGGAGTCATGATACCATCACACACTCATCTTCACATGTTGGTGTAGGGGTTGGAGTCATGATACCATCACACACTCATCTTCACATGTTGGTGTAGGGGTTGGAGTCATGATACCATCACACACTCATCTTCACATGTTGGTGTAGGGGTTGGAGTCATGATACCATCACACACTCATCTTCACATGTTGGTGTAGGGGTTGGAGTCATGATACCATCACACACTCATCTTCACATGTTGGTGTAGGGGTTGGAGTCATGATACCATCACACACTCATCTTCACATGTTGGTGTAGGGGTTGGAGTCATGATACCATCACACACTCATCTTCACATGTTGGTGTAGGGGTTGGAGTCATGATACCATCACACACTCATCTTCACATGTTGGTGTAGGGGTTGGAGTCATGATACCATCACACACTCATCTTCACATGTTGGTGTAGGGGTTGGAGTCATGATACCATCACACACTCATCTTCACATGTTGGTGTAGGGGTTGGAGTCATGATACCATCACACACTCATCTTCACATGTTGGTGTAGGGGTTGGAGTCATGATACCATCACACACTCATCTTCACATGTTGGTTTAGGGGTTGGAGTCATGATACCATCACACACTCATCTTCACATGTTGGTGTAGGGGTTGGAGTCATGATACCATCACACACTCATCTTCACATGTTGGTGTAGGGGTTGGAGTCATGATACCATCACACACTCATCTTCACATGTTGGTGTAGGGGTTGGAGTCATGATACCATCACACACTCATCTTCACATGTTGGTGTAGGGGTTGGAGTCATGATACCATCACACACTCATCTTCACATGTTGGGTTGGGGTTAGGAGTCATGATACCATCACACACTCATCTTCACATGTTGGTTTAGGGGTTGGAGTCATGATACCATCACACACTCATCTTCACATGTTGGTTTAGGGGTTGGAGTCATGATACCATCACACACTCATCTTCACATGTTGGTGTAGGGGTTGGAGTCATGATACCATCACACACTCATCTTCACATGTTGGTTTAGGGGTTGGAGTCATGATACCATCACACACTCATCTTCACATGTTGGTGTAGGGGTTGGAGTCATGATACCATCACACACTCATCTTCACATGTTGGTGTAGGGGTTGGAGTCATGATACCATCACACACTCATCTTCACATGTTGGTTTAGGGGTTGGAGTCATGATACCATCACACACTCATCTTCACATGTTGGTGTAGGGGTTGGAGTCATGATACCATCACACACTCATCTTCACATGTTGGTGTAGGGGTTGGAGTCATGATACCATCACACACTCATCTTCACATGTTGGTCACTTGTTTTTCTTATTGTGTGCCCTTTCCCTGTGTGTTGCAGGCTGCAAGAACAGTAGCTCGCTGACAAGAACAGTAGCTCGCTGACAAGAACAGTAGCTCGCTGACAAGAACAGTAGCTCGCTGACAAGAACAGTAGCTCGCTGACAAGAACAGTAGCTCGCTGATAAGAACAGTAGCTCGCCGACAAGAACAGTAGCTCGCTGACAAGAACAGTAGCTCGCTGACAAGAACAGTAGCTCGCTGATAAGAACAGTAGCTCGCTGACAAGAACAGTAGCTCGCTGACAAGAACAGTAGCTCGCTGACAAGAACAGTAGCTCGCTGATAAGAACAGTAGCTCGCTGACAAGAACAGTAGCTCGCTGACAAGAACAGTAGCTCGCTGACAAGAACAGTAGCTCGCTGACAAGAACAGTAGCTCGCTGACAAGAACAGTAGCTCGCTGACAAGAACAGTAGCTCGCTGACAAGAACAGTAGCTCGCTGACAAGAACAGTAGCTCGCTGACACACAGGCCCGGGCGATTCCATGCTTGTGTGCGTATGCGCGACTGACTGAGTGTGTGTGTGTGTGTGTGTGTGTGTGTGTGTGTGTGTGTGTGTGTGTGTGTGTGTGTGTGTGTGTGTGTGTTTCTGCTTTCGAAAGTGCGTGAATGTTTTTTTGTTTATAATCGGTGGATGAAGCGTTGAAACAAAAAGAGAAACTATATTAAACTTAACAAGTATTCGTTGGTTTAGCGTTACGTTATGGTGAAAACATTGTCGTGTGTATGTGTGTGTGTGTGTGTGTGTGTGTGTGTGTGTGTGATTGAATGTGTGTGTGTGTGTGTGTGTGTGTGTGTGTGTGTGTGTGTGTGTGTGATTGAATGTGTGTGTGTTCGTGTGTGTGTGTGATTGAATGTGTGTGTGTTCGTGTGTGTGTGTGTGATTGAATGTGTGTGTGTGTGTGTGTGTGTGTGTGTGTGTGTGTGTGTGTGTGTGATTGAATGTGTGTGTGTATGTGTGTGTGTGTGTGTGTGTGTGTGTGTGATTGAATGTGTGTGTGTGTGTGTGTGTGATTGAATGTGTGTGTGTGTGTGTGTGTGTGTGTGTGTGTGTGATTGAATGTGTGTGATTGAATGTGTGTGATTGAATGTGTGTGTGTGTGTGTGTGTGTGTGTGTGTGTGTGTGAATAGAATAGAATAGAATATATTTTATTGTCGGAACCAAATTGGTTATTGACACAAAGAGCGATTAAAACAATCTGAAATAAACTTTCCTAGACGAATTTGTATTCTGTCTTCGCAAAATACTTCACTAGGTTTATTGTTGGAATACTCTATATCTATATTTGATTGATCCTTTATAAAATCATTTCGCAGTTCAGTGAACTTTTGACATCCGTCTAGGAAGTGAATTTCATCTTCACTAACGTTACATTTATTACATAAACGATTTTCTCTTGGTATGTTATTATGTCTTCCAGTTTCAATTTTTAAAGAGTGTGTACTTGTCCTTAATTTACTCAGTAAATGTCTATGCTTGATATTCGTAATGCTTATAAGGTATGGCTGAACTTCGTATGTCTTGTGTGTGTGTGTGTGTGTATGTGTGTGTGTGTGTGTCAGAGAGAGAGAGAGAGAGAGAGAGAACTCAGAACTCAGAACTCAGAACTCAGAACTTTATTACATAAGGATAAAGGTTTTAGGCTTAGCCTAATCTTCCAACCTGTCCTTGGAACATATACAAAGAATAATTGTAAACAAAAACAAAGACTGCGCACATACCTCATCAAAGTATTAAACTAATAAAACATCAAAATAATGGTCGAGTATAAACATACAAAATATTGGACTCACAAAGTCATATAAAACAAAACCAAATACAAACAAACGTAAATGTTTTTTACATTTCTTAAAAAAGTACAGCAATGTATTGCCGAACAGGGCCATGTATACAGGCAGCTAAAGTTTCAAGAAGGAGGGGGACGAGGGATTACACATTCAGATTAACTACATATACAATATTTAAAAAACAAACAAACACTTAAGAGCATTGCATACATTATCCGAGTACACAATGGAAACTAAACATCAGGGACAGTTTATAGTGTGATCAAATGTGTGTGCAACTGCCTTTTAAAGGCCTTAATGATGCGGATCGTTTGATTTCTATTGGCAAAGAATTCCACAGAGATGATCCTGAAAAAGCTAAGCTGGATTTATAAAGATCTATACGAGGAATTGGAGGAAGTAAATTTTGAGACCCATACCTCTTCGTAACATGTGTAAAATAGGATTGCACATAACTGGGCACATCACCATGAACTAATTTATACATAAAGACAGCCTTATTGTATGCAAGGTGGGTTTTTAGGGGAAGGAAATTAAGGCTGTTTAACTTCATTTCTGTAGACATGTGCGATTCATACATGATAAGTTTTGCAGCACGACGGTACAAAGAATTGAGTTTCAATAAGTGAACATCACTGCAGCCATCCCACAATGTCGAAGCAAAATTAATATGAGGCATTATGTGAGCATGAACGAACATTTTTAATGTTTCAGACTTCGCGTAATGTTTGAGTTTTGACAACAAATACAAATTCCTTGATAACACTTTGCAGAGGTTGCTTATGTGTGTTTGCCATTTCATTTCTTCATCGACAGTTACACCAAGTATGCGATGTTCTTTAACTTGCTGTATTTGAGTTGTACCTAAGGACAGTTGTAATTTAAGAGGACTTATCTGAGAGAGAGAGAGAGAGAGAGAGAGAGAGAGAGAGAGAGAGAGAGAGAGAGAGAGAGAGAGAGAGAGAGAGAGTGTGTGTGTGAGAGAGAGAGAGAGAGAGTGTGAGAGAGAGAGAGAGAGAGAGAGAGAGAGAAAGAGAGAGAGAGAGAGAGAGAGAGAGAGAGAGAGAGAGAGAGAGAGAGAGAGAGAGAGAGACAATGACAATGACAAATCTTTATTTTTCGAGGGTGACAAGAATAAGCATAGATATGCTTTTTTGCATCTGGCCCTCGCCCTAAAGAGGGACTAAACTATTTTACTACAACTATGACTAGGAAATGAAAAAAAAATACAAAGAAAAAGAGGTTACATTAAATCATTAATGGTAGAACATATAAGTTTATGTACATGAAGCGCATTATGTAGAAGCATTGTAGATCATAAGGTAGTGTTCAAAATTGGGTGTAAAGCAATGAAGATAAACGGAAAGTAACCCAACAATAGATTAGCTCAGCAAAACAATGTATTACAGAGCCAATTCTTCGTGATTTTGTCACAATAAACCATAATTCCGATAATGAACAACTGTATACAAAGAAAACATACCAATCAAGTTTATTTGTTCATAGAGTTCATTAAATGGAAAGAATATTTGGTTCTAAAAGAATCCGTGTTGGTGGATTGCCGCAGGGCGTCCGGAAGAGCGTTCCAGAGGCTGCTTCCTGAATAAACAAGACTTGATTTAAATAGGTCTATCCTAGGAAGAGGAGTGTTTAGTTTTATAAAGTGGTGCGAATTCTTCAAAGAGAACTTTGAACAAATGGTTTCGGGTGCATTTTCTGTCATAATTGTATGCATCATTATTCCTTTGTTGTAATTCATTCTTGACTTTAGAGGTAGGACCCCTATGTTGATGTAGTCTGAGTCGGTGAGAGTAGTCTGTTTGAGTAATACTACTTTTAGCGCTCTTTTGAGAGAGAGAGAGAGAGAGAGAGAGAGAGAGAGAGAGAGAGAGAGAGAGAGTGTGTGTGAGAGAGAGAGAGAGAGAGAGAGAGAGAGAGAGAGAGAGAGAGAGAGAGAGAGAGAGAGAGAGAGAGAGAGAGAGAGAGAGAGAGAGAGTACACTTTAGGTATAGGTATTGTTTATGATTTCTTACTTACGCTCGGTTTCAGATGAACAAACCGTTAATCCGGATGAATTTATGCAGATGTTGCGAGAAGGGGGACGTCAAAGCTCGTACACCAAGACAAGACTTTGCACACGATGCAGTGAAATCCGTGTCACTGAGTCAACTACCGTCAAACTATATGGCTGTGAAATTTGGGGTTCAGGTTCTTGCGATTTAGCTACGAAGCTTCAGTTGCGTTTTTATAAGATAGTTTTCAAACTAAGAAAATCTACCCCTAATGCAATGGTTTTTGGCGAACTTGGAAAATATCCCTTAGATGTCAATATGAAATGTAGAATGCTCTGGTATTGGTATAAACTAATTGACCCAGTTAACAAAAATAAATTTTCAAGTGTTGCTTACAGATTTACAAAAGCGTGTGACATTACCCGCTATTACGAGCTAGTCGTGTGACAGAGAGTTTTCTTGCACACGAGACTGTAGATGTTTCACGACGGCTTTAGCCGGAGTGAAACAGCAGCAGTCGAGTGTGCAAGAAAACTCTCTGTCACACGACTAGCTCGTAATGGCGATTATGTCTCACAGCTTCAACAGAGGAGAGAACAAACACGTTTTGCGTACTCACGCTTGATAAACCTAAACACAGGAGCAGCCATTGTGGAGAGATCTACTTTTTGACGAAAGTGACCGAACAACTATAAATGACGTCTCGGAATATGTGAATGACGTCACAGTCATCGTCACAGTCTGTATCTTTTGAAGCATCGCAATCTTCATGACGTCTTTCTGTGTCTGCATCCGCGAAATGTTTGTTCTTTCCGGGATCTTTGTCATCTATGTTCACAACTCTGTCCTTATAGTGTCAGACTAACAGGCCTCCTGAGCGAGCCACTTTCCAAGGGCAGCTAAATTCGCGTATGGAAACAGTACTGTCGTCTGGGATGCCGTTTTCAGTATTCTGAGCGTTGAAGAATTTGTAAAGAGAAGAAACGATAACAGCAGGAGAAATAAAAGTCGTGTGTGCATTTTGGGGTTTTTGGGGGGACGATTTCGAGTTTGAATCCGTTCTTGCACATGCTCCAAAGCGCGTAACATACAATCTTGCACACGTTTGCTTTAGTAGTGGCAAAGAAGGAAAGCGTGTGACATACACTTATGTCACACGCTTTCCTTCTTTGCCACTACTAAAGCAAACGTGTGCAAGATTGTATGTTACACGCTTTGGAGCATGTGCAAGAACGGATTCAAACTCGAAATCGTCCCTCCAAAAGCCCCAAAATGCACACACGACTTTTATTTCTCCTGCTGTTGTCGTGTCTTCTCTTTACAAATTCTTCAACGCTGAGAATACTGAAAACGGCATCCCAGACTACAGTACTGTTTCCATACGCGAGTTTAGCTTCCCTTGGAAAGTGGCTCGCTCAGGAGGCCTGTTAGTCTGAAACTAGAAGGACAGAGTTCTGAACATAGATGACAAAGACCCCGGAAAGAACAAACATTTCGCGGATGCAGACACAGAAAGACGTCATGAAGAATGGAATGCTTCAAAAGATACAGACTGTGACGATGACTGTGACGTCATTCACATATACCGAGACGTCATTCATAGTTGTTCGTTCACTTTCGTCAAAAAGTAGATCTCTCCACAATGGCTGCTCCTGTGTTTAGGTTTATCAAGCGTGAGTACGCAAAACGTGTTTGTTCTCTCCTCTGTTGAAGCTGTGAGACATAATCGCCATTACGAGCTAGTCGTGTGACAGAGAGTGTTCTTGCACACTCGACTGCTGCTGTTTCACTCCGGCTAAAGCCGTCGTGAAACATCTACAGTCTCGTGTGCAAGAAAACTCTCTGTCACACGACTAGCTCGTAATAGCGGGTAATGTATCGTTTTGGTGCGTTCTCGACAAGATTGTAGCGCTTGTACGAGTCATTCACACGAAAGAGTGCTTTTCTCTATTCTTTTCAACTTTCTGAGCTTGTTTTAATCCAAACATAACATGTCTATATGTTTCCGGAATCAGAAAAGATGATAGAGAATAAGATGACATCATTTTTGGATCGATTACTAAACTGTTACTTTTAATTAGAATGTTGAGATTTGTAATGACTAAACCTATTACTTAAAATTATTAAGCTGAAATGCAATCCAATAGTCCGGGGTTTGTCGAAGATTACCTGACCAAAATTTCAATCAATTTGCTCAAAAAATAAAGACGTGACAGTGCCGCCTCAACTTAAAAAAACCCGGATATGACGTCATCAAAGACATTTATATATAAAAAAAATGTTTTGCTGGGGAAATCATTTGAAGAAACTCTCGTGTAAAGTTTCATGAAGATCGGTTCAGTGTTTTTCTGAATAACTCTACACATACAGACAGACAGACAGACAGACAGACAGACACACACACACACACACACACACACACACACACACACCTAAAGTGTGGATGGTTACCTAAGAGGCGGCACTGGGTGCAGTGCCTTTCTAGTGCACTTGCACTACAACAGCACTGGGTGCAGTACTCGGTCCGGCATCGAAGAATTTTGCTCTAAAAAATGCACAAAATTTGACCTATTTCGTCGCCTATAGAGGACGGAAAGAGTGTCATTTTGAACATTGTTATGACATTCTTTCCGTCAAAAAAGTCAATTTAACGGTGTTAAATGAAGCGACCATCCACAGAGGACGGAAAGAATGTCATTTTGAACATTGTTATGACATTCTTTCCGTCAAAAAAGTCAATTTAACGGTGTTAAATGAAGCGACCATCCACACAATTAGGTTGCCATCCAGAGTTTAGGTTGCCATCCACGTGTGGATGGTTGCCTTATGGTGATTTAGGCAACCAAACCTGTGGAAACATGGGTACACACACACACTCACACACACACACACACACACACACACACACAGACACACACAGACACACACAGACACACACAGACACACACAAACACACACACACACACACGCACACACACACACACACACACACACACAGGCACACACACACAGACACACACAGACACACACACACACACACACACACACACACTCGCACATACACATACACACACCCATCCCACCCCCCACCCCCATCCCATCCACACACACACACACGCACTCGGCATCACACACACTGTTCAACATATTACCATACATTGAGCCACTACCTTCCTAATTTGCCAAATGTTTCCTTGTACGAACACAAAACTTTAGTACCTTGAGAAGATAGCTCACACGTCTTAAAAACAACAATACCCGGATATCATCCTTCGCAGTGAAGTCGAGTCATATGAACACAAAGAATAGCAGAACAAAGAGTAAAGTGATCCCTGTACCCGGAATGGCTCCTTGTGACGTCACACTTCGGGAATTCCCACAGGCAGGATCAGTCGTCATGCGAAATCAGGGAAGGAAGTCAGCAATAGAAACACACAATCTGGGCGGCAACAGTCATAGTGGAGACGAGGTCGAGACTGCAGAAGGTAAGAAAACATCTGTGTCGTACTTTGTCAATGATGGTTATGTTGATTGCTTAAAAATGTGTTGATTTTTGTCAAAAAGCAACGGTGGTATTGTGAGAAAAATGGTTAGAATGTAAACAGCTATCAAGTTGGGTTTTCAGTGTAGCAACTTTCAGTATTTTGACTAGACAAGTATAATGCCCACGAGTTGCATTATACTTGTTTGAGTCGAAATATCGGACCCTATTGCTACGTTCAAAACACAATAGTGTTTATATTGTTATTGAGACGTGATAGTCCGTGTTGGAAACATGATTGTGCCAGTGACAGCCACCCACAATCCATGGTCCATGCTCGCTTCCGTGCGCATACCCTTTGCGCATGTACCGACGGAATTCACCGAACATAGACAAACGCGCACAAAGCCTGTGTAGATAACCGGATGGTTCGCATGACGTCAATTTGCCCGATTTCATTTGACTCATATAGCATGCTACATGTATTGTGTTTTGAGCATAGCAATACGGTCTGATATTCTGACGAGACAAGTATAGCCTAATGCTGAAGAGTCGAAGACGAGTCGCATTTTACGTGTTGGAGTCGAAATATCGGAGACTATTGCTACGCTGAAAACACAGTAGCGTTAATCATATTGCTATTCTGACGTGGAGTTATATGGTGACAACATGTTTTTGTCAGCGACAACTACCCTCATGGTCTATGCTGGGTGTTACAGACGACGTTCAGTGCCTTTACCCGCGGCGCATGTACCGACGGAAATCACCGAACATTGAAACTCTTGCAAAAACCAATACAGGGAGTTTGTGTTGCAAATTGTCTGTCGACGAGTCACATAAGAAAACCTGGCCCAGGTATGCGTGTACTTCATCCACGGCCTATGAAACCGGAACCGCGTGTACCTTTTGTTGTTGTAAATATAGAGGATATTGAACGACTTCCGTACACATTTGGACCGATGATCGAAATAGGGCTGTGTGAGACTATCCAATCACCGCCCCCGAATTCCTCACGTGTCTGTCAGAATAACAATATATATACTTTACATTTTCTGTTCGAAAGTCTGACTTCACGCTGCAGATAGCGTTTTCGTTTTAGGTGACTGCGTTGAATCTGTAGATGCTGATTTTTTGTTTGTTTGCTTAACGCCCAGCCGACCATGAAGGGCCATATCAGGGCGGTGCTGCTTTGACATTTAACGTGCGCCACACACAAGACAGAAGTCGCAGCACAGGCTTCATGTCTCACCCAGTCACATCCCAGCAAACAATTTTACGTTGTATTCACGTTATATTCACGTTGGGTTACGTTGGGTTTACGTTGCGTTTCAACGTTTTTTTACGTAGATTTGTATGGACGAAATCACGTGGGAATAACGTTGGAAAACAACGTTGCATTTTACGTGACACCAACGTGAATGCAACGTGAATTATTGGTGGAAGTGGATTGTTCGTAAAAACATTACGTGAATTTTACGTTGTCACAACGTGAATTTTTGGTTGTGGTTGTGGTTTGGTTGAAATTGCGTTGCATTTTTACGTAATGTCCACGTGAATGGAACGTAAATTTTAGGTCAAAATTTAGATCAAAAATTACGTGAATTCTACGTTGACACAACGTAAAAGTTGTGTTTTGGTGCATTTTTCCTGATAAAATTGACGTGAATTACACGTCGACACAACGTGAATTTTTGGTTGTGGTTGTGGTTTGGTTTGATTTCGACGTGAATGCAACGTTGAGAGTGAATGTAGGTTTTGGTAAATGTATACACGCACACACACCAACTTTCACACTCAGTCACAGATCATAAGGACTATTACATGTAACACCATAAACTCAAGATACGATCAACAATTTTATTTCATAACAAAAACATGCATATTATGTTGCGGAGAAACTAAAAATGCACGCAGCTTTGCAGGGCAACAGCACAGCATATTCAATCGATTTCATTCTTTGTCCTGGTGGTCCTCTTCTCCCAGGCAGTCCTCTATGCGCCTCTTTGATGCTGGTCGCTAAACAAAGCAAAGACAGCACATTGATATTAGTGACACCAGAGCCTCCATAATGTCTGGAGTAGAAATACACATCTTTTCAACTTATGTCACTTTGTAGTAACTTTCCACTGCCTACTATATCTCTGGCCTACTGCCAACTGAGTGTTGACACTACATGTATTTCTTTTTAATATATGAAATGAAGCATTATGTCCCTTCTTCGAGCCTTGTTGTGTCAGATTTAGGCCGCAAGCCAAGACAACAAAAGACTGTGTGCCAGTGTGTCTTCCTTCCATAAGAAATGAAGTATTTCAAACGAAAATTGATCGTTTCAGAACAGTTTGGGGGTATTTTATTTGTATTTGCATCATTAAGACATTTGACCTGGAAGGGAAACTGTCTTTAATCTGTGTACAAGAATTAAATGTTTGTACTTGTCCAAACACAAATAACATCCGTTACTGCTATATATATATACGAATCACACACACTCACACACAAACTCACACTAGCGCGTCACCTTATTCCCACTACTATGAGTTATACACAACTACAATAAGCGATAAACGTTTCATATGCTGATCAGGATGCAATGACCTTTGACACGCTCCAATTAAAGCCCATTATAGGGGCCGGTGTCCGTCTCTCTCCTTGAGGATAAAAGGGCTCACAGTCTTTTCAACATTGTTATCAAAATCAAAGTCTTTCGGTAACCTGGAAAGCTACTCGGAGCTAGTACTGTCTCAATTATCCACCGATCGCCGTAGGTCGAAGTTGAAGACTATCAAGTGTATGCATGTTGTAGAGGTGGAAGGTGCACAGAAAATGGAAGCAATCATTACAATCAAACTTTGTTTCCTGATTCCAAAAACATATAGATATGATATGTTTGGATTAAAAACACGCTCAGAAAGTTAAAACGAAGAGAGGTACAGAAAAGCGTGCTATGCAGCACAGCGAAACCACTACAGCGCTGAACAGGCTCGTCAGTTTCACTCCGTTTTGCACAAGCGGCGGACTACGGTCATTGTGAAAAAATGCATTGCGTTCAGTTTCATTCTGTGAGTTCGACTGAGCTTGACTAAATGTTGTATTTTCGCCTTACGCGACTTGTTTTCTAACCTTCATCTGTCCGACACGTGCGATCTCACTTTTTCAGTGAGTTATTTTTTCCCTCTAACATCTGGTTGCCAGACTTCCGTCAACCTCTTGTCAAATGTCACATTGTGATTCTCACGTATCTGATCGCTTCTTTAAGAGCACTTGACAGTGTCCAGTCAATCACTTCTTTCAGACGGGTCATAAAATTGCAAAGGCTCCTGATTGTCCCGCTCCTGTAGGCTTCGTTGGGAAAAGTCGAAGAGGCTAGCGGAAAACTTTGGGGGGAGGGTCTTTTGGGGGGAGGGGGATCTTAGATTGAGAGGAGACAGAATGCATGGAACGGAACTTTTATGAATCGTTTTGTAGTTTTTGTGTCTGGGGCATGTAAACAAAACAAAAATGAGCAAAATTCTGAGAGAAAAACGGGAGCTTTATCAAAGCAAATTTGTTTTACAGTTGTTGTGATTATTTAACGACAAGAGGAGACACAATACAATTTTTTATACTTTTGATTTCTAAGAGCTGAAATCAATTACGCAGATATATTATAAGTCTACAAAGCCATGACGGTGCCAAAATAGCATGATAGCATTTTTGAATATTTCACTAATCAGAGCAGCAGAATTCTAACTTCATTATATAAAATCAATCTAATCAATGAATTTAGTAAGCACTGATCATTAAAAAATCTCACAACTTAAGAACATCATACCTCTGCATAAATTACGCTTATGCAGTATGTTTCTTCCGATTAATGCAAACACTTTTTTTTTCGAAGAGCAGGGACCCGGCATTGATACCGTCACCTGAAAATCAGTGGCTGTGTTGTAAGACCTACATTTTGTAATTGACAATGACTTGAAAAGGCACGTGTCCTAAGCATATATATATAGGAAAGGTAATACATGTACACTCAACGGTGTCTTTTGCACACTGCTATCTGACAAATTATTTAGAGCGGTCATCAGAAGCAGGCGACGATAGTCGATCGAGTGATTTATTACCCACGGGGGGTTGAGGCTGCAGACAATTAACTGTGAACTGAGAAGGGGTAAGCGGTGGGGGCGGAGGGGGGGGGGGGGGGGTAAAAGGGTGGGGTGACAGGCATAAAATAATGAAAACTTGTTATGGTCCGACTTTGGGTTTGGTGTGTGTTGGCTACGCTGATGTCTCAAGTAGACTCACGTTCATAAGGGGGTGGGTAAATCAACATGGTCGGCAATTTTATGATCCAGGTCGACAAAAGACAGTCAAGTGTGTAATTAGCCAATCAGTCAGATGACATCAAGGTGTAAAGTTCTGAATTCTTCTCATACCACCGTTCCGACCTCATCTCTCGGACAAAAGTTGGACAACCAAGTTTTGGAAGAAATTTTCTTTGAGTGACATCACAGGTTTCTGGAAAGCAAGGATTTGGGACAAAAGAAAGAATAACTGACACTATGACACACACACACACACACACACACACACACACACACACAAACACACACACAGGCACGAACTCAAACAAACACACTGGCACACCACACACACACACACTGACACCACACACACGTACACACACACCGACACCACACACACACACACACACACTCACACTCACACACTCACGCACGAACACATTCATACAAACTTGCGCGCGCGCGCACTGATTTCTAAACAACAACAACAATAAGCAGTGAACGATGCATGCTAATCATGAGGCAAGAAATGAATGTGGCAAGTTTGATTCAACTTTGACCCGCTCTAAATCCCACGTTGTACACAGGAGCGGTGTCCGTCTGTCTCCCTGAGGATGAAAGGGCTCACAGTTTCCAAAACTTGTGATCAAAATCAAAGTCTTTCAGTAACCTGGGCTCGTATTCTTGAAAAAGCTGCAAAATTGTGTCCTTTAAAGTCAAACTGTCGTTTAACTACCGCCCGGTATTTATTTTTACTGCCCAGTAATTATTTATTTCCCCCCGGTATTATGTGTGTCTGGCGGAAGGTCGGCAGCTACCAGAATTGGTTATTTTTAGAATTGGAGATTCCTCATGCTTGCTCCTCTCTACAAACAATATTTCAACAAGATTTATTCTTGAAAAAGCTGCAACTCATATACTGGCCTGTAAAACTCAATAAGTCCGCCAACTGCTAAGTGTTATTTATGAAACACCGGTAAGTCCTTACCGGGTTGTCTCCGAGCTGTAAAGTTAGAGGACCCCTCCCCCTCCTGTAAAGTCGCTACCTGTCAGTAACTTCACCAACACTGTCCATTAAAACCGTCAAGTTCGAATAAATCTTGTTCAAATATTGTTCGTAGATTTATGTCCCTCATGGACACACATTGGTGTCCTTTAAGCACCGATGCATTGCGGTCAAATACGAGCTTCTGCTCGCGAAAGATTTCAACCGATGCTCGATCATAACGGCGTGTTGCAAAAGCGTGCTTGCGTCTTGTTTAATGCATTACAGTGGCGAGAATTTGGTGTCTGATTCCGTAGCCGAACGGTGATCGAATTCGCCTGATGCGCGATTGAGTCGGGTTCGAATCGCCATCAGGCCTTAATTTTTTTTTGTTTTACTCTTTGTCATTAATTTTGTTTGTTTTTGTTTATTTTCTTCGTGTGCAAAAGAGTACGTTGTAATATCAAAATTGATTTAAAAAATTAATTTTAGGCGAGAATGAGTTTTTTTTTTAAATTGATGGTTAACATGATATTACCGTTAACTACCTTGAATACGCCCACCCACCCTATGTACCAGTTTTGCCCAAAAGTGGGGGGTGGGCGTTTACTAGGTACTATACCCTTGGCAGGAGCGGGTCCTTAGCTAGAAAAACGATATTTTGGTCATTTGTCATAGAAGTGTTCAAAGGATGCGTTATTGCACAAAACTCCCCCCCACACACACACACACACACTAACACTAACACTAACACACAAAATCAACCTCTTCAGATATCACTTCCCGCCAAAGATGAAGCTTTGAAGATGAAGACCATTGTTGGAGCAGTCCGCGGTACAAGCCATCAACAACTGTACGACGAGTCAGGCTTTATTTCATTTTAAGAGAGGCGTAAACGTCAAAAATCGATATTATTTCACAAGATTGTACACCGTAAGGTGCCAAACTACTTACTTGCGATATTGCCACCATTAATATCAACTAATAATCCATATCGCCAGCGCAGACTTTTAGACAGGAAAGTTCCATCGTTTAACACTGAATTATACAAAAACTCATTTCTCCCATCTACAACACAACTCTGGAATTCTTTACCAGACTACATAAAACTTAGTAAGTCCTTCAAGCACTTTTTGTCAAAAAACGATTTAAGTCTGCCGTGTAATTGGTATTCTGGAGATCGCATATCACAAACAATTCACTGTAAGCTCAGGCTATATATAAGTGATCTTAACGATCTAGTGAGACGACACGTTGCTACAGATGCATCTTGTGACTGCGCATTTCCGTCCGAAACCGTAAAACACTTCCTATTAGATTGTCCAAATTATCGCGAAGCACGTCAAGAAACCATACATACCCTCCCTAACCACAGTATTCACCTCCCCCACCTTCTAAATGGAGACAGACAGTATTCTCTAGATTTGAACAGGAACATTTTGTCAAGAGTACACTCGTTCATTGAACGTTCAGGCCGCTTTGGGCAAACCAGAATCAATGCTCCACAAGCCGGACAACAACTTTAATTTCTGCACAACTCCTACCCATCCCTCTTCTTTTTATTCCTTTTCTTCCCCTCCTTCCTTCCTCTTACTGTCTTTCTTTATAATGATTATGCAACGTTTATTATGTTATGATAATTTTGGATGATTAATGAGATGAGGATGATTATAATGATGATGCTTTGGATTTCCAATTTGGTTTATTTAGACAAATTGTTCAGCCGTTACCGCCTTACGTTATAATATCCATGCAGGAACACCACTATTAGCTTCTAGCTTGTTGCTGTTACCTGTGTCTTTTGTATACATGTCATGATTGTAACATTTGTTGAAATAAACTTATGTTTAAACCAAAGATGAAGCTTTCGTTTCTTCTTTTTCCTCCCAGTCAAAAATGTATTGCGATTCTCTAGCCACTTCAGAAACCTTTTTCTGTCCAATCCCCGAAGCATGTCTAAGGAAAGGAAACAATTGAAAAACAACAATAACAGCAGACTGAATAATCTTTATTCATTTTCCTTGTCTACTAGTCCACTGGTCGAAACTGGGGGGTGGGCGTTTACTAGGTACTAGGCCATGTACACCTGCATGCAACCGAGGTTTATAAAAAAAAAATTTAAAAAAAATCTCCCCGTGTTTTTATTTCATTCAGTTTGTTTGGGTTGTTGCTATTGACTTTGAAACTGACACGCCGGCGAAAACGCCGGTAACGCGTGCACAGAGAAGAGCAAGCATCGGGAATCTTCAATTCTAAAAATAACCAACTGGTAGCTGCCGACCTTCCGATAGACACACATGAATACCGGGGAAAAATAAATAATTACTGGGCAGTAAAAATAAATACCGGGCGGTAGTTAAACGACAGTTTGACTTTGAAGGACACAATGTTGCAGCTTTTTAGCCAGCGTGTCAGTTTCAAAGTCAATAGCAACTACCCAAACAAACTGAATGAAATAAAAACACAGGGAGACCCTTTTTATTTATTTTTTATTTTTTTGTTTTTAATCTCAGTTGCATGCAGGTGGCTGCTACCGCATTTTAGGTGGGTTTTTTTTTCTCTCTCACCTTTGTTTTTTTAAGCGGGAAGCATCCTTCTTCATGGTTATTTATTTAATTTTTTTAATCAAATGTTTACATGTTTAAGTTAACAAACTTTATCAATAAACTAATATCATCTTAACCAAAGATTTAAAAACAAAACCATTGCAGCCTAAAACATTTTTTTTAAATCAATTTTGCTGTTATAACGTACTCTTTTGCACATGAAGAAAATAAACAAAAATAAACAAATGCCAAAGAATAAAAAAAAAAATTACGGGCAGATGGAGATTTGAACTCGACTCAATCACGCATCAGGCGAATGAGAGAACCGTTGGACCACGGAATCAGTTGAAAATAATCGGACACTGTAATGCATTAAAGAAGACGCTAGCACGCTTTCACCACAAGCCGGTATGATCGAGCATCGGTTGAAATCTTTCGCGAGCGGTATCTCGTATTTGTCCGCAATGCATTGGTGCTTAAATGACACCAATGTGTGTCCATGAGGGACATAAATCTACAAACAGTATTTTAACAAGATTTATTCAAAATTGACGGTTTTAGAGGAGGGGGATGGGTCCTCCAACTTTTCAGCTCGGAGACACCCATGTAAGTCTTTCCCGGAGTTTCATGAATAACACTTAGCGGACTTATCGAGCGGAAGTGGTTTTACAGGCCGGTATATGAGTTGCAGCTGTTCCAAGAATACGAGCCCTGGAAAGCTACTTAGAGTGCTGTCTCAATTATCCCCCTATCGCCGTAGGTCGAAGTTGAGGACTATCAAGTGTATAGGGAGGGGTAGGGGGAGGGTGGAAGGGAATTGTTACGACACGACTTTGTCGTGTAAAAGGAAATGATGGGTGGCACGCGGATATCCGTGGGATGTTCAGACATGGAAATTGCTCGAAATAACGATTATCTATTAAACTCATAGCTCATGGATTTCCATTAAGTACTTTTACCCCGCGTTGTACTTGAAGTCCGACACCTAGTGTGAAAACGATCGTTCAATAGTCCAACATATTTCTGCCCCTTTTCCCGTTTAACCCCCAAATAACAACAACTACAACAAAGACAGCAAGAGCGACGACGACGACAACAAAATGTTGGAACCAAATTGAAATCATTGCAAACAAGACACCAGTAAATGTCGGACACCTACATGGTGGTTTTCAAGTTCCTCATTTTGTTACATCCCCCATACAAAACACTTTACCTATTGATCTTGTTATTTGGTTAGTTAATTTGAAATTAATGTTAAAGTTCCTAATTTGTTATCTAAATTTCGCCATAACGCATTTATTAACTCATTCATTTATGAACTTATTTATGTATCATTTCCCGTCGCGATATAACCTTGAATGGTTGAAAACGACGTTAAACACCAAATAAAGAAAGAAAGATGTATCATTTCCCGATTCGTCTATTTGTTTATTTTTTTTATTTCAGTTATTTCGGCATGTAGGTATTTCGGTTGTAAGCAATTCAGTTATAATAAAACAAATTCACCCATTATTAGAAAGGGGAAAACAAATTGGAATGTCGGGTGCACATTCCAAGTTGATCCCTTTTATAACTAAAAATAGCGCGCGTTATTACTAACAATGCTCTTGTACACGCTTATAAAACATAAAGCCCACATGTTAAAATACCTTGACAACTACAAAGTGGGAAATTACAACGACGGTCAACAGTCAGAGTTATATATTGCTTGCAAGCCTGTCCGCCCTGTATCCAAGATATCCCCCATGCACTGGCATGGTCCTAAGATGACACACTTATTACTCAACAGTAAATTCCAGTAAGCCTTTAGTCGGACTCTGTCATTTGTATGTTTGTGAATGTCACAGAAAAAAACCACAACTCCCAAGATCACAGAAGCATGATTAACCATTCAGTCAATTCAAGGGAATGCACGCTGAAAACGTCCGCTTTCATTTCACCTAAGAGGGGGAGGAAGGTGTTTTGTTAATTTTCTATTGCTGGTACTCGCACGTGTTCAAAGTGTGTGGGAAAAAGATCAAGTCGCGTAAGGCGAAATTACTACATTTAGTCAAGCTGTGGAACTCACAAAATGAAACTGAACGCACTGCATTTTTTCCCAATGACCGTAGTCCGCCGCTCGTACAAAGGGCGGTGAAATTAACGACCCTGTTTACGCGGAAGTGGTTGCGCTCTGTTGCATATAGCACGCCTTTCTGTACCTCTCTTCGTTTTAACTTTCTGAGCGTATTTTTAATCCAAACATATCATATCTACATGTATATGTTTTTGGAATCAGGAATCGACAGGGAATAAGATGAAATTGTTTTTAGATCGATTTCGGAAAATTAATTTTAATCATAATTTTTATATTTTTAATGTTTAGAGCTTGTTTGTAATCCAAATATAACATATGTATACGTTTTTGGAATCAGAAAATGACGAAAAATAAGATGAAATTGTTTTTGGATCGTTTGATAAAAAAATAATTTTAATTACAAGTTTCCGATTTTTAATGACCAAAGTCATTAATTAGTTGTTAAACCATCAAGCTGAAATGCAATACCAAAGTCCGGCCTTTGTCGAAGATTGCTTTGCCAAAATTTCAATCAATTTGATTGAAAATGAGGGTGTGACAGTGCCGCCTCAACTTTTACAAAAAGCCGGATATGACGTCATCAAAGGTATTTATTGAAAAAATGAAAAAAAACTTCCGAGGATATCATTCCCAGGAACTCTCATGTAAAATTTCATAAAGATCGGAGTCCAGTAGTCTGAATCGCTCTACACACACACACGCATCACAGACACAGACACACACACACACACTCACTCACTCACACACACACACACACCGTGGCACAGACACACAGACACATAGACACACACACACACACACACACACACACACACACACACACACACACCACGACCCTCGTCTCGATTCCCCCTCTATGTTAAAACATTTAATCAAAACTTGACTAAATGTAAAAAGGCAAAACAACTCAGGGTTGAAGCAGCCTGCATGCAACTGAGGACAACAACAAGTCGCGTAAGGCGAAAATACAACATTTAGTCAAGCTCAGTCGAACTCACAGAATGAAACTGAACGCACTGCATTTTTTCACAAAGACCGTAGTCCGCCGCTTGTGCAAAACGGAGTGAAACTGACGAGCCTGTTCAGCGCTGTACATAGTGGTTTCGCTGTGCTGCATAGCACGCTTTTCTGTACCTCTCTTCGTTTGGTTTAAACTGTTGCATTCAACGTTTGTGCATTATTTACAAATAAAAAACGCATATAGAGTAAACAACAACAAGCATAATGCTTATAGTGGTGTTTACAGTTTTCTAGAAAAATACATATAAATGGCGGCTATTGTACAGTTTAAATGAAGAGCAAGCAAACATGAAAAGAAAATTGAATGAAAAATGTACATCAAAACAAAAATCCGTTTAAGAATACATATAATTATTATATTTTTCGTTTTAACTTTGTGAGCGTGTTTTTAATCCAAACATATCATATCTATATGTTTTTTGAATCAGGAACCGACAAGGAATAAGACGAAATTGTTTTTAAATCGATTTCGGAAATTTGATTTTGATAATAATTTTTATATTTTTAATTTTCAGAGCTTGTTTTTAATCCAAATATAACATATTTATATGTTTTTTGAATCAGATAATGACGCAGAATAAGATGGAATTGTTTTTGGAACGTTTGATAAAAAAAATAATGTCAATTACAAGTTTCTGATTTTTAACGACCAAACTCACTCATTAGTTTTTAAGCCACCGAGCTGAAATGCAATACCGAAGTCCGGCCTTTGTCGAAGATTGCGTGGCCAAAATTTCAATCAATTTGATTGAAAAATGAGGGTGTGACAGTGCCGCCTCAACTTGTACAAAAAGCCGGATATAACGTCATCAAAGGTATTAATCGAAAAAATGAAAAATAAGTCCGGGGATATCATTCCCAGGAACTCTCATGTAAAATTTCATAAAGTTCGGTCCAGTAGTTTAGTCTGAATCGCTCTACACACACACACGCACAGACACACACATACACACACAGACACACGCACGCACACACACACACACACACACACACACACACACACACACCACACACACACACACCACACACACACACACACACATACACCACGACCCTCGTCTCGATTCCCCCTCTATGGACATTCTGTGAGTTCGACAGCTTGACTAAATGTTGTATTTTCGCCTTACGCGACTTGTTTTTTGCTGTATTTTTCTCTTTTTCTTTATTTTGTCTTATGTCTGTAATGAACATTTTAAAATAAAGAGGAAAAACACTACCCACGATCCTCTCAACGAAACAGTACATTAAAAAACCTGCGCACGCGCACACACACACAAACACAACTTTTCGAGAAAACATTGGCTGCATTTTTTTTTTTACTGGTGAGCGTACCCTAAGAAGAAATCCAACATGTGTTGTCCATATGGTTTAAACATAGGTTTATTTTAACAAAGGTTACAATCATGACATGTATACAAAGTTCACAGAAACAGCAACAAGCTAAAAGCTTATAGTGGTGTTCCTGCATGACAGTACAACATAAGGCGGTAACGGCTAAAAATGTGTCTCAATAAACCAAATCTATTAATAACGTAATGAACGTTGCATAATGATTATAAAGAAAGACAGTAAAGGAAGGAGGGAGGGAAAGAAGATGAATAAAAGAAGAGGGATGGGTAAGAGATGTGCAGAAGTTAAAGTTGTTGTCCGGCTTGTAGAGCATTTATTCTGATTTACCCAAAGCGGCCTGAACGTTTGATGAACGAGTGTACGGTGGAAAAAATTTTCCTGTTCAAATCTAAGGAATACTGTGTGTCTCCGTTTAAAAGGTGGGGGAGGTGAATTATGTGATTGGGGAGGGTATGTATAGTTTCTTGACGTGCTTCGCGATAATTTGGACAATCGAATATGAAGTGTTGTACGGATTCGGACGGGAATCCGCAGTCACAAGATGCATCTGTTGCAACGTGACGTCTCACTAGATCGTTATTAAGATCACTTATATATAACCTGAGCTTACAGTGAATTATTTGTGACATACGATCTCCAGAATAAAAATAACAC
Organism: Littorina saxatilis; assembly: GCF_037325665.1. Classification (NCBI taxonomy): domain Eukaryota; kingdom Metazoa; phylum Mollusca; class Gastropoda; order Littorinimorpha; family Littorinidae; genus Littorina; species Littorina saxatilis. Next base: position 1,495,376 of record NC_090254.1, on the reverse strand, counting down.
GGCGGACTTAAATCGTTTTTTGACAAAAAGTGCTTAAATTCACTTAGGGAATCACTAAGTTTTATATAGTCTGGTAAAAAATTCCAGAGTTGTGTAGTAGATGGGAGAAATGAGTTTCTGTATAATTCAGTTTTAAACGATGGAACTTTCCTGTCTAGAGGTCTGCGCCGGTGATATGGGTTATTAGTTGATATTAGTGGTGGCAATATCGCTAATAAGTAGTTTGGCACCTTGCGGTGAACGATCTTGTGAAATAATATCAATTTATGACGTTTTCGCCTCTCTAGTAATGAAATAAAGCCTGACTCATCGTACAATTTTTGATGGCTTGTACCGCGGACTGCTCCAACAATGGTTCGAATTGCATCTAAGTGAATACTTTCGAGCTCGGTGGCTAACTCCTTAGGGCAGTTGTCCCAGAGAACATCAGCATAATCAAAATGTGGCAATATGAAGGATTTATACATTATTTCTAAAGCTTTTCTGCCTAGTCTATATTTATAAGATCGTAAGCAAGCTACTAGCGTACGGCATTTTGCTATAACAGATTTAATATGTAACTCCCACTTACCGTTATTTTGAATAATAATACCAAGATGTTTATGACTTTCAGTTTCTTGTAAAATTGTGCCACCGAAGTTTAAAGGGATGTAATCTGGATTTCTTTTCCTGCTTATATTCAGAAGTTTTGTTTTACTTTGATTAAATTTAACTTTCCACTGTCTAGCCCACTGGTCGATTTTTTCAAGATCTGAGTTAAAAATATCTGTTCGCATCTGAGAATTTTCCAGGCTTAAATACATACTTGTATCGTCGGCAAACAGTTTAATAATGGATTCAACGTTATCAACTATGTCGTTAATGTAAACCAGAAAAAGGAGAGGTCCTAGAATAGAGCCTTGTGGAACGCCTGTTTGCACAGGTAAGTAGCTAGACATACTTCCTTTAAGCACCACTGCTTGTGTTCGATCAGTTAAATAGTTTTGCAGCCAATTAAACATCTGACCTCGAATCCCTAGTGCAAATAACTTTCTCAGAAGACCTTTGTGCCAGACTCTGTCAAATGCTTTGGAAATGTCGAAAAAGATTGCCTGGACAGTAATGCTGTCGTCGAGTGACTTGCAAAAGTCGTTATATAGGCATGTTAACTGGTATACAGTGGAGTCACCGGGAATAAAACCAGACTGGGAAGGTGTGATTATGTTATTCGATACAAAATAATCAAACACATGTTTCTGAACACATTTTTCAAGAACTTTACCTACGCAGCTTAAGAGTGAGATGGGACGATAATTTGAACAGTCTCCTTTATCCCCCTTTTTAAATATCGGTGTTATGTGTGCTGTTTTCCATATGCTTGGAAATACACCCTCATTTAATGATCTAGTAAATAAAATAGATAGAGGTTCTGCTATTATAGGTAAACTTGCAATAAGAATCTTATTATGAATTTTATCAGGCCCGACAGCTTTAGATGTATCAAGGCTTTCTATTACACTTTTCACTTCTTCGGAAGTCACGACCATATCGTCGATAAAAAACTCAGCATTGTCTATATCGGGAACATTATCGTCTGTGTCGTTTATTTCTGATTGTTTAACAAAAGACATATTAAATAATTCAGCCTTTTCCTGGTCTTCAAAATAGGTTTTACAATCGACTGTTAGTGGCGGGATTTCGTTTTGGTCAGAGCCTTTCTTTGCCATAAACCTGTTAACTAACTTCCACCACTGCTTCTGACCAAATTTCTTTGGATCAGATACGGACCGGTCAAGTTCCTCTAAATATTGTTTCTTTCGCGTTCGAATAGCATCTGTGTATTGGTTCCTTATCTTACGAAAGAGTTCCCAAGCTTGTGGTGTGTCTACATGCACAGCAATAGTATGAATAAATCTTTTTCGGTCTTTTAATTTCAAAATATATGATGTGATCCAGGGTGTGTCTCCCTCCCGAATGGTGACTTCCTTGACAGGCAAGCAGGTTTTCACGATCGAATACAACTGCTCCGAAAAAAGAGAAGCTGCGGTATGAATATCTTCTAAAGTCACTATGTTTGACCAATCAATTTTCTGTAACTCAACTATTAACTTTTGACCGTCTAGTTTGCTATAATCTAAAATCGTTCTTTTTGAGTGTGATCTTTTCTTTTGTTCTCATACGCGAGATGTCTCAAGAGGACCCATTTTGGCAAAGTTTAGAGGAGGGGGGGGGGAGGGGGGGACTGAGCATGTCCGTAATTTTATTATCCAAGTGGACAAGCGATCGACAAAAGCCCGACAAAAGACTGCCAAGTGCCGTAAATGAGTCAGGTAAGATCAAGGCGCGATTTTTGACTTGTACTTCATACCAGTTTTCCTCGCCTCTTCTCTCCTCAACAAAGGTCTAGCAACAAAGTTTGGGGGGTGTAATCTCATAAGGAGTGGCATAATATCACATGCGAATATGAGGGAACGAGACAGAAGAATGAATAAAACAGCCGCTATTACGCGTAAGGCGAAAATACAATATTTAGTCAAGTAGCTGTCGAACTCACAGAATGAAACTGAACGCAACGCAACGCAGCAAGACCGTATACTCGTAGCATCGTCACTCCACCGCCCGTGGCAAAGGCAGTGCCCGTGGAATTGACAAGAAGAGCGGGGTATTCGTTGCGCTGAGAAGGATAGCACGCTTTTCTGTACCTCTCTTCGTTTTAACTTTCTGAGCGTGTTTTTAATCCAAACATATCATATCTATATATTTTTGGAATCAGGAACCGACAAGGAATAAGATGAAAGTGTTTTTAAATTGATTTCGAAAAAAAATTTTGATAATAAGTTTTATATATTTAATTTTCAGAGCTTGTTTTTAATCCGAATATAACATATTTATATGTTTTTGGAATCAGCAAATGATGGAGAATAAGATAAACGTAAATTTGGATCGTTTTATACATTTTTATTTTTTTTTTACAATTTTCAGATTTTTAATGACCAAAGTCATTAATTAATTTTTAAGCCACCAAGCTGAAATGCAATACCGAAGTCCGGGCTTTGTCGAAGATTACTTGACCAAAATTTCAACCAATTTGGTTGAAAAATGAGGGCGTGACAGTGCCGCCTCAACTTTCACGAAAAGCCGGATATGACGTCATCAAAGACATTTATCAAAAAAATGAAAAAAACGTTCGGGGATTTCATACCCAGGAACTCTCATGTCAAATTTCATAAAGATCGGTCCAGTAGTTTAGTCTGAATCGCTCTACACACACACACACACACACACACACACACACACACACGCACACACGCACATACACCACGACCCTCGTTTCGATTCCCCCTCGATGTTAAAATATTTAGTCAAAACTTGACTAAATATAATAAGAAAGAATACCGTCCAACTAACACGAAGAAGAATGGGAAAAAATCTTAAATAAAGGGAGAGGTACAAAGGTTGCGATTCATCTCGGCTAGATATTATTCACAATTTTTGTAAACATAGTAAGCCTATACTCGCATCAGACACATATTTTACATGTATCAGCATCCTACATTTTGTCCGTGTCTGCCTTCTGGCCGGGTTTGCGATTTCTACATATTATATTCATGTGTTCTTCTCTCTGACAGTGCGGGCTCAACTTTTACAAACGGGACAATATGACATCAAATAACGCTATCAAATATCGGAGAACAGCCACACAAGCAAATGCTCTCAAGAATATGTAAACCAATGTTCATCAAAATCCGTTAGGTAGCACACACACACACACACACACACACACACACACACACACACACACACACACACACACACACACACACAGTCCGAGTGTGTCATTACTTGAATGGGGTGTGCACGTAAAAGATCCCACGATTGACAAAAGGGTCTTTCCTGGCAAAATTGTATTGGCATAGATAAAAATGTCCACCAAAATACCCGTGTGACTTGGAATAATAGGCCGTGAAAAGTAGGATATGCGCCGAAATGGCTGCGATCTGCTGGCCGATGTGAATGCGTGATGTATTTTGTAAACAAATTCCATCTCACACGGCATAGATAAAAATCCCTGCGCCTTGAATATGTGCGCGATATAAATTGCACAAAGTAAAAATACAAAAATAAATAAATAAATCCCTGCGCTTAGAACTGTACCCACGGAATACGCGCGATATAAGCCTCATATTGATTGATTGATTGAATCAGTGAATGTGAAAAGACTATGGGTAGTCGTCTAAGACAGGTTAAAATCAGTCTAACGAATGACTACACAAACCTGCATGTGTCAGGTTTTAATTTTTGTTTGTTTGTTCTTTCTTTATTTTGTTTTGTTATTTCGTACGTTCGTTGATAAAATGCCGTCCCAACCTGCCGCCCACACACACACACACATACACACACACACACACACACACACACACACACACACACACACACACACACACACACACACACACACACATTATAACCCCCCCTCCCGAATCCCCTCCCCCATTCTCCACCCGATAGCTCCTCTTTGTCTCACTCTCTCCTCCTTACAAATAACAATTTGATACGTTCATCTTTAATCCACCCCCCTCCCCGAATCACCTCCCCATTCTCCACCCGATAGCTCCTCTTTGTCTCGCTCTCTCCCCCGGTGTGACGTTTTCATCTTTCGCCGTGTTGATATTTCGCTTCTCGGCCTCGTTGATCTAGTATAAACTCTACACTGAACAAAAAAACACCCTTCGATAGAACTGATGAGCGACCTTGTGTACCTTACATTCATGGGGCCAAATTTGTCCAACCAATTTGTTTTAATTAACTTAGAAATTTGATTCATCCTAAAATGTTTCCTTCTTACTCAAGGGACGTAATTAACCACTCAGTACACGTTTTCGAAGAATTCGATTTTGGGGTTGAAATCTATTAAATTTTACCACCAATTTTCTTCACATGCAAGAAACTGACATGCATTTCGTCCTTAAATAATTTCACTTCTTAATTTTACCAGGAAACAACATTTCAGTCTTGAGTATATGTCGAGGGGGAAATATGTACACAGACGAAAGATGAAATCGTGACACCGGCAGGGTATCACGGCTGCCTACTTGAGTGAGTAACAGAACAGGTCGACAAAAGACAGTCAAGTATGTAATGAGCCAATGTGTCAAGTTCTGAATTCTTCTCATACCACTGTCCGCTGGGCAGATTCACTTGAACTTGAAGCAGCTTGTCTGGATACATCGTCCTCCCTCAAGATCGTAAAATGCCCAATTAAGTACTTGAGATAACAATGGCCGCCCCCGCTTTCAGTCTCATGCACTGAGCTAGTCTGATTAAACAGCTTTCTAAAGGTTGCGAGATGTGAAACGTGTTTTTCCTTTGTGTTCCACTGGTTGTGACCCATTGTTTCGCTATACTGACTCAAAAGTTGAGTCTAAAAGAATGTGTATCCCTTGAACTGAGTTAGGGCTGACATTGTGACTATTGGAAAGACCCGCCATCTTTGGCCGGTCCGTTTCCATTCCAATCATGGTCTCGACAATCAAGTAATCTGTGCATGTGTACATGGAGTACAATAAGTGATAACGTCTCATGTGGAACAACTGAAAACAACTTACCTTCGAGTTGATTACGATGAATATTTTAGTCCTGAAAGTGTTCATCAAAGTTGAAAACCAAATTTGGGATACACAAAGTCGACCGTGGCCATCACCGGAGAACACTGTCGGTTAGTAACGCGTCTTTTTTTGGGAGGGAAAGTTTCGCACTCGCAAATCCATTTAACTCAGCAAATTCCTTGAAACAATATGCATTTATGTTATACTCTTTTCGTCTTACACAATTAGTGAACCTCTATGTTTGACCGAACATTAATTGAATAGAATATTACGAAACTAAAAATGCAGGTGAAAAAACCGAAATGATTGACAAAGTTTCGACGTTGTCTCTCTCTGTCTCTCTCTGACTCTCTCTGTCTCCCTCTCTCCCCTCTGTCTCCCTCTCTGTCTCTCTCTATCTATCTCTCTCTCTCTCTCTCTCTCTCTCTCTCTCTGTCTCTGTCTGTCTGTCTGTCTGTCTGTCTGTCTGTCTGTCTGTCTCTGTCTGTCTGTCTCTCTCTCTCTTTCTCTCTCTCTCTTTCTCCCCCGACCCCCAGCCCCAATTTTTGGAAGGTTAGAAACTAGAGGACGTACATTTCTGTACAGTCACCATAAAATCTTCATCATGAATGCAAAAATGTTAACAAAATCGGCAAACCATAAAAGAACATGAAAAAAGGAAAGAGGTGCATTTAAAGGCTGTTGCATGGGTACTGGCTCTCAAAATCCGTTCAGCAGAATGAGTTCGCATGTAACTGAAACTATTCTTTAGAGTTACTTGGTGATTTTAAAAGCTTGATAACACAAGTCCCATGATTTTAGACATGCTACAATGCCTTTAATCGAAGAAAGTTTGCGTTCTTGGCTGAGTCAATGCAGCTGGCTCGAAAATTACCTCCCTTGGACGCGTGACGTCTATAGCGGAATCGGCCGGGTGGAACGGCGCTCTCTTATGCCGTGCAATGGGCGCAATCGGGTAGTCTAGTCATGTCCTCAAGAATACTTCAAAGGTAGGTCAAGAGAAACTAAGGACGGGGTGCGAGGGTGACTTCTCCCAGGTTATAACATTTCAAACAATAAATAACGGAGTTCATAACATGTATTCTGCTCCCTTCCTGCTTTGTCGGGTGTAATTCCCACTTGAACCCTGTTTTAGTTCAACTTATTGGCAGATATATTGTCACGCGCCGAGGGACACAAACACACTCACACACACACACACACACACACACACACACACACACACACACACACACACACATACACACACAGCCACCCACAAACACACATACACAAACTGATGTGACACACACACACACACATACACAAACTGATGTCACACACACACACACACACACACACACACACACACACACACACACACACACACACACACACACACACACACGCACGTATAGACAATCACAGAGATTAGGTTCATGTATTCTGCCCCCCTCTCGCCACTAATTTACAAAATACAACAAGAGGTTTGATGAGCACAGTAGATCAACTTTAAACGTACACAATTATATTTTTAGCATTACTTTTCAATTCTCGTTGATGCATTAATGATGCCAGAAAATGTAACCGGACGCATTTGGAACGCCAAAGTAAGCAATCAAATACATTGCGCGGTACATCGGCGCTTAATTTCATAACGTCTGACTGAGTCATTTGTTATTCGGTGATAGTTTCGCACATATCTATCTCCTGTATTTGAAAATCTGTTCACCTTACGTAATTTTCAAAGGCTTTATATATATATACATTTCTTTGATAAACGATACGAAACCGTGCAGGTGAAAAATTGGTAATGACTGACGTAGGATTTACGTTGTGGATTTCACGTTGAGGGCACGTTGGCGATCAATCAAACCCCAACGTTGTGTGTTTACGTTGAAACTACGTTGTAGGAACGTTTGTTGTATCAAACTAACTTTTGTTTTTAAATCACGTGAATTTCACGTGAAAATCACGTGAGTATACCAACGTTGTTCGAACACCAGAAAATCACAATAATACAACGTCGATTTTACGTTGCTTTTTAAGGTGGAATCCACGTGAAATTTACGTTATGTACCAACGTGTAAAAAACAAAAAAACACAACTGTAACGCAACGTTGCTTTCACGTTGTGTTTTTTGGTTGGATCCACGTAAATTTCACGTAATCTTCGCAACATTTGTAAGACACCAAAATGCAACGTGAAATTCACGTAAAATTTACGTAGTATTACAACGTCGAAAGAACACCAAAATCTCACAATGACACAACGTTGGTTTTACGTTGCGTTTTTTGGTTGGCTCAACGTAAATTTCACGTAAAGTTCGCAACGTTGCTAATGACACGAAAAATTCACATTTTCGCAACGTCGTATTCACGTTGTGTGTTTGCTGGGATTATTCTGACACCGGACCAACCAGTCCTAGCACTAACCCCATAATGCCAGACGCCAGGCGGAGCAGCCACTAGATTGCCAATTTTAAAGTCTTAGGTATGACCCGGCCGGGGTTCGAACCCACGACCTCCCGACCACGGGGCGGACGCCTTACCACCAGGCCAACCGTGCCGGTTGTAGATGCTGAGAGAACACTTATTGTTTTAGAAGAGAGTCAGCGATTGAATGTTTCAGATTGGTATCATCATACACAATTCACTGTAAAGGAAAAGGAGAGTTTGCTGATTCGGTGCACAACAGTTTAAAGACCGTCTGCTAGACTGTAGCAACTGGAGTTTTGTAAGTAAAAGTTCGATTTTATCCGGAATGTATTTCAGGTACAGTAAAAACAAAACTAAAGGTTACAAATTGTATTGTCGGTCGACCATGCAGCTACCTGACCAGCTATGCGTGAATGACTTCCGTGGAAATATGGACCGACCGCCAACATGTGGCTGTGTGAGACTGTCCAATCAAACCCCCTGAAATCCCCCATGTGTCATTTCGAATAGCAACATTAAGTGCTAAGTCGTCTCTGTCGCAGCAGATCTGCCAGGGATTAACACCCAAACAAGAGTATGTAAAGACAAGCAGCATCATTGAGAGAAGGACATGTATTTAAAGCTACAACAGAAATCATCACATACCAAGACATTGACTTATATGAAATGACTTAGGTCTACAGAAGTTAGCTAAATACGTGTGTTTTTTTTAACCTTGTGCGTATGTTTAGCAGGGGTCAATACATTTCTAGTTACGGGCCTTCTGAGAACTGTTTGTAAAGATATGTTCGATTATGCTTTTTGATCGTGTGTTTGTGTTATTAGATGATGCTGTGTGATCGTGTGTTTGTGCTATTAGAAATGTGATGTGGTGCCAAAAGAATAATGTTCATGTTTATGTAAAATGAAAATGAACATTAACGTTTTCTTATAGTATCTAATCTTATCTCTATACTAAACAGTTGGGTTAAGCCAGATCACAGAATGCACACCATTATACAACGTGTCTAATCTTATCTCTATACTGAACAGTTGGGTTAAGCCAGATCACAGAATGCACACCATTATACAACGTGTCTAATCTTATCTCTATACTGAACAGTTGAGTTAAGCCAGATCACAGAATGCACACCATTATACAACGTGTCTAATCTTATCTCTGTACTGAACAGTAGGGTTAAGCTAGATCACAGAATGCACACCATTATACAACGTGTCTAATCTTATCTCTGTACTGAACAGTAGGGTTTAGCCAGATCACAGAATGCACACCATTATACAACGTGTCTAATCTTATCTCTGTACTGAACAGTAGGGTTAAGCCAGATCACAGAATGCACACCATTATACTACGTGTCTAATATTATCTCTGTACTGAACAGTAGGGTTAAGCCAGATCACGGAATGCACACCATTATACAACGTGTCTAATCTTATCTCTATACTGAACAGTTGGGTTAAGCCAGATCACAGAATGCACACCATTATACAACGTGTCTAATCTTATCTCTATACTGAACAGTTGGGTTAAGCCAGATCACAGAATGCACACCATTATACAACGTGTCTAATCTTATCTTTATACTGAACAGTTGGGTTAAGTTAAGCCAGATCACAGAATGCACACCATCATACAACGTGTCTAATCTTATCTCTGTACTGAACAGTTGGGTTAAGCCAGATCACAGAATGCACACCGTTATACAACGTGTCTAATCTTATCTCTATACTGAACAGTTGGGTCAAGTTAAGCCAGATCACAGAATGCACACCATTATACAACGTGTCTAATCTTATCTCTATACTGAACAGTTGGGTTAAGCCAGATCACAGAATGCACACCGTTATACAACGTGTCTAATCTTATCTCTATACTGAACAGTTGGGTCAAGTTAAGCCAGATCACAGAATGCACACCATTATACAACGTGTCTAATCTTATCTCTATACTGAACAGTAGGGTTAAGCCAGATCACAGAATGCACACCGTTATACAACGTGTCTTATCTTATCTCTATACTGAACAGTTGGGTTAAGCCAGATCACAGAATGCACACCATTATACAACGTGTCTTATCTTATCTCTATACTGAACAGTTGGGTCAAGTTAAGCCAGATCACAGAATGCACACCATTAAACAACGTGTCTAATCTTATCTCTATACTGAACAGTTGAGTTAAGCCAGATCACAGAATGCACACCGATATACAACGTGTCTAATCTTATCTCTATACTGAACAGTTGGGTTAAGCCAGATCACAGAATGCACACCATTATACAACGTGTCTAATCTTATCTCTATACTGAACAGTTGGGTCAAGTTAAGCCAGATCACAGAATGCACACCATTATACAACGTGTCTTATCTTATCTCTATACTGAACAGTTGGGTTAAGCCAGATCACAGAATGCACACCATTATACAACGTGTCTAATCTTATCTCTATACTGAACAGTTGGGTCAAGTTAAGCCAGATCACAGAATGCACACCATTATACAACGTGTCTTATCTTATCTCTATACTGAACAGTTGAGTTAAGCCAGATCACAGAATGCACACCATTATACAACGTGTCTAATCTTATCTCTATACTGAACAGTTGAGTTAAGCCAGATCACAGAATGCACACCATTAAACAACGTGTCTAATCTTATCTCTATACTGAACAGTTGAGTTAAGCCAGATCACAGAATGCACACCATTATACAACGTGTCTAATCTTATCTCTATACTGAACAGTTGGGTTAAGCCAGATCACAGAATGCACACCATTATACAACGTGTCTAATCTTATCTCTATACTGAACAGTTGGGTTAAGCCAGATCACAGAATGCACACCATTATACAACGTGTCTAATCTTATCTCTATACTGAACAGTTGGGTCAAGTTAAGCCAGATCACAGAATGCACACCATTATACAACGTGTCTAATCTTATCTCTATACTAAACAGTTGGGTTAAGCCAGATCACAGAATGCACACCATTATACAACGTGTCTAATCTTATCTCTATACTGAACAGTTGGGTTAAGCCAGATCACAGAATGCACACCATTATACAACGTGTCTAATCTTATCTCTATACTGAACAGTTGGGTTAAGCCAGATCACAGAATGCACACCATTATACAACGTGTCTAATCTTATCTCTATACTGAACAGTTGGGTTAAGCCAGATCACAGAATGCACACCATTATACAACGTGTCTAATCTTATCTCTATACTGAACAGTTGGGTTAAGCCAGATCACAGAATGCACACCATTATACAACGTGTCTAATCTTATCTCTATACTGAACAGTTGGGTTAAGCCAGATCACAGAATGCACACCATTATACAACGTGTCTAATCTTATCTCTGTACTGAACAGTTAGGTTAAGCCAGATCACAGAATGCACACCATTATACAACGTGTCTTATCTTATCTCTATACTGAACAGTTGGGTCAAGTTAAGCCAGATCACAGAATGCACACCATTATACAACGTGTCTAATCTTATCTCTATACTGAACAGTTGGGTTAAGCCAGATCACAGAATGCACACCATTATACAACGTGTCTAATCTTATCTCTATACTGAACAGTTGGGTTAAGCCAGATCACAGAATGCACACCATTATACAACGTGTCTAATCTTATCTCTATACTGAACAGTTGGGTTAAGCCAGATCACAGAATGCACACCATTATACAACGTGTCTAATCTTATCTCTATACTGAACAGTTGGGTTAAGCCAGATCACAGAATGCACACCATTATACAACGTGTCTAATCTTATCTCTGTACTGAACAGTTAGGTTAAGCCAGATCACAGAATGCACACCATTATACAACGTGTCTTATCTTATCTCTATACTGAACAGTTGGGTCAAGTTAAGCCAGATCACAGAATGCACACCATTATACAACGTGTCTAATCTTATCTCTATACTGAACAGTAGGGTTAAGCCAGATCACAGAATGCACACCGTTATACAACGTGTCTTATCTTATCTCTATACTGAACAGTTGGGTTAAGCCAGATCACAGAATGCACACCATTATACAACGTGTCTTATCTTATCTCTATACTGAACAGTTGGGTCAAGTTAAGCCAGATCACAGAATGCACACCATTAAACAACGTGTCTAATCTTATCTCTATACTGAACAGTTGAGTTAAGCCAGATCACAGAATGCACACCATTATACAACGTGTCTAATCTTATCTCTATACTGAACAGTTGGGTTAAGCCAGATCACAGAATGCACACCATTATACAACGTGTCTAATCTTATCTCTATACTGAACAGTTGGGTTAAGCCAGATCACAGAATGCACACCATTATACAACGTGTCTAATCTTATCTCTATACTGAACAGTTGGGTTAAGCCAGATCACAGAATGCACACCATTATACAACGTGTCTAATCTTATCTCTATACTGAACAGTTGGGTTAAGCCAGATCACAGAATGCACACCATTATACAACGTGTCTAATCTTATCTCTATACTGAACAGTTGGGTCAAGTTAAGCCAGATCACAGAATGCACACCATTATACAACGTGTCTAATCTTATCTCTATACTGAACAGTTGGGTTAAGCCAGATCACAGAATGCACACCATTATACAACGTGTCTAATCTTATCTCTATACTGAACAGTTGGGTTAAGCCAGATCACAGAATGCACACCATTATACAACGTGTCTAATCTTATCTCTATACTGAACAGTTGGGTCAAGTTAAGCCAGATCACAGAATGCACACCATTAAACAACGTGTCTAATCTTATCTCTATACTGAACAGTTGAGTTAAGCCAGATCACAGAATGCACACCATTATACAACGTGTCTAATCTTATCTCTATACTGAACAGTTGGGTTAAGCCAGATCACAGAATGCACACCATTATACAACGTGTCTAATCTTATCTCTATACTGAACAGTTGGGTCAAGTTAAGCCAGATCACAGAATGCACACCATTATACAACGTGTCTTATCTTATCTCTATACTGAACAGTTGAGTTAAGCCAGATCACAGAATGCACACCATTATACAACGTGTCTAATCTTATCTCTATACTGAACAGTTGAGTTAAGCCAGATCACAGAATGCACACCATTAAACAACGTGTCTAATCTTATCTCTATACTGAACAGTTGAGTTAAGCCAGATCACAGAATGCACACCATTATACAACGTGTCTAATCTTATCTCTATACTGAACAGTTGGGTTAAGCCAGATCACAGAATGCACACCATTATACAACGTGTCTAATCTTATCTCTATACTGAACAGTTGGGTCAAGTTAAGCCAGATCACAGAATGCACACCATTATACAACGTGTCTAATCTTATCTCTATACTGAACAGTTGAGTTAAGCCAGATCACAGAATGCACACCATTATACAACGTGTCTAATCTTATCTCTATACTGAACAGTTGAGTTAAGCCAGATCACAGAATGCACACCATTATACAACGTGTCTAATCTTATCTCTATACTGAACAGTTGAGTTAAGCCAGATCACAGAATGCACACCATTATACAACGTGTCTAATCTTATCTCTATACTGAACAGTTGGGTTAAGCCAGATCACAGAATGCACACCATTATACAACGTGTCTAATCTTATCTCTATACTGAACAGTAGGGTTAAGCCAGATCACAGAATGCACACCATTATACAACGTGTCTAATCTTATCTCTATACTGAACAGTTGGGTTAAGCCAGATCACAGAATGCACACCATTATACAACGTGTCTAATCTTATCTCTATACTGAACAGTTGGGTCAAGTTAAGCCAGATCACAGAATGCACACCATTATACAACGTGTCTAATCTTATCTCTATACTGAACAGTTGGGTTAAGCCAGATCACAGAATGCACACCATTATACAACGTGTCTAATCTTATCTCTATACTGAACAGTTGGGTTAAGCCAGATCACAGAATGCACACCATTATACAACGTGTCTTATCTTATCTCTATACTGAACAGTTGGGTCAAGTTAAGCCAGATCACAGAATGCACACCATTAAACAACGTGTCTAATCTTATCTCTATACTGAACAGTTGAGTTAAGCCAGATCACAGAATGCACACCATTATACAACGTGTCTAATCTTATCTCTATACTGAACAGTTGGGTTAAGCCAGATCACAGAATGCACACCATTATACAACGTGTCTAATCTTATCTCTATACTGAACAGTTGGGTCAAGTTAAGCCAGATCACAGAATGCACACCATTATACAACGTGTCTTATCTTATCTCTATACTGAACAGTTGAGTTAAGCCAGATCACAGAATGCACACCATTATACAACGTGTCTAATCTTATCTCTATACTGAACAGTTGAGTTAAGCCAGATCACAGAATGCACACCATTAAACAACGTGTCTAATCTTATCTCTATACTGAACAGTTGAGTTAAGCCAGATCACAGAATGCACACCATTATACAACGTGTCTAATCTTATCTCTATACTGAACAGTTGGGTTAAGCCAGATCACAGAATGCACACCATTATACAACGTGTCTAATCTTATCTCTATACTGAACAGTTGGGTCAAGTTAAGCCAGATCACAGAATGCACACCATTATACAACGTGTCTTATCTTATCTCTATACTGAACAGTTGAGTTAAGCCAGATCACAGAATGCACACCATTATACAACGTGTCTAATCTTATCTCTATACTGAACAGTTGAGTTAAGCCAGATCACAGAATGCACACCATTAAACAACGTGTCTAATCTTATCTCTATACTGAACAGTTGAGTTAAGCCAGATCACAGAATGCACACCATTATACAACGTGTCTAATCTTATCTCTATACTGAACAGTTGGGTTAAGCCAGATCACAGAATGCACACCATTATACAACGTGTCTAATCTTATCTCTATACTGAACAGTAGGGTTAAGCCAGATCACAGAATGCACACCATTATACAACGTGTCTAATCTTATCTCTATACTGAACAGTTGGGTTAAGCCAGATCACAGAATGCACACCATTATACAACGTGTCTAATCTTATCTCTATACTGAACAGTTGGGTCAAGTTAAGCCAGATCACAGAATGCACACCATTATACAACGTGTCTAATCTTATCTCTATACTGAACAGTTGAGTTAAGCCAGATCACAGAATGCACACCATTAAACAACGTGTCTAATCTTATCTCTATACTGAACAGTTGAGTTAAGCCAGATCACAGAATGCACACCATTATACAACGTGTCTAATCTTATCTCTATACTGAACAGTTGGGTTAAGCCAGATCACAGAATGCACACCATTATACAACGTGTCTAATCTTATCTCTATACTGAACAGTAGGGTTAAGCCAGATCACAGAATGCACACCATTATACAACGTGTCTAATCTTATCTCTATACTGAACAGTTGGGTTAAGCCAGATCACAGAATGCACACCATTATACAACGTGTCTACTCTTATCTCTATACTGAACAGTTGGGTCAAGTTAAGCCAGATCACAGAATGCACACCATTATACAACGTGTCTAATCTTATCTCTATACTGAACAGTTGGGTTAAGCCAGATCACAGAATGCACACCATTATACAACGTGTCTAATCTTATCTCTATACTGAACAGTTGGGTTAAGCCAGATCACAGAATGCACACCATTATACAACGTGTCTAACCCTCCTTTTGGTTTTAATCGCTGCTATTTCCCCCACAGGACGGCGCACGATGTCGGTGTCAGGACTACGTGTGTTACGGGGACCAGACTGGAGGGGCGGGGACACAGACGGAGGAGAAGGTCACGTGGGCACTGTCACCGAGTTGCTAGGCAACCACACGGTGCGCGTGCTGTGGGACATGGGACAGGAAAGCACGTGCAGCGCAGGGCATGATGGGAAATGTGAACTCAGGGTCTTGGACACGGCACAGATCGGTTAGTATAATTACACCATTGTTTCAAACTACATACAGTGATCACATCAACACTATAATTAACATTTCTTGGAGATTGCCAGTGGAAGTTTTGACATCACTTCTGGTTTCATTCACTGCTTCAAAGGTTGACAGTCATGACCTGGTTCTGGTTCTGGTATAGTACGTCGCAGGAGCCATATATGGCTATATATGCGACGGGACTGGTGGGCGCAGCGGCCTAACAAGAGGAGGAGGGAGGAGGGAGGTTTCCTACGGCAGTAGAAAAGGCTTTTGCTGATGTGCAGCCTATCACCTCCTCGCTTAGATGGTTCCACTCCTGAGCTGTCTTTACAAAAAATGAGTGTCTGAACAGTTCAGTTCGGCAGTGTGGTATGATTAGGCCTTTAGAGTTGTTGATGGCCTGCCTCTCGATCACATGACCGAGGATGAATGCAACGTAACGTATAAGCTTAGTCAGGAACGTGTCAGTCGGCCAGATCCATTAAACAAGACAAAACCTTGTTCAGGTGTGCGCCATCCAGAAACGCGCTGCAGTGACTGCAGAGAGAGCGACATCTGGGGGATGTTGTGGCGTTGCCGAGACTGTACCGGATGTGACCTCTGCCCTCTCTGCTACAGCGGCGACAAACACGACCCGCGTCATCGGTTTCTGCGTATCGATGCACAAGGAACAGAAGGGTGGGTACATGCGCATGCTGCATAGTGGCGTCATAGAAAGTATACAATTGTTTTATTATTATATCATAAAATGCATGCTTTTGTCAAGTGCAACGTTCTAATTAAGAGTTGCCGCTCGTGTAGCGGATAACAAGAATGCACCGAATTCCTGTGAGAGAGAGAGAGAGAGAGAGAGAGAGAGAGAGAGAGAGAGAGAGAGAGAGAGAGAGAGAGAGAGAGAGAGAGAGAGAGAGAGAGAGAGAGAGAGAGAGAGAGAGAGAGAGAGAGAGAGAGAGAGAGAGAGAGAGAGAGAGAGAATGACAATGACAAATTCTTTATTAACGAGGGTAATGGCATAAGCAAACAGGTGCTTTTTTACATCCAGCCCTCGCCCATGGGAGGGTTTAATCTAATGATAATACGTTTTAAAAATGTTGGAATATCAATTAAAGAAGTAATAAAAACAAAAGACAAACAAGCAAACGATTAACAGACTAAACAAACAAACAAAAATATACAGAGAGAGAGAGAGAGAGAGAGAGAGAGAGAGAGAGAGAGAGAGAGAGAGAGAGAGAGAGAGAGAGAGAGAGAGAGAGAGAGAGAGAGAGAGAGAGAGAGAGAGAGAGAGAGAGAGAGAAAGAGAGAGAGAGAGAATGACAATGACAAATTCTTTATTAACGAGGGTAATGGCATAAGCAAACAGGTGCTTTTTTACATCCAGCCCTCGCCCATGGGAGGGTTTAATCTAATGATAATACGTTTTAAAAATGTTGGAATATCAATTAAAGAAGTAATAAAAACAAAAGACAAACAAGCAAACGATTAACAGACTAAACAAACAAACAAAAATATACAGAGAGAGAGAGAGAGAGAGAGAGAGAGAGAGAGAGAGAGAGAGAGAGAGAGAGAGAGAGAGAGAGAGAGAGAGAGAGAGAGAGAGAGAGAGAGAGAGAGAGAGAGAGAGAGAGAGAGAGAGAGAGAGAATAACTATTGAATCGGTAAATAAAAAATACCTTTGTCTTCGGATTGGTTGTTTTTTTTGAAGCGGTTAGAGCAAAGAGTTAAGTTTATGTTAGAAATGGGGAATTTGTCGTGCATTGTTATCGCATTGTGACCCTCCACCACGGAATGATTCGCATGTCACCTTTGCATGATTTTCATATTTTTAAACTTTCCTAAAGAGTTTGTTATGCTCTATCCAGTGGTGAAAACCGTTTTAAAAAAGAGCAACAACTGTTTGAGTTATAAACCTGTGACTAAGGTGACCCTCACACTGTTACCAGACACTCCCCGGACTTGCCTAGCGCAGAACCGCGCGAGGTGACATGCGACTCATTTCGTGCTGTTCACACCTTTTGAGTCTTGATGATTGGAACTTGGTGTTTACTGTGTTTTTTTCTAATTAACCTTTCGTGTCTTGATGTACACAATCTTTTGTGCCTCAGACATCCTGTCCCCAAAAGAAAAACAAGCGTCAAGCATCGCTCCCTGGGACTGTTTCCGGGGTCAAAGGTCACCAGGGGCAGGGACTGGCAGTGGGGTGACCAGGACGGAGGTCAAGGGTCAGAGGGCGAGGTCAAAGGTTACGAGAACGTATCGCCAGACTCTTCCAGGAATTTGCTGCACGTGGAATGGCCCAGTGGTGACGTCAATTCTTACCGTGTGGGTTTCCATGGCAACGTGGATCTCAGATGTGTGGAGGAGGAGGAGGGACCTTGCTACTACCGGGATCATCTGCCTGGTCTGGGTGAGTTGGATGTGGGTGTGGCGTATGGGTGGTTGAGGAAAACTGGATTAACAGAAAGAACCATCTGTTGTTCTGGGTGAGTTGGATGAGGGTGTGGTGTATGGGTGGTTGAGTGATTGAGGGAAATATTCCATGAGGGAAACTGGATTAACCGAAATAACTTCCGTCGAACGTGTCTAAAGTCACCGCTCTAGGGACTGAGCAAAAGGGGTCTCTGTAGGCAGGTGATTTAGATAGTCGTAAAACCCGTCGGGGATCATTTGGGGTGGTCTTAATGGGCAGGTGGTCTTTATGGACAGGTGGTCTCCAAGGCAGGTTTATGAAATATCATAAAATAATAATAATAATAATATGGGAGATTTATAGAGCGCTTTACGTTCTCTAAGCGCTTTACAATGAACAAACATACATATACACACAAAGCAAAGCGAAAAAGCTTGTGCAGCAGCATTCAGCATACAAGTGAACAACGAAACACTACATCAATACAAGCTGCAAGCATACTAATACTGGCAAAACATTCAAACATTCAAACACCTGATCAAAAATACACCATATTGAAATAAAAATTATTCAAAAATACTGTGTGAAGAAGTGTGTTTTAAGGTTTGATTTGAAGGAACACATTCTTAATGTTGCAGTCGGTAAATGTATTTCAACGAGCATCCTTGGAAAATGTAAGTGCATATGAGAGGGATTGCTGATGATGAGCATCCCTGCTGCAGAAGAAGAAAATACTGACATTCCAGAGTCCTGATGAAAGATGTTCTCTCCGTTATTTGGGGGTCATCCATAACGGTTAGATCTATTTCTTGAAATATCTTAATTACCTGCCTCAGAATTGATCAACGTTGTGTCCATAACTAGCATTTGCTTGCTCAAGGTGACCTTGGTAAGTTCACATTGCGGCATGGTTTTGAATATGAAAATATGAACAATTTGCCAATGTTACTTATTTCAGACTCGGATCAAATCACAAAACTTGCCACAGCAATAAACAATACATTGGTAAAAGAGGAGCTGTCGGAAACACCAGGTGGAAAGAGTTGCGACTATCATACCCCATCACGAATGGATAATGCGCCGCTTTCAGCTCACAGCCACAATCCACCAGAGAGCAAGGCATCGTCAGTCAGCGAGTCAGACACCAGTACGGGCAAGATGCTCACTGAATGCAGTGCATCCTCCAGTGGCAGGGAGAGCAAGGCTCCGACAGTCAGCGAGTCAGACACCAGTACGGGCAAGATGCTCACTGAATGCAGAGCATCCTCCAGTGGCAGTGAGAGCAAGGCTCCGACAGTCAGCGAGTCAGACACCAGTACGGGCAAGATGCTCACTGAATGCAGTGCGTCCTCCAGTGGCAGTGAGAGCAAGGCTCCGACAGTCAGCGAGTCAGACACCAGTACGGGCAAGATGCTCACTGAATGCAGTGCGTCCTCCAGTGGCAGTGAGAGCAAGGCTCCGACAGTCAGCGAGTCAGACACCAGTACGGGCAAGATGCTCACTGAATGCAGTGCGTCCTCCAGTGGCAGTGAGAGCAAGGCTCCGACAGTCAGCGAGTCAGACACCAGTACGGGCAAGATGCTCACTGAATGCAGTGCGTCCTCCAGTGGCAGTGAGAGCAAGGCTCCGACAGTCAGCGAGTCAGACACCAGTACGGGCAAGATGCTCACTGAATGCAGTGCATCCTCCAGAGGCAGTGAGAGCAGGGCTCCGACAGTCAGCGAGTCAGACACCAGTACGGGCAAGATGCTCACTGAATGCAGTGCATCCTCCAGAGGCAGTGAGAGCAAGGCTCCAACAGTCAGCAAGTCAGACACCAGTACAGGCAACCTTCAGGGTTCCAAGATGCTCACTGAATGCAGTGCATCCTCCAGAGGCAGTGAGAGTAGGGCTCCGACAGTCAGCGAGTCAGACACCAGTACAGGCAATCTTCAGGGTTCCAAGATGCTCACTGAATGCAGTGCATCCTCCAGAGGCAGTGAGAGTAGGGCTCCGACAGTCAGCGAGTCAAACACCAGTACGGGCAATCTTCAGGGTTCTAAGATGCTCACTGAATGCAGTGCATCCTCCAGAGGCAGTGAGAGCAGGGCTCCGACAGTCAGCGAGTCAAACACCAGTACGGGCAATCTTCAGGGTTCTAAGATGCTCACTGAATGCAGAGCATCCTCCAGAGGCAGTGAGAGCAAAGCTCCGACAGTCAGCGAGTCAGACACCAGTACGGTCAACCCTCAGGGTTCCAAGATGCTCTCTGAATGCAGTGCATCCTCCAGAGGCAGTGAGAGCAAGGCTCCGACAGTCAGCGAGTCAGACACCAGTACGGTCAACCCTCAGGGTTCCAAGATGCTCACTGAATGCAGAGCATCTTCCAGAGGCAGTGATGATGGCCCTACAGCTAGTGCTGAAGAGATAGAAGAAGTTTCTAGGAGCGAAGGAAACAAAACAAGGGAGGAAATCACCTCAGCAGACGGAGACGCCTTGACGCCCGGAGCACGAGTTGCGGTTCGTGTCGGGGTGGAGAAGCTTCTACAGCTGCAGCAGCAATGCGGGGCAGACACGGAGGACTTGAAAAGGGTGAGTGCTTTTTACATAGAGTCAGCAAAAGAGTTTTCTCTAGAGAAATAAGACACCGTTCCTTAACGCACAACGAAAGCATTTAGACAACTGTGTATGTATCGATTGGAGATTGGATTTCCCTTCTTTGAGTCATGTGACGTCAGAGGCCGACAAAACTTTATAATTTGGCTTTTCAGGTTGACCGAAACTTCAAAGGAACTAAAAAAAAAAAAAACGTCATGTGTTTGATTGCATGTGTGTGTGCTGTTCAATGTCAAAACAACAACAAAGTGAGTACATGACGTGTGTTTTGTAGTTCCTTTGAAGTTTCGGTCAACCTGAAACGCCCAAATATGAAGCTTATGTGTTCATGTGGATTGCATGCTTGTGTGTGTGTGCTCGTTCAATCGTCAAAACAACAACAAAGTCATAAGTACCTGAAAGGAATTCGATCGATACATAAATGTTATTTGCGTGTTTGACCAAAATATGACATTTTACACAGATCTCGACAGTCATTGTTCACCTCGACCGCTAGCGCGGTCTCGGAGAACAATGACTGTCTCGATCTGTGTAAAATGTCATATTTTGGTCAAACACGCAAATAACGTATAATATGTGACCCTCCACCACGAAATGAGTCGCATGTCACCTCGCGCGGTTCTGCACTAGGCTAGTCCGGGGAGTGTCTGGTAACAGTGTGAGGGTCACCTTCGTCACAGGCTTATAACTCAAACAGTTTTCACTCTTTTCTAAAACGGTTTTCACCACTGGATAGAGCATAAAACACCCTTTTGGAAAATGTAAAGATATAAAAATCATGCAAAGGTGACATGCGACTTATGCCGTTATGGAGGGTCACATATATACATAACAGTTACTATGTTTGGTTTAAACAGGTTTTTTTTGTCGAAAGAATTACAAATAACAAAGCCACGTTATTGCTTTGATATATTTACTATGTTTCGCTTCATCTGGTTGTACAGGCCTTTATTAAATTTCATTTTTATTGTTGACCAAAATATGATATTTTACACAATTCGAGGCAGTCAGTGTTCCTCCGAGACCGCGCTCGCGGTCGAGTTGAACAATGACTGTCTCGATCTGTGTAAAATATGATATTTTGGTCAACAATACAAATAACATTTATGTATCGATCGATTTTCGTTAAAATTGCTTTTAATTTTCAAGATTGAACGCACACAAACATGCGATTTTTTGTAGTCTCGGCTAGCCTCTTAAATATGAGTTTTTGTCGGACGCTGACGTCACATTGCTCAAAGAATGTCCAATTGATACATTATACGTTATTTGCGTTTTTGACCAAAATATGACATTTTACACAGATCGAGACAGTCATTGTTCTCCGAGACCGCGATAGCGATCGAATTCCTTTCAGGTACTGACTTTGTTGTTGTTTTGACGATTGAACGAGCACACACACATGCAATCACACACATGACGTGTGTTTTGTAGTTCCTTTGAAGTTTCGGTCATTCTGAAACGCCCAAATATGAAGTTTTGTAGGCCTCTGAGAAGAAGAATTTCCTAAAGAAGGGAAATCCAATGTCCAATCGATGCATATATTGTTAATTGATCCAGGCCTATACAAGATGCTGTTCACAAGGCTGAGGTTGCTACACTAACCATTTTCTCTCTGGACAACAGGTGTTGGGAAAGACAGGTCACGTGACAGGCATCACAGACAATGGAAGCGTCACAGTCAAGTTCCTTACGGATGACGTCATCATGAATGCGAAAGCTCTAGTCACGGTCAGTGTTGTGGACCATAGTATGTAACGGATGTAACTGGTAAATACCCAGAGCTTGCCTCGTTTGTGTTCTTTGCTTTCAAGAAATCTGAAGAAAAAAACAAGAACAAAACCCTAAGGTAGTTATACTTTTCTTGAGTCTATCATACACGTCTAAACAACTAACTGTTATTGTATTTTTGTTTTATATTCGTAACACGTTACTGAATTTATTTTCTGTGATGCACACTCTTTTCCGTGTAACCAGTTCGGTACACCGTCTCACATGTGGCCATGCAGGCTTTTACATGCGCAGAGTGGGAATTATTTGAAGATTCAATTTTGTGAAAGCCACGACTGGCGTTTGAAGAAATTAATTTATAAAACATGCCACCTCGACACAGCGAGCAGTCAGGATGTTGATCGTGGGTATGTGACCAAATGAAAGGATGGTGTATCTGGCATACAAGCCAGGCCAGATCTGAGATGGTGAGTCCAACGAGACGGGGTGTGCCTTGATCTGTCTCTGTGTTTTGTGCACAGGACTGAGATGGTGAGTCCAACGAGACGGAGTGTGCCTTTATCTGTCTCTGTGTTTTGTGCACAGGACTGAGATGGTGAGTCCAACGAGACGGGGTGTGCCTTGATCTGTCTCTGTGTGTTGTGCACAGGACTGAGATGGTGAGTCCAACGAGACGGGGTGTGCCTTGATCTGTCTCTGTGTGTTGTGCACAGGACTGAGATGGTGAGTCCAACGAGACGGGGTGTGCCTTGATCTGTCTCTGTGTTTTGTGCTCAGGTGCGAGAGTGTCATCCGGGAGACAGAGTACGACTGAGGGACAACGTGGATGACGTCAAAGTTCTCAACTGTCGTGTGGGATGGAAGGACGGCATGGACAAAGTGAGACCTGTTTCAGAATACTGTTACATTTACATAACTGATTATTTCTTGCTTAAAAGATAATATCCTTCTCGGAAAACCCATCATGTTATTTAGCCGCCACTTCACTGCCAAGTCTTTCACGTGAAATCAGGCATCTTTCCGCACAATATACGATGTTTTGTGGCTTGATCAGACCAGCCTTGTATGTCCGAGGGGAGCAGGTCGTCTTCTGTGTCATCGTTGCCGACTGTGGCCGTAAGGCCGAGGTTGATAAAGATGTAAGAGCTGGCGATATGCTCGTGATGGTTGACTTAGCACACAAGACAGTGCCGTGATGACGTGATGCACACACTGCTGGTCACTCTCTCTGTCCAGACAGCGGGCAAGGTGGGGCAGGTGCTGACCGTGGACAGTGAGGGAGATCTACTGGTCAGCTTTGGACGTCATCACTTTCTGTTCGCACCTGCCTCCTGTACACACGTCACTTCCGACACACCTGTCGATTCCCTGAAGCTGGACGGTGCCCGGATGAAGAAACCAGGACCAAACAGGAGTGGTGTCAGGATAGACATTAACGACAATGCCGGTAAGACAAGCAACATGGATAACTTATTGCACGAACTGTGAATCACCTTTCAAGTATAGGTTAATTTGAGTTGGTAGTCCAGATGAGAACATCCAGGGAAAGTATCCAAGACATCCAAATCAAATACTCACATAACTCCGTGAATATAAACTG
Organism: Littorina saxatilis; assembly: GCF_037325665.1. NCBI lineage: Eukaryota > Metazoa > Mollusca > Gastropoda > Littorinimorpha > Littorinidae > Littorina > Littorina saxatilis. The sequence continues at coordinate 1,471,093 of NC_090254.1, read as the reverse complement.
TTGTAACTTGTAACGTGAATATAAACTGTTGTAACTTGTAACGTGAATATAAACTGTTGTAACTTGTCACGTGCTTCATTATTGTACCTACTTTGAATTTGATAAAATGAGGTTCAGTTTGGTAGAGTTTCTATTGAGTATCACGCATCCCTGTACACAGGCCATTTCAAAAGTGTGATGATTGCCAAAACATATCGCCTCTCTGGGTGTGTACAGTCTGGAAATAGTAACACACGCATGCTCAGCAGACTTGAGACAGTGGTTCCTTTTTTTGTTGCAAAATATATTTGAACAAAGGCTGAGGCGGAAACAAAAACTAACAGCCTCCTGTGTGCCCTTTGTCTCCAGGAGAAAGCAAAGCGTTGTTCAAAGATCTGCGAGACACGGTGAGGAGTGACAGCTCGGGACGTCCATCACGCGTCTTGACCTTGACCTCTGACCTTCACCCTGGCCGCCTGTTGAACGCTGCCCAGCGAGGTGACCACCACACCGTGAGAGAGATGTGCACCGCAAACAGGGTCCTGGTACGTGTGCTGGTGTGTGTGTGTGTGTGTGTGTGTGTGTGTGTGTGTGTCTGTGTGTGTGTGTGTGTGTGTATGTGTGTGTGTGTGTGTTTGCGTTTGTGTGTGTATGTGTATCTGTCTGTGTTGTCTGTGTCTGTGTATGTGTCTGTCTGCCTGTGTCTTTCTGTGTCTGTGTATGTGTGACTGTCAATGAATGTCTGTCAGTGTGTGAGAAGAAACGTGTACCGCTAACAGGGGTCTGGTATGAAGCGACGTGATTTGTCATGGTGTGCCAGGGGGTGGAGCGACGTGATTTGTCATGGTGTGTCAGGGGGTGGAGCGGGTAGTTGAGGGTGTTATGTATGAAAATGGTGAACATGAACAGCTTCGCCATCGTTTTGTTTAGCTGTGTGCCTCCTCTTAATATGTAGCCTCTGTGGTCTCTGTGCCTTGCCCGTGATTGCACAGTAGGTGTAGATTTTACTTAGCCAAGTAGTTATCTATCCGTGATTGCACAGTAGGTGTAGATTTTACTTAGCCAAGTAGTTATCTATCCGTGATTGCACAGTAGGTGTAGATTTTACTTAGCCAAGTAGTTATCTATCCGAGGTTTGTTGTCTTTGCGTTTTTGCGTCAAATGTTGGACTGAAAAACCAGTTGTGCTGTGTAACGAAACATTTCTGAGAACTTCATTCCGGCACACTTCAACACAAATTGTATATCAACAGTATTGTGATGTGTGTTCACAGGTATTAGTTGGACTCTTACTCAAACATGTACACCCGCCTGAACTCACGAGTATGCCAGGGTTACTCTTCCAGCCTGAACTCACGAGTATGCCAGGGTTACTCTTCCAGCCTGAACTCACGAGTATGCCAGGGTTACTCTTCCAGCCTGAACTCACGAGTATGCCAGGGTTACTCTTCCCGCCTGAACTCACGAGTATGCCAGGGTTACTCTTCCCGCCTCAACTCACGAGTATGCCAGGGTTACTCTTCCCGCCTCAACTCACGAGTATGCCAGGGTTACTCTTCCCGCCTGAACTCACGAGTATGCCAGGGTTACTCTTCCCGCCTCAACTCACGAGTATGCCAGGGTTACTCTTCCCGCCTCAACTCACGAGTATGCCGGGGTTACTCTTCCCGCCTCAACTCACGAGAATGCCAGGGTTACTCTTCCCGCCTCAACTCACGAGTATGCCAGGGTTACTCTTCCCGCCTCAACTCACGAGTATGCCAGGGTTACTCTTCCCGCCTCAACTCACGAGTATGCCAGGGTTACTCTTCCCGCCTCCCCACTGGGGCTACTCTTATCTATGTAATATATTCAATATTTCTTCCGCCAAGACTCTGTGTTGCTGCTTTGACTTTAAATTTGACCATGCGTCAATGACTACACATTTACATCCGGACAGATGGAGTACGAACTGCAACGTACGACCCCACTGATTCTTGCCTGTATCCATGGTCACCGCCAGGTGGTGCGCGTGTTGCTGGACTTGGGGGCTGACGTCAACCACGGCCTGTCAGCAACCAACTATCCACTGATGGGCACCCTGAGAAGGTAACACTCACCATCGTCCGTACAGTTGCACACATTCAACACATCCCAATTGTTAAAATCCAGAAATTTCGATTTGATTGTCAACATTGCAAATAGTTCTTTTAAAAAGATGTATTCTCTTTCGGAAAACCATAATTCTTGATATGAAAACCATAATTCTTGATATGAAAACCATAATTCTTGATATGAAAACCATAATTCTTGATATGAAAACCATAATTCTTGATATGAAAACCATAATTCTTGATATGAAAACCATAATTCTTGATATGAAAACCATAATTCTTGATATGAAAACCATAATTCTTGATATGAAAACCATAATTCTTGATATGAAAACCATAATTCTTGATATGAAAACCATAATTCTTGATATGAAAACCATAATTCTTGATATGAAAACCATAATTCTTGATATGAAAACCATAATTCTTGATATGAAAACCATAATTCTTGATATGAAAACCATAATTCTTGATATGAAAACCATAATTCTTGATATGAAAACCATAATTCTTGATATGAAAACCAACAAGAATGGTATGTTATTTGAACGGTTAATTATGAAACAAAAACCGTTACATTTACCGTAATTCGACCACGTGGTATTTATTTCTTGATGAGTGACTGTTGATGATTGACTGTTGATGAGTGACTGTTGATGAGTGACTGTTGATGAGTGACTGTTGATGAGTGACTGTTGATGAGTGACTGTTGATGCGTGACTGTTGATGAGTGACTGTTGATGATTGACTGTTGATGAGTGACTGTTGATGAGTGACTGTTGATGAGTGACTGTTGATGAGTGACTGTTGATGAGTGACTGTTGATGAGTGACTGTTGATGAGTGACTGTTGATGAGTGACTGTTGATGAGTGACTGTTGATGAGTGACTGTTGATGAGTTACTGTTGATGAGTGAACATATTTCCGTTTGACTGTATTCGCCATTTGTCTGTTTGTTTCATAAAGTAATTCGTAAATTGTATTCGCCTTTGCAAAGGACCATAAGGCCAATTCAAAAAAAAAAACTTTCAGTATTCGGGATAAAGCAAAATGTAGGAAACACAAAATGCAACATAGCTTGCTGTGTTAAACTAGGTTTCACTCGTTGTTTTCTCAAATATTGAACAGGTCGCTTTTGCTCGAATAAAAACAAATCTTGTTTACTATGTAAACCTGGTATCATACAGCAAGCCATGTAGTACCCGCCATAACCTAAATTGAGTGGGGTTAATAGCTTCCTGTACACAGGAGTCAAGAATTAGTAGACTCCGAAGTAGTGGGTGAACAATTAGTAGCCGCGACAACGGGATGAGCAGTCGGTAGTCTCCTATATAAAGGAATGAGACATCAGTAGGCCCCGACTGCTAGCGAAATATCAACGACAGTCCCCAATAGGCATTGTGGCTGTGGGACAGGAACCATCATCACACGTAGGCCCCAATAGGCATTGTGGCTGTGGGACAGGAACCATCATCACACGTAGGCCCCAATAGGCATTGTGGCTGTGGGACAGGAACCATCATCACACGTAGGCCCCAATAGGCATTGTGGCTGTGGGACAGGAACCATCATCACACGTAGGCCCCAATAGGCATTGTGGCTGTGGGACAGGAACCATCATCACACGTAGGCCCCAATAGGCATTGTGGCTGTGGGACAGGAACCATCATCACACGAAGGCCCCAATAGGCATTGTGGCTGTGGGACAGGAACCATCATCACACGTAGGCCCCAATAGGCATTGTGGCTGTGGGACAGGAACCATCATCACACGTAGGCCCCAAGAACGGGATGAACCGTGAGTAACCCGCCCCCAATAACAGGGCGACACGTTGGTGGCTACCCCCCCCCCCCCCCCACCTACCCCTTCCCATTCACAAGGCGAACGGTTAGCAGTCCCGTCCGTGTGTGCTTGTGTTACAGTCCCATCGTGTGTGCTTGTGTTACAGCCCCGTCCGTGTGTGCTTGTGTTACAGTCCAAAGAAAGACGAGGAAATTGTGATGCTGTTGCTGGAGAATGGCGCCGACCCGTTTGGCCTTGACGAGAAACGGCACACGCACATCCACATAGCAGCCTCGCGGAGCATGCCACGTGCTGTCCAGGCATTGGCTGATCGTGGAGTGGACGTCAATGCTCTGGTTAGTTTTTCAAGTTTAAGGAATAGTTTGGGTAAGCATTTTGATGGTACGTCTAATAAATTCAAAATAATTAGATATCTCATTTGTTGTCACAGTGATGTACATTTTTCTAGCAGCCTTTAGGACAATTGTCCTGAAGACTGAAAATCAATAGGACACAGTGTCCTGAGATTGCAATTTCAATAGGACAAAAACACGACTCGTAAAACCGCATTTAAAAAGATTTTTCAGTTTAAATTCTCGGTTGACGTTGTTGTTGGTTCAGCTGAAGCCACAGTGGCTGGCGAACGCAGCATGGACATCAATGTCTGCTGATTTTTATCTGCTTTGAGCTTTTTTTTCGGACCCATGTCGTTTTTCTTTCGTTTTATTTTCGTTCGAACGCACAACGGTTTTTCCGGATATTATGACGAACAGTAATGCCTTGCGGCATGTGCGAACATGCACGGGTGGTTCCCATTGGTTTAAACGATTTATTGCTGAGCCAATGAATGCACTCGAGGCACCATATGGGTTCGGTTTTCTTTTTTTCTTCTTGATCCAACTTGAGGATAAATTAATTCAAAGAATCAGATCCCATATGGTGCCTCGTTCACTCAACAAACTGGTCACACGCAGTGCATACTTTCGCTTGGCAAAACCGAAACCAGCTTTCCTCACTCAGTGTTTACTTTCGCTTGGCAAAACCGAAACAAGCTTTCCTCTTGAAAATTGAACAGTCCGCATGTCCGCTTCATAGTCAAAAACGATCGGACCCTTGACCACTTCTTCTGTAGGTTAATCGGACCTGTGTCCTGCTGGGGTTAAAGCTATAGGTCCTGGGGAAATTGGATCGGTCAGAGACCGGAGACCGACTAAAATGTACATCACTGTGTTGATTATGAGAAAGCATTTAATCACCTGAGAAAAAAAACCCACCTATGTGTCTTGTGAACTCGTGAAGATTTGGAGAGAACGGTTCATTTCAGTCGTTCCAGCTGGAAATAAAAATGAAAATCTGATGTCAAAAGCCATGACGAATTTTCTCATTATTTCCAGAGTAATGTCTGGGCCCGACAAGGGTACAATTTGTCGACACTTTTTTTGAGATACATTCAAATGATTTTGGCCGCAATGAAAGAATAGGGTTTTGAGTCACTGAAGCATGAATTAAATGGACTAGCCTAAGGGGAAGTAAATCTCTTGGTTAATGGTATCTTGTAACAAACTGTTTAATTGCAAAATTGGAGCCGCATGCCAACTCCTGGAAGAATGGGATTGGGAGGAAGCTGTGTAAGTACCGGGTGCGAGGAGCCTCTCCGAGCCGTTTCAATTTGTCAGTACAAGGACACCAGTGACCTAACTGCAGCCAATCACGTTATGAATCTGGACATTGAAAGTATGCCGTGATCAGCGCCATCTGTTGCAGGATGAGTACTGTGACACAGCGCTACACCTCGCTATTGGCAAACCTAGCTACGACGTCATCGAGGTCTTGTTGGCTGTCCCTGGCCTTGACTTTGCCGTCAGAGACGCCAACGATCTTCCCGTGCTGCACTACGCCTGTTCTAGAGAAAATGCTCGGTGACTGCACGCTTTGCCTGAGTTTTATTTTGATCCACTTCGATATCACTGTACTTGCAAACTTCGATGTTTTATTTAGGTTTAAAGTCACGGACTCCATTTTGTGAGTTTACATTCCAAAGGCATGAACAGAAAACGTGGTGGCTTATTAACCGCCCCTGCCCCCATTTACATATTTGTGAAATACTTTACAAAGTTATCTGCGATAGACTTACGTTAAGTGCGTGTTTCAACTGAGCCAACACAATTTGAGGTTTAACAAATTCAATTTGAGTTCTGACTGCCCTTCGATGATATATTTTGTACTCGGTACAAGCCTTATGCATTTCTACACGGTTTTAGGGCTGTGGAGCTGATCCTTGACAGAGACAAGAGCCAAGTGAACGAGGTGAGACATCGTTACACCCCGCTGCACTTTGCGGCGCATGACGACCAGGATGATTGTGTGCGACTTTTGGTCTTAAAAGTAAGTACAACGGGTCTTGGGTGTACGGCATGGTAATACAAGCAATCATATGTACTTTGGGTGTACAGCATGGTAATACAAGTAATCATATGTACTTTGGGTGTACGGCATGGTAATACAAGTAATCATATGTACTTTGGGTGTACGGCATGGTAATACAAGTAATCATATGTACTTTGGGTGTACGGCATGGTAATACAAGTAATCATATGTACTTTGGGTGTACGGCATGGTAATACAAGTAATCATATGTACTAATCTTAGAAACAAAGACATAATTGTCTTAAACTCTTTTTGACCTTTATTTTGTAAAGTTACACTTTTTTATTAAAATATCCCATACATCTATTGTTTATCTGACCTGACAAAAACGTAAGGTACCAATTAGAAAATGGACGAAAATTCAGAATATGTAACAATTCGCAATTTTAACATAGGAGGAGCAATTCCCATGAATTATCTATTCAGTATAGGTTGTATTACTTTACTATCTTGAGAATGTTTTTGTGTTATGTTATTCCTACTAATGCAGATGACGATTGCATGAGCGGTCAAAAACGGGAAGTTTTAGCGTCAATGTTGTTGTACCATGACACAGATTGGTGTATTTCAGCATGGACCTAGTGGTTGCCATGACACAGATTGGTGTATTTCAGCATGGACCTAGTGGTTGCCTTGACACAGATTGGTGTATTTCAGCATGGACCTAGTGGTTGCCTTGACACAGATTGGTGTATTTCAGCATGGACCTAGTGGTTGCCTTGACACAGATTGGTGTATTTCAGCATGGACCTAGTGGATTGCCTTGACACAGATTGGTGTATTTCAGCATGGACCTAGTGGATTGCCTTGACACAGATTGGTGTATTTCAGCATGGACCTAGTGGTTGCCTTGACACAGATTGGTGTATTTCAGCATGGACCTAGTGGATTGCCTTGACACAGATTGCTGTATTTCAGCATGGACCTAGTGGATTGCCTTGACACAGATTGCTGTATTTCAGCATGGACCTAGTGGATTGCCTTGACACAGATTGCTGTATTTCAGCATGGACCTAGTGGATTGCCTTGACACAGATTGGTGTATTTCAGCATGGACCTAGTGGGTTGCCTTGACACAGATTGCTGTATTTCAGCATGGACCTAGTGGGTTGCCTTGACACAGATTGCTGTATTTCAGCATGGACCTAGTGGTTGCCATGACACAGATTGCTGTATTTCAGCATGGACCTAGTGGGTTGCCTTGACACAGATTGCTGTATTTCAGCATGGACCTAGTGGTTGCCTTGACACAGATTGCTGTATTTCAGCAAGGACCTAGTGGTTGCCTTGAAACAGATTGCTGTATTTCAGCATGGACCTAGTGGTTGCCTTGACACAGATTGCTGTATTTCAGCATGGACCTAGTGGTTGCCATGACACAGATTGCTGTATTTCAGCATGGACCTAGTGGTTGCCTTGACACAGATTGCTGTATTTCAGCATGGACCTAGTGGGTTGCCTTGACACAGATTGCTGTATTTCAGCATGGACCTAGTGGTTGCCATGACACAGATTGCTGTATTTCAGCATGGACCTAGTGGGTTGCCTTGACACAGATTGCTGTATTTCAGCATGGACCTAGTGGTTGCCATGACACAGATTGCTGTATTTCAGCATGGACCTAGTGGATTGCCTTGACACAGATTGCTGTATTTCAGCATGGACCTAGTGGTTGCCATGACACAGATTGGTGTATTTCAGCATGGACCTAGTGGATTGCCTTGACACAGATTGGTGTATTTCAGCATGGACCTAGTGGTTGCCTTGACACAGATTGCTGTATTTCAGCATGGACCTAGTGGATTGCCTTGACACAGATTGCTGTATTTCAGCATGGACCTAGTGGATTGCCTTGACACTTGAACGTTAACAGTCTGTCCGTTTTTGGATTCTTGAAACTTTCAGGACCTTTTGCCAATTTATAAGACATACTTCGGAACTTTGCATTTATTCGTCCAGATGTTATTTAATGTTCCGGAAAGAGTTGTAAAACTCGTCACACGTTTGTTGACTTGAATCCAACAAATTCATGACTTCGCATGCATTCACACCAGTAACTGATACAAGTACTGCCGATGTTTCATTCGAGTATGACCTTTTGCTAGTCTTGCAAGCACATGAAAGAAAATGGAATGTTCGATCACGCTGTTGTTGAAAGACAGCAATTATCGCTAAATGCCTGTCAAATCATATTGTGGTGAGCCATGACTGGTCATAGCTGCAATCAATCAAAAAATGTCGATCGCGTTTACAGAACAAGCAACTTTCATGCAGTGGTCATACCAAATAAAACTTGGCAGTACTTGTATCAAGTGTGTATCTGTATGCATGCAAAGTCATTATTTGTTTAAATGTAGGTCAACAATTCTTTGCACAGTTTAGTTGATGTAAACATGCCTGTGACACTGTTACATATGTGTGACAGGGGGGAGCAGACGTCAACAACTCTTTGCGCTGTTTAGTTGATGTAAACATGCCTGTGACACTGTTACCTATGTGTGAAAGGGGGGAGCAGACGTCAACAACTCTTTGCGCTGTTTAGTTGATGTAAACATGCCTGTGACATTGTTATATATGTGTGACAGGGGGGAGCTGACGTCAACAACTCTTTGCGCTGTTTAGTTGATGTAAACATGCCTGTGACATTGTTATATATGTGTGACAGGGGGGAGCTGACGTCAACAACTCTTTGCACAGTTTAGTTGATGTAAACATGCCTGTGACACTGTTACCTATGTGTGACAGGGGGGAGCAGACGTCAACAACTCTTTGCACAGTTTAGTTGATGTAAACATGCCTGTGACCTTGTTTCCTATGTGTGACAGGGCGGAGCTGACGTCAACAACTTTTTGCACTGTTTAGTTGATGTAAACATGCCTGTGACATTGTTACCTATGTGTGACAGGGCGGAGCTGACGTCAACAACTTTTTGCACTGTTTAGTTGATGTAAACATGCCTGTGACATTGTTACCTATGTGTGACAGGGGGAAGCAGACGTCAACAACTCTTTGCACAGTTTAGTTGATGTAAACATGCCTGTGACACTGTTACCTAGCTGTGTGTGACACTGTTACTTATGTGTGACAGGGCGGGGCGAGTATTGATCATGTTATCATGCCTGTGACACTGTTACCTATGTGACAGGGCGGGGCGAGTATTGGTCGTGTTAGCATGCCTGTGACACTGTTACCTATGTGACACTGTTACCTATGTGACAGGGCGGGGCGAGTATTGGTCGTGTTAGCATGCCTGTGACATTGTTACCTATGTGGCAGGGCGGGGCGAGTATTGGTCGTGTTATCATGCCTGTGACACTGTTACCTATGTGACAGGGCGGGGTGAGTATTGGTCGTGTTATCATGCCTGTAACACTGTTATCTTTGTGCCACTGTTACCTATGTGACAGGGCGGGGCGAGTATTGGTCGTGTTATCATGCCTGTGACACTGTTACCTATGTGACACTGTTACCTAGGTGACAGGGCGGGGCGATTATTGGTCGTGTTATCATGCCTGTGACACTGTTACCTATGTGACACTGTTACCTATGTGACAGGGCGGGGCGAGTATTGGTCGTGTTATCATGCCTGTGACACTGTTACCTATGTGACAAGGCGGGGTGAGTATTGGTCGTGTTATCATGCCTGTAACACTGTTATCTTTGTGCCACTGTTACCTATGTGACAGGGCGGGGCGGACGTCAACCGTGGGAGACACCCCCCGCTGAGCCTGGCCTGTGTGCGTGGCATGTACCGCGCTGCTGAGGCCCTCATGGAGCTAGGTCTGATCGCAACTCTGTCTGTCAGTCTGTCTGTCTGTCTGTCTGTCTGTCTGTCTGTCTTGTCTGTCTGTCTGTCTGTCTGTCTCCATGGCATGTGCCGCGCTGCTGAGGCCCTCATGGAGCTAGGTCTGATCGCAATTCTGTCTGCCAGTCTGTCTGTCTGTCTGTCTGTCTGTCTTGTCTTGTCTGTCTTGTCTGTTTGTCTGTCTGTCTGTCTGTCTGTCTGTCTGTCACTCTGTCTGTTTGTCTGTCTGTCTGTCTGTCTGTCTGTCTCCATGGCATGTTCCGCGCTGCTGAGGCCCTGACGGAGCTAGGTCTGATTGCAACTCTGTCTGTCTGTCTGTCTGTCTGTCTGTCTGTCACTCTCTCTGTCTGTCTGTCTGTCTGTCTGTCTGTGTCCGTGGCATGTACTGCGCTGCTGAGGCCCTGAATTATTCCAATTTTGCAGGAACAAGATAAGTAATTTTTGATGAAGGCTAGATAAAGCAATCTGGTACGAGCCCTTACATGTCAACAACAAGTGTCTATTTTTAGCAATTTCCTGAGTTCAGTGACCAAACAGTACTACGGTAGGCCAAACAATACTCTACTACCAGCATATACACTTGGCCAACAAATTATTGCAACACATTTTTCACCCAAATTAAAGCATTTATTCCCGTGTAATTTCATTTAAACTTTATATGCCGGTTAAGGCCGTTCACTTGACTCTCAGGATCACTTTTTGGAATAAAAATATCTTCGACAGGGATTACGTGACCGCCGCTGAAATAAGAGTACGTACCCTCAATATCGACCATACAAAAAACGGAAGCGATAACAGCAGTCAGAGCAAAACAGCGTGAACGTTCTATACTTTTCTCATGTGTTTGCATGACTAGCAAATTTACAACCAAATGAAACTTCGACAGTATTTGCATGGACCATTTATCTGTAGACATGCAAAGTCATGAATTTTTTGACATAAATGAACAATTCTATGACGAGTTTAACAACTTGTTTTTTAAACATTGCGTCAAATCTGAACAAATATCTGTAACGATCGCACGACGTATCTCTAGTATGTTGGTAAATTATTCTGAAAGTTTCAAAGCAATCCACCCAGCCATTGCTAAAGTACAGCGCTTTTTGTTATGACACCTCTTAAACAAGAGGCGAAGCCATCAAGGCTCACGTAAGAAATCGACAAACAGTAACACAAACTCAATCACTCCGTCACACATACACACACACACACACACACACACACACACACACACACACACACACACACACACACACACACACACACACACACACACACACACACACACACACAGAAAGAGCATAGGTGAAACTGTGCAAGAAAGCGAGACACTCGATCTAGATCTGTCTGTGTGCATGTAGCCTACTTACAGGGACACGACTGCCAACTAGTCTCGGCCCGCTCAAAATAATAATGACCGAGACTTTCAGTACTTCCTTCGCGTGACGTCTAACCCTCTTACGTCATAATGTGACGTCAATGTAATGTGACGTCTTCAAATGTTAGAGTTTCTACCACAGACATACACACGCACGCACGCACGCACATACGTACATACGCACGCACGCACAGACAGACAAAGTTACGATCGCATAGGCTACACTTACGTGAGCCAAAAAATGACGGAAAAAGTCCCGTTTTGGACCGTTCTTGCGATCGACACCTGCATCAGTTGGAATAGCTTAGCACACGAAAAACAAACCTGCTCAGGGTAGACCATTGATTTGACTTTCTTCTTGTATTTAACAGTTGCACAGTTTTGCCAATTGTGATTTTTTTGTCGATTTTTAATTGGGCCCTTCCGTTTTTGTCCAGTCGATTTTGCGGGTAACTGGCATATACAGTTTGAATGACATTACACGGGAATTAATGCTTTAATTTGGGTGCGAAATTTGTTGCAATAATTTTTGGGCCAAGTTTAGATTGTGTCAATGTGGAATCTTGCAAAACAGATCATTTCTTTTATTTGTAATACATTTCAATATTGATCTATGTGACAAATTTAATCGGATGAGACAAAAACCGAGGTCCCTTCGTTGTACACTACATTGGGGTGTTGCACGTTAAAGATCCCACGATTGACAAAAAGGTCTTTCCTGGCAAAATTGTATAGGCACAGATAAAAATGTCCACCAAAATACCCGTGTGACTTGGAATAATAGGTCGTGAAAAGTAGGATATGCGCCGTAATGGCTGCGATGTGCTGGCCGATGTGAATGCGTGATGTATTGTGTAAAAAAATTCCATCTCACACGGCATAAATAAATCCCTGCGCCTTGAATATATATGCATGTGCGCGATATAAATTGCATAACAAAATATTTAAAAAAATAAAAATAAAATCCCTGCGCTTAGAACTGTACCCACGGAATACGCGCGATATAAGCCTCATATTGATTGATTGATTGAAATTTAATTATTGGTGTTTGTAACGAATGTCCTTATTTAAAAACAAGAAAAGAAAAAAGAGAAGTCATTATTGGTGTTTTTAATGAACAGGACCATTTTTGTTTGAAAAACGTGTCATTGTTGATATTTGTAATGAATGTCATTACTGGTGACTTTTAAAACAAATGTCATTATTTGTGTGTTTTTCATGATGTTAGTTTTTTTTTTAAATGGACATAATTATTAATGTTTATAAGAAGTCATGGTCCAACAGGTGCAGATATCCAGGCTCGGGACGTCAACGGCCAAACACCTTTACATAAAGTTGTCAGTGGACGCAGAGTTGAAGACCGCTTTGTAAGTTCATGTCCAGTGAGACCTTTATGTAGAGGGATTCTCTCAAACATCAAAACGGATGCAGTTGTTATTTTGCACTCTTGTTTATTCGTTCTACGAAAACCAACCGGACCAACCTGTAAAGATTATAATAGAATAATAAGTACTACGAACTACAATGATATATTTGAGCATGCAAAGTACTACCAACATTACCAAAAGCAGTTTCAAGTTTTCTCCCTAAAAAGATAATACCATCAACCCAAAAAAGTACAATAGATCAAGGAATCATGGTAAATCAACAAGCAAACCTTCCCAGACTACGTGAACAGCAAACTAAAAATAGGTAACCGCATGGATTACACACACACAATGTCAAGCATAGAAAACAGACACCATATTGTAAATGTGAGAGCAATTAGAATAAGAAAACATAACTAAGAATGACGTACAAATAGCATTACTGCAAACATGTTAACAAACACCAAGAAAACAACCTCGTTTGCAGTTAACTTCTCGAAATCAAAAGCAAGATTATCCCACACACCTCTCGGTCACGGTCGACATCTCATGTACAGCATCTCTCAGGCTACACCATGATCTGACTGTAAACAAATACCTTGTCTACTCAGTGAACTCATTCCATGTGGGAATGTGTAAGTGGAGCATATAAGAATGCCCATGTGTGAATGTGTAAGTGGAGCGTATAAGAATGTGTAAGTGGAGCGTGGTCGAATGTGTGAATGGGTAAGTTGAGCGTATAAGAATGTCCATGTGTGCGATGTGTAAGTGAGACATGGATGTGTAAGTTCATGACTGAATGCGTAAGCACAATGCAAGGAATGGCCAGAAAGGTATGTGGGAGGTGTGTTTATAACCTGCCCTGTTATATAGTGCTATATGTCTTATGTAAAAACAATGTCATGTTTGTATTATTGTTATGTACCACGCCTGAATTTCTCTATGAGATAATAAAGTATTCTTATTCTTATTCTTATTCTTAAACACAAGTTTCATCAACAAGGTATACAAGCACAGTGTCCAATCAGAGGGAAGAGGGGTATTTATTATCATCATCGCCCGTGTGCATAAGTGATTACCAAAATATTTCAATCGGTTCCGCCTCCTAATTGAGCGTGACAAGGAGAAGGGGGAAGGAACGACGGACAAGGGAAGAGGAAGGAAGGGAAGGGGGGATACTCTTGAGCAATTAATCAGCTACTGCGCGGTACATTCCGAGGTACCTGTCAAGACTCTGGCGCGCGCGCTGTGCGTTTACTGCCAGACCCTAGCAGACACAGGGGAAGGGAAAGGGGGAAAAGGAAAATAGAGCCACGCCGTGGGCGCTGTTCTCACTTATTCATTAAAAACAGAATTTTATCCGTAATAGGGAAAACTCATCTTATGCAATTTGGACCTTCGTGTAACTTCCATACAATTCATACAGCTCGCTATCATATAATTCGACACACGTTTTTATCTAACAATCACAAAAATAGCTATCAGACAACTTTTTATAATAAACCAATTCTAAACAATATATTTACACAATCAAACTAGAAAAATGCAAAATATCAGTGAACGACTATCAAACATACATTTCTTAAATCCTGATTACGTTTAATAAAGAGAATCAATAATTCTGTGAACACAAAATTCAATATTTCGCAATTATAAAACTAAGAATGCATACAAAATATATACTTATAAACTAACAACAAAACATCTATAAAATCACAAATAAAATGTAAACGTACCTTCTTGTGCAGAACACAAGTTACAAAATCACCTCTGGGAAAAAAATTAGCAAAAAAACGTCTTTACGGTTCCAGAGTCAGGAAAACAAAGAAAGATATTCGCGCCACAAACGAGGATATCAGGAACAAATTACTTATCAAATTAATACGCCTAAAACATAGTCCCTTCATTCCAAAAAAAATTCCTAATTTCTCTTCAAAAACAAACTATCAAAATATATGTATCAAAACGTTACATAACTTATGCAGACTATTATTCTCTTCAACCCTTATGAACAATGTGAATTTAAACAATACAATAATCATTATCAATACGCCATGCATATTCATGAGCATTAGTCCTTTTTGCTGATCCTACAAGTCTCTTAAATAATGATGCCAGAGAAAACACAGGGCGACCAACGATCGACCTCTGCCACGGAAACGCCCCGGCACCTGCGATGTCTTATGTGCGAGAAACATAACTAGCGTTGGCAGCGATAAGGACCGTACGTGAGAAAAAGGGTGCGAAACCATGAAAGTCTCTTGCAAGGAATGGCACTACGCTTAGACCGACCATAAAACAACATTGTCCAGTCCAAGAATTAGAGACAAAGAAACGGAAGAGAGAGAGAGAGAGAGAGAGAGAGAGAGAGAGAGAGAGAGAGAGAGAGAGAGAGAGAGAGAGACAGAGACAGAGAGAGACAGAGACAGAGATAGACAGAGAGAGACAGAATCTCATCCCGTTACATTTACTTCACACACACACACACACACACGCACGCACGCACGCACGCACGCACGCACACACACACACACCACACACATACACACACACACATACACACACCCAAACACACCCACCCAACCCCACCCATAAGTTGTTGACTTACCTAAGATGCTTGTGTTTAATAAGTTTTGTCATCATCCAGCAAACTGATGTCTAAATGCATGGTAAATATCATCAAGCGTTAAACAGACTGACAACCACGTGTGTAACAGGGCCCCCAGAGTGACCAGGAGATACAGGTGCGTGTGGCCCTGGCCTGTCTGCTGGTCAGTAACGGGGCGCTAGTGGACGCTGAAGACTGGAAGGGTCGAACCCCTCTGGCCTGCGGTGACCCCGTCCTTAGAGAGGGCGTCGAGTCCTTCATCAGGAAAAAGTAAGTGTGGAGCTCTCCAGTCTGTATCGGTCAGCCAGCTACCTAGCTGCATAACATCAATCAGGTCAGCTACAATCAGTCCTTGTTGGTCGAATTCTGATTTTGCTTTGAACTGGGAATTGCAATTTCAGATACAAAAGCGGTTGTATTGCAAATTGCATTCTTTTGATTTTTTTCCGAAATCCAAAAAAATATGGAATATGTTTTTATTGATTTTACTTGCAAGAACAATAATTGTATGCAAATAAAGTTCATTGTACACATAATTTATATACAGCGCTGTTTCGACCTGGCGAGGTCTCAGTATAGGTAAGGACTTTCATGATCAGTGTTGATATTTAGGCCAACAGATTTGCAGACTGTTTTGGTTTTGCTTTACGCGATCTGGTTTTCTTCTCGCCTTTGCAAAGAGCTTTTGGTTGCATTCTACCCTGAAAGTGTGACATTCTTAACATGTTCTCTTTCCTCAGTCCCGAGCTCGTGAGACGCCAAAGTGGAGGAACGCAGGGATTGTAGGTGACACTGTGGGTGGTCTGAGAGAATCTTCACCTGGACTGGCGAGGGGCGTGGCCAGCTGACAAACCTGAAGGGGGCGTGGCCAGCTGACAAACCTGAAGGGGGCGTGGCCAGCTGACAAACCTGAAGGGGGCGTGGCCAGCTGACAAACCTGAAGGGGGCGTGGCCAGCTGACAAACCTGAAGGGGGCGTGGCCAGCTGACAAACCTGAAGGGGGTGGGGCTTCCCTGTGGATTGTGCGCTGACGTCACGCTGTTGCCATGTCAACACAAGTGTGTGTGCAGTACGTGCAGTGTCAAGGCCACCCGGTGTTCTCTGGGGCAGAAAGGTCAAGGACAGGATTGTTACAGGAGTAGATGACAATAATTTATAACTCAAAGGACATCATTTTCACTTGAATTGGTTTCCAAATTACATTCTTCAAACGAGCGTTTATGATCTTTAAATGCTGTAAAATCGACTTTTATTTTTTCGTTCCTGGACCCTTGATTCTATGCTGAAATTTTCAAACAACATGATATACACATTTGTCCGTGTATCTCTGTTCTTTACTCAAGTTTTCACACAACATAGCTTTACGCATTTTTCGTGTACCACGGTTATGTGCTCAAGTTTTCTCACAACATGTCATACGAATGTGTCCGTGTACCACTGTATGTGCTCAAGTTTTCACACATGTCATACGAATTGTCCGTGTACCACTGTATGTGCTCAAGTTTTCACACATGTCATACGAATTGTCCGTGTACCACTGTATGTGCTCAAGTTTTCTCACAACATGTCATACGAACGTGTCCGTGTACCACTGTATGTGCTCAAGTTTTCTCACAACATGTCATACGAATTATCCGTGTACATCTGTTATGTGCTCAAGTTTTGCACGTTTCATAACTATACACATGTGTTTGTGTAAGCCTACATCAGAACTTAAGTTTTCACGGTATAAATGTACGCATTTGAGAACATCAATGTGTTCGCAGGAGTACTTTGATTTTGAAACCAACTTCGAACACGAATTTAAACACGAATGAGAAAATGTTTATACTAAGCTAATTTGAGTCGTTTGACTTCAATTGTCTTGTCTCTGTTGTAAGGGATATTTTGTCCATGCTGCTTTGTTTTGTTACAGTTTTCAGTTGGTTGAGGGGCTAAAGCACAGCGTAACGCAGCGTTATACTTTTAATCATTATACCCTGAAAAGCGTGTGATGATATTCATTCTGACAGGGATAGAGTAAAAGATTAAACACAAACCAAATCATTACTGTGTGTGTGACGTGTGTGTGTGTATGTGTGTGTGTGTGTGTGTGAGTATGTGTTTGTGTGTGTGAGTGCGTGTGTGGGTGTGTGTGCGTCTCTGTCTGTGTGTGCGTGTGTGT
>NC_090254.1:1438490-1448490 GCF_037325665.1 Littorina saxatilis | reverse complement strand
AGATTACTACCATACTTTCGTTGTTCTAGTCCGAATGAATATGAAGATATGGCGAGTTGAAAACGCCGATTCTTTCTCCAGAAACACGTCTGTTTCCACACCGGAAAGAAGGAATGGACTGAGAGCTACTAGAAGCACGGCGCCGTGCGTACAATCGACCGAATGATGTTATTCACACAATACCATTAATTTGGCGATCTCTAAACAATCATTTAAAACAAACTAGTTGACATGTAATGAAACTATTTACTGAAATCAAGAAGTATCTTAGTTCTAGCAGTACATATTGGGCACCCCCTGTCGAATGCACACTGGA
Organism: Littorina saxatilis; assembly: GCF_037325665.1. Taxonomy (NCBI): domain Eukaryota; kingdom Metazoa; phylum Mollusca; class Gastropoda; order Littorinimorpha; family Littorinidae; genus Littorina; species Littorina saxatilis. The sequence continues at coordinate 1,448,174 of NC_090254.1, read as the reverse complement.
CCGTGCGTATACGCCGTCGCAATCAAGGCAAGTAACTCAGTGAGTATAAACATTAGCAAGAACCGCAACTTGAACACACTCGTAACACCTTAAATGGGTTCTCTACGCTTCGCGGAGCCCTCTCTCTTTTATGATTGTAATAGTTATGTAACTCGGTGAACTGCCAGAGGTGTCAGGGTAATGCAATTAAACGGTATCCCTGCTCTTCGCGGAGACCCTCTCTTTTATGTCGGTAATAGTTACGCGGCCCGGTAAACTACCAGAGAGGGTCAGCAGTGGGAGAAGTTTAATAAGAGGGGATTTGGCTACCGCGGATTGATGAGGGTTTAATGATTAGATTAGTGCTAGACAAATGATGTGGGTGGGTGGGGGAGTTAGCTCGGATGGTGAAGGGTGGTGGCTGTTGTATGGTTAAGGGTGTGTACAAGTATAAAAGCTTTAACAAGTAGAACAGTTGTTCGGCCTATGTAAAAACATCTATGATTTTCTTATTTTTTAGTAACTGGTTGCAGGTAGCTAACTGAGCTTTATTTTCTAACTCATCAATTCCCTTCTAATAGCTTACTCATTATTTTCTTCCTTTCTTTATTTCCTTACTCATAAATTCCCTCCTAATATTTTACGCAGCCTTTTCTTCCTTTCTTTATTTTCTCACTCGTGAATTCACTTCTAAAACCGTCTGTTCGTGGAACATGGTAGAACCGACGAACGTGACTGAACTCAAGCGGTACCTGGGTATGGTGAACTATCTTGGTCGCTATCTCCCAAACCTGTCTTCAGTCCTGAGACCATTGAATCAGCTACTGACGAAAGAAAGTGTGTGGTCGTGGGGACCAGAACAGGCAGAAGCGTTCGCCAAAGTGAAGCGCTTACTGACTACAGCACCTACCTTGGCGTTCTTTGATCCAGCTAAACCAACGACGGTGAGCGCTGACGCAAGCAGTTACGGACTGGGCGCAGTGTTGTTGCAGGAACACGAAGAGGGACTTCGTCCTGTGGCTTTCTGTTCCAGAACTCTCACAGAAGCTGAAGAACGCTACGCTCAGATAGAGAAAGAGTGTCTCGCGACAGTGTGGGCGTGTGAGAAATTCGAGAGATACCTGGTTGGCCTCGAAACGTTTGTATTGTGCACAGATCACAAACCCCTCATACCCTTGATAAACACAAAGGACTTAACGGATACGCCACTGCGTTGCCAACGCATGCTCATGCGTTTGATGCGATTCAAACCCGAAGCCAGATACAACCCCGGAAAAGAGATGTTCGTGGCGGACACATTTTCACGTAGTCCCTTGACGGGAGGCAAAACTTCTCTTCGACAAGAAGAACTACAGAACGACGTAGAAGCTTACGTCGACACAGTCGCATCCTCGTGGCCAATGTCAGACCGCAGGCTTGAGCAGATTCGGGCAGACACTCTCAAAGACGTCAACCTGAAAACAGCGCTCGAGTACACCGAGACTGGGTGGCCGCGGTACAAAGAAGATGTGAAGCTAGCAGCCAGAGATTTGTTTGCAGTGAGAGGAGAACTTACTGTAAACAACGGCCTACTCATCAAGGGCGACAGAATCGTGATTCCTTTCAGCATGAGGAAAGACATACTGGAACACATCCATGATGGACATCAAGGTGTGAACAAGTGTAGGGAGCGAGCCAACCAATGTGTGTGGTGGCCTCGCATTAGCAAGGACATCCAGGATCGGGTAGCTAAGTGCAACTTCTGCACCGAGCGCCTACCCACTCAGCGTTCAGAACCATTGATTCCATCAGCTCTGCCAGGGAGACCATTCCAGAAAGTGGGAACTGATTTGATGGAACTGAATGGACAGAACTACCTAGTCGTGATGGACTATTATTCCAGATACCTGGATGTAGCTTACCTACCAGATACAACGTCCAGAACAGTGATTCTGAAGCTCAAGAACATTTTCGCTCGTCATGGGATTCCAGAGACTCTTGTATCAGACAATGGTACACAATTTACGTCGGCCGAGTTTCAAGCATTTTCGAGAGACTGGTGTTTCAAGCACGTAACGTCTAGCCCTCACTACCCTCAGGCAAACGGCGAGGCGGAAAGCGCGGTGAAAATCGCGAAAAGGATTCTCTGCCAGGACGACATTTTCTTGGGACTGTTGGTGTATCGTTCAACACCGATACCTGCCCTTGGAGCAAGTCCAGCAGAACTAGCGTTCGGAAGACGACTTCGAAACACCCTACCATGTCTTCCTGAGAACTTGAAACCGAAGAACATCAACCGAGACGAACTACAACAGCGTGACGAAGCAGCCAAAAGGAGGCAGAAGCAGACATTCGACAGGCACCACGGGGTACAGTCGCTTTCACCTCTACAGCCAGGCGACCAAGTCTTCGTCAAGTGTGACGGTGAGAAGGGGTGGAAACTTCCAGCTGAGGTGCGAGAGCAGTGCGCACCAAGATCCTACATCGTCCGTACTCCTACTGGGGACCGAAGACGCAACCGGAAACATCTTCGTCTTCGTCCGGTGGCTCCAGCTCCAGCCAGCAGAGAAGCCGATCCAGTACCGGAAGCGGTACCAGACACCGTTCCAGGTGTTGACCCTGATCCTCCACCAGATAGCAGTGTGGATACCGAGGACAGTACTCCGACACCCGGAGACTACGTAACTCGCAGTGGCCGAACTGTAAAGAAGCCAGCGAGATTTGAAGAACAGTAATTTCTGTGTACACCAGATTTCCAGTGTTCCGGAGGTATCGGAACGTACCGAGAAATATTTCAGATTCGTTTTCTTTTGTTAAAGTTTATGAACGCTATCCAGTAAAGAAAAGCAACAGTGTGTTCATTTGACGGACGGTAATCTGTAACAGTGGAATCGGAACATTATCGCGAACAGACAGAAGTTAAAAGAATCAGAACATTATGTTAACCGTTTCGGTATTTTGAATTTATGTCGGAAGTTGCATGTTCTGGTATTCATAAAGTTAAAGATGGTTTCTTTAATTCCTTTTGTAAAAGGGGGAGATGTTGAGGAGATAACTGCTGCTATACTATCAGGTAGTATGCTGACGAATAATTCCCCTTGGTTAATTATGTATGCGGACATGCGTAGAAATAAAGTACCTTCCTTTTCCTGCTACACACGATGTCGGCTGTCCTTCTGTATGAATGACTATTATCTGCATCCATCTGGCATGTTACGTAAACGAACCCAGACCAACACGTTACACCGTCCGGCACGGTTGGCCTAGTGGCAAGGCGTCCGCCCCATGATGGGCAGGTCGTGGGTTCAAACCCCGGCCGAGTCATACCTAAGACTTTAAAATTGGCAATCTAGTGGCTGCTCCACCTGGCGTCTGGCATTATGGGGTTAGTGCTAGGACTGGTTGGTCCGGTTTTAGAATAATGTGACTGGGTGAGACATGAAGCCTGTGCTGCGACTTCTGTCTTGTGTGTGTCGCACGTTATATGTCAAAGCAGCACCACCCTGATATGGCCCTTCGTGGTCGGCTGGGCGTTAAGCAAACAAACAAACCAACAAACAAATTCACTTCTACTATTTCAGTCAGCCTTTTCTTTATTATTATTGTTTTAATAGTTTGTGGTTAGACTTCCCAAAACAGTAGTAAGTCTTGCTGCAGAGGGCTGAACAACAACACACTCAATCATCCCAACAAAGACTGTTACCTCAGAGTGCTTGAAACTCAGATCAGTGGGGTGGGGTGAACACAAGTTTCAGAACAGATAGCAAGACCATGTATAGCTATGAACAGCAACGAGATGCCCTTTCCTTCTTCTACATCAAAAGGCAGGTTTCCCCAACATGCAGCTCAATAGGACTCTACACAGCTTTTGCCGCGTCCACCAACAGCATGCACAACTTCCACGAGCAAACGCTGAATGCTGAATGTGTAACGCATGAACCCAGCTCTGACTCGACAATCCCGACTATTTTGCGGTGCACGCATCCCAGCATCAATTTCTGCCTGCCTAACGTCAAGTTCTTTTTGCCTAGTCAGGTGTTCTAATTCAATCTCTTTTTGTTTTTGTTCCATTTCTTTTTCTTTTCGTCTTTCTTCCATTTCTTTTTCTTTTCGTCTTTCTTCCATTTATTTTGTCCTATCCAAACGGTCAAACAAAAACAGGACGTTCACATACCAACAATCATTCAAAAGAAAAACAACTGGAGAAACCGTTGCAAGTTGTTTGACGTTTTCAAAATATTTATTAAGCCTTTTAAATCATCAGAGAAAAGTAAAACAAATTCACGGCTGTGGCCGCCATTTTGGATTTGCACTGTGGGCCTCCCTACACTTGAAACATCAGTTTTGTAATTGGTTGGTAATAAGTCTGTATTTAGTGTTTAACAAATACAAGGCTGAGTACATTGATAACGCGCCTTCTCACTGGGTAGAACGCACTACCTCCCGTGGGCTTAGACCGGGTAGCCTCCCGATTGGCTTATCGCCACTGGGATTTGGAGGGTAACCTCTGTCGTTAAATAGCTGATCTTTGTGTTAAGCTGGACACAGCGATTAGTGACAGCTGTGAGGTGCTGTCGTTAAATAGCAGATCTTTGTGTTAAGCTGGACACAGCGATTAGTGACAGCTGTGAGGTGCTGTCGTTAAATAGCTGATCTTTGTGTTAAGCTGGACACAGCGATTAGTGACAGCTGTGAGGTGCTGTCGTTAAATAGCTGATGTTTGTGTTAAGCTGGACACAGCGATTAGTGACAGCTGTGAGGTGCTGTCGTTAAATAGCTGATCTTTATGTTAAGCTGGACAAAGCGATTAGTGACAGCTGTGAGGTGCTGTCGTCAAATAGCTGATCTTTGTGTTAAGCTGGACACAGCGATTAGTGACAGCTGTGAGGTGCTGTCGTTGAATAGCTGATCTTTGTGTTAAGCTGGACACAGCGATTAGTGACAGCTGTGAGGTGCTGTCGTTCAATAGCTGATCTTTGTGTTAAGCTGGACACAGCGATTAGTGACAGCTGTGAGGTGCTGTCGTTAAATAGCTGATCTTTGTGTTAAGCTGGACACAGCGATTAGTGACAGCTGTGAGGTGCTGTCGTTAAATAGCTGGTCTTTGTGTTAAGCTGGACACAGCGATTAGTGACAGCTGTGAGGTGCTGTCGTTAAATAGCTGATCTTTGTGTTAAGCTGGACACAGCGATTAGTGACAGCTGTGAGGTGCTGTCGTTAAATAGCTGATCTTTGTGTTAAGCTGGACACAGCGATTAGTGACAGCTGTGAGGTGCTGTCGTTAAATAGCTGATCTTTGTGTTAAGCTGGACACAGCGATTAGTGACAGCTGTGAGAACCAAAAGTTGTAATTTGGATTCAGTAGTTTCGGCCAGTCTTGCCCTTCCTGATGGATCCTGATAACCGAGACTTCATGACGTAAGCATCGTCGTCATGAAGCTGCACAGTCTATTTTGAGGTCTGTGGTAATCTGACAAAGTTGAAATGGATATCGACAATTCGACGATTCCCTCTGATACTACTAACGGATGGGAGTTGAGTGACACTATCTTCGTGATTTCCGAGATCGTGCTTGGCATTCTGACCGTTCTGGTCAATTCCCTTGTGCCATTAGCGTTATGGCATCACAAACAATTACGCTCGCGGGCCAATTATTACATCTGCAGCCTAGCTGTATCGGACATCCTTGAGGGACTTTGTGTTCCAACTCTCGCTGCCGTTTCTCATTCAGGACTGCCGAAAAACTTCCACGGATGTGTTTTGATTAACTGTACTGTGACAGTCTTCGTGCTAATCTCGGTCCTCAGCCTTGTATGTGTCGCGTTTGACCGTTTCATGTCCATTAACAGTCCATTGTACCGTCGCTATTCGGAAACACCCATCATCCCTGTTATTACCCTGACAGCTGCCGCCTGGGTTGTGGGAACTCTGATTGGGCTTATTCCTCTGATGGGCTGGCATGAAGATCCTCAGGGCTTTACAACCTGCAGCTACCGGCGGGTCATTCCGCTCACTTACATCGTGTACGTTACTTTCTTGGGTTCCCTGGTTCCGATCCTCCTCCTCGTGATGGTTTTCCATATAAAGCTGCTTCTGTATTATCAAGAACAACACAAGAAGATTAACACGGTATACGGACCTTGCTTGTCAAGAAAAAAAGCACATCGTCTGCTTTCGCAGAAGAGGGAGATGAAAGTGACGAAAACTCTGTCTCTCATCTTTGTCTTGTTTGCTGTCTGCTATTTTCCTCTGCACATCATCAACAGTATTAATTTGTGGTCTCCTGACACTGACGTCAACTTTGACCTGTTAAAGTTTACCATCTTTCTCTCGCACGTCAACCCTCTCATTAACCCCGTAATATATGCGTTCAACCAACCGAGATTCATGAACGTTTTTAAAGACAGCTTTCTCCGTTCCTCGGCGGCGTCAGCTACAAAACGTTTAGCGGCAGGCGAACCAGCCAACACTAAGGAGGGGCTTTCCCCAACATGCAGCTCAATAGGACTCTACACAGCTTTTGCCGCGTCCACCAACAGCATGCACAACTTCGACGAGCAAACGCTGAATGCTGAATGTGTAATGCATGAACCCAGCTCTGACTCGACAAGAAAGGAATTTGTCATGACAGGTATAAACCCATCATTGATAAAAATCTGGACTGACTGCTTAAGGAAACACAAAGGAAAAGAGAACACTTCGACATCTGTCAGTCTGCAAGAAGTTGCGGTCTATACCATGGATGAAAACAGCAAACTTAGTTCTTCTGTCAACAGCGAACCACCCGTCGCGGCAGAGGAAGGCAACAATACAACCTAATTTGTCAAAGGCGTGAGTATGGTAGTTCTCCGACATTCTGATGACCAACACGTGGGTCTTACAAGGGTGTGCGTTATCTCCTGCCCTGTTTACCCTGTACTCGGCGGACTGTCGGAGCAGTGAAGCTTGCAACATGCTCATTAAGTTTGCTGACGACTCGTCCTTGACATCATCATCTTCAAGGGACAACCAGTCAAGAATGTTCAGTCATACAAGTACCTGGGAATGACCATTGACGAGAAACTTGACTGGAATAAACACATCCGTGCTTGCTGCCAAAAAGGCAATCAGAGACTTTATTTGTTGAGAAAAGTGAGGACATTCGAGCTGGACAAAACAATGGTGTCATTGTTAATGTGTTGTCTGTGGTGCAGAGCGTCACGTTCTACAACATCCTATAGTCACCTGGCTGGCTATAGTGGGAGGGTTACTTTTGGTGGTCACATTAGATATTATGTTTTTTGGAAAGTTCGTTTTATTTGCAGCCACAGTTCGGTAAACGACAATTGGCTAAACCCAACCACCTGAGAATGAGAAGCGTTTTTGTAACATGACCCATATTCTGCAAAAATGCAGCTATGACGCAGGGGGTAGGTTACAAAAAAACGTCATGTACCGCTTGACTGCATACGGATATAAGCAAATTATACCTTAAACGAAAGCTAAAGATTGTTGCCATCAGACAGCAAGTAAAATGCCTAATTCGTATACACAGTTTTATTTTTAACAACATCTGTATAACATGCGGACGACAAAACAGGAAATGCCATTTTCTCAATCGATATGTATAGCTAACTGAACGCCTGGTTGAAACCGCAATCAAAAACATCTTGAAAATTGTTTATTCTCACAGCTAGAATTATTTTACATCAACAATTGTTAATTTACCGAGGAAAACAACAGTCATATAAGATAAATAATGGATGATTCTGAATCAACTCCGAAAACCGAACCGGGTCGAAGCAAAAAAGAGTTTACACATACACAGGCTTGAAAAAGGATAATTTGGTTCAATATGTTAGATTTTTACCCATAACGTTAAAGATCAGCTCAATATAAAAGGAAAGTGATCATTGTAAAAGGATTTTGCTATCGCAAAATAATTCAACTTCCGGTTTTACCACATGGCGTCCATAATATTATCACTTTATTACATAGCGTGCATTTGTCAGAAATTATACTAAATGTTAGAAGCGATCTTAAAGTGAAAGTAACGTTTAATAAAAGTATGCGCATTTACTTATTGATTGATATATGACTAAAATAATGGACATGTAATTTAAACGTACAATACGACATTTTGTACACTACCTCTCTAAAAAAAACGCGACTATGACCGACCGATATGTATGTGTAAATTAGGTCATTGTTAGTGATGAAAACGGGTTTTCTTTAAAAGATAACACGCAAACTGTGAAGTTCAAGGCCATAAATGATTTTAGTACGACTTCTTCAAAACAGGTCTGTTTTTCACTCCACCAGTTTCAGTTTTAATAAAATATATGTATAGCTGTCATTTTCAAAAAACCGTATAGATCTGCAATTCACTTAACCAAATACACCATGAACCCAGAAGATATTAGAGTGAGACACTTTACAGTGAAATATGTTATGATTCCCCTTATTTCAAAATATATGCATTTTAATTGGCAGACACGATTCACGTCGTAGGTACGTGTCGTCTGGTGAGGCAACTGTTAGCATTTTTTGTCGTAAGAATTGACATTTTTAAACATAAATCATGGACAAAAAACTAATTCTACAAAAAGTGCAGGTTTTCTTGGTAAAGTCAGTTAAAGCATCTTAAAATTCAAGAAATTGTGCAATTACGTGTATGTATTTGAAATGGCAGACAATATTGAATGAAAGTGATTTTTGACTGATTGAAACCCTACCCCCACTAACAAAATGGGCCCTGAGATTAGGGGTGTTAGTTAAAGATGACTTGAATAATGGCTATGCTTTTCCCCTAAAGTATTCAAAACCTAAACATATTCATAGGCAAGTGCAAGTAATTATTAAAAATCATACATAATATTTATATATAGGAGTTAATTTTCCTTCGAAAGTCATTTGTTTCAAGTGGCAGACAATGTCAGTTGGAGAGTTACATGTACGTAAAGCGTATAACTGTTGTCTGTGATTAGTGCATTGTGGACACATTGGCACCATTTGATCCTAAATGCTAAACGATGTCGTGATCATACCACAGTTTTAGGATAATTTTACATCGCATCGATTACTAAATTGATGGTAGAATTTCACTGATAAATTCTATTTCCGGTAGCGTCAGTGCCGTTATCTTTTTCTTTTTGTAATAAGGTAATAACGAATGAACCACGTGTCACACTCTTATGCTAGTCTTTAAATGACAATTCCAATTCTAGTAAGTTAAAAGGCATGTATTGCGCGTTACATACATTTATACCCCCCCCCCAGGATTACAATGCAAGTAAACACATATAAAGAGATAGTAACGTTTTACATGGTTACACGTTCAGTAGTGAACGTAACGTGTGGTTTAACAAAATTACTTGCACATACAATAGTGAAGTCTGTCTGTGTGTCTTTGTTTGTGTGTTTGTCTATGTCTGTCTGTGTGTTCGTATGTTTGTCTCTCCCTCTGTCTGTCTATCAGTCTGTCTATCTCTCTCTTTCTCTCTGTGTCTCTCTGTGTCTCTGTGTCTCTGTCTGTCTGTCTGTCTGTCTGTCTGTCTGTCTGTCTCTCTCTCTCTCTCTCTCTCTCTCTCTCTCTCTCTCTCTCTCTCTCTCTCTCTCTCTCTCTCTCTCTCTGCGAGGTAGGTGCACTTAAAGAGAAAGCAATACAGAAAGAAATGCATTTCTCTACCAAGAATGAAGTTTGTCTGTCTGTGTGTTTGTGTGCGTGTTTTTTTGGTTGCGTAAGGG
>NC_090254.1:1200990-1435990 GCF_037325665.1 Littorina saxatilis | reverse complement strand
TTTTAAGTTTAACTAAGAGAGAGAGAGAGAGAGAGAGAGAGAGAGAGAGAGAGAGAGAGAGAGAGAGAGAGAGAGAGAGAGAAAGAGAGAGAGAGAGAGAGAGAGAGAGAGAGAGAGAGAGAGAGAGAGAGAGAGAGAGAGAGAGAGAGAGAGTGAGAGAGAGAGAGAGAGAGAGAGAGAGAGAGAGAGAGAGAGAGAGAGAGAGAGAGAGAGAGAGAGAGAGAGAGAGAGAGAGAGAGAGAGAGAGAGAGAGAGAGAGAGAGTGTGTGTGTCGTGAGTGACTGCTAAGGAATTTCAGATGTGTTTCAGTGCAACTCTCAATTCTTAGTAAATGTGATGTTTCAGTGTTGTTGGTTTTTAGTGCAGCTCTTAATTCTTCGTAAATGTGATGTACACTTAGCACAACAAGTTAAGGATATTTTCGTCAGAGGTATAACCCAGATGTAAAACGGCATCTTGTTGGTCAGAAGCATATATATATATATATATATGTGTATTTAAAGATCCGCCTTTCTTCTGTTAAAAAAAGTATTATACATTTTTTTATTCCAGAAAGTTTATTACCTGATCTAGCGTGTGGAAGAGAGCGACAACACTACTGGAAAACGGCCAACAAATGCCGGATTTTGATGATGTTTTTGCTGGATAGCTGCAGTTGAAATGTAATAAATCTAAAACTACATATAACAGCCTCTTCATATTTTACATATATTTTTTATATGGTCAAGGCTCTGGAGGTGACTCCAATGAGTGTGACATGCAAGAACAAATTTCAATGTTATTACATGCTGACAATTTCCTGACAATGTACTAGGTATGGTCATGCTAAACTTCTACGAAAAATGTTTTTCACACTTGAGCCATCGTTTAGATGTATTTACAAAAATAATATCAATGTTCAAACATAACATGACGCCATCACAATTTCAGATTCAGGCAATTTAATGATCCAAGAGCAAACAAAAAGAAATGTTGGTGGTGTTTCTTTATTGCTAGACCACACATCCATCAATACAAACAAGATAAGCAGGTAAGAATCTCTAATTGGGTCAAATACCTGAGCTTGAAATTGCTTAAACATAACATGACACCAAAACACTAAGTCAAAATGCAGCATGGAGTTCAAAGACAAAATACTATCAATACTAAGTCCAAAACAGAAAACATAGATAATGTTTGTGTGTCTCCAAAATATCATAATGAAAATACTAATTATAGTCATCAAATTAAATCAATAATAGAGCCATCCTTCACTGGATGCTGCGTAATACCCGAAAATGCCAAAAATTAAACCAAGAACACGCCCAAATCAATCATTTTGGCATTAAATAATAATAAAACATTGTTACATACATTATTTCCTTTGCCAAAAAAAAAAAAAGTGGATGTGTTACCTTGTCTTTAAATGAGAGGGAAAAAAGAAAAAGTAGCCATGCTTGAACATAACATGACGCCGTGACAAAAGATACACTTGCATCATCTGGAGCTATAGATGCAAATAAAATATCAAATTCAGAAGCCATTGTGTGCATAGCGTTGGTAGCTACATTGCACAGTTAACTGCATAGCCAAGTCACAACCTTAGAAAAAGTTATTCTGAAATTAAAACACTTAAACATAACTTGACGCCATGAAACATAACATGACGCCGTGACACAGTCTTAATCAGGCTAAAGTGGCAAAACCAAACATAATGAAAGAACAGGAGGACAGCTATCTACATGCAGCGATGGTAGGTAATTATTAACCACCAAATAATCTGATGTGTAAACTTAATCTTTTATGTTTGCACAGAAAATTTGCTGTTTGAGCATAACATGACGCCATGAAACATAACATGACACCGTGACAAAAGATAAAATTACATCCTCTGGAACTATGGGTGTAAGTAAGCCATCCAATTCAGATGCCATTGTGTGCACATAAAAGGCTGCTACAGAGCTAAGTTTACTGAATAGGTGAGGGGCAACCTTAGAAACAGTTTTTGTACCATGAAAAAATGCCCAAACATAACTTAAGACCATGTTCAAACCAATTAAAAGGAAAAAATGTATAGTCTACATTTACCTGTACAAAATGATAGATAACAAGTCGCGTAAGGCGAAAATACAATATTTAGTCAAGTAGCTGTCGAACTCACAGAATGAAACTGAACGCAATGCCATTTTGTCAGCAAGACCGTATACTCGTAGCATCGTCAGTCCACCGCTCATGGCAAAGGCAGTGACATTGACAAGAAGAGCGGGGTAGTAGTTGCGCTAAGAAGGATAGCACGCTTTTCTGTACCTCTCTTTGTTTTAACTTTCTGAGCGTGTTTTTAATCCAAACATATCATATCTATATGTTTTTGGAATCAGGAACCGACAAGGAATAAGATGAAAGTGTTTTTAAATTGATTTGGACAATTTAATTTTGATAATAATTTTTATATATTTAATTTTCAGAGCTTGTTTTTAATCCGAATATAACATATTTATATGTTTTTGGAATCAGAAAATGATGGAAAATAAGATAAACGTAAATTTGGATCGTTTTATAAATTTTTATTTTTTTTTACAATTTTCAGATTTTTAATGACCAAAGTCATTAATTAATTTTTAAGCCACCAAGCTGAAATGCAATACCGAAGTCCGGGCTTCGTCGAAGATTACTTAACTAAAATTTCAACCAATTTGGTTGAAAAATGAGGGCGTGACAGTGCCGCCTCAACTTTCACGAAAAGCCGGATATGACGTCATCAAAGACATTTATCAAAAAAATGAAAAAAACGTTCGGGGATTTCATACCCAGGAACTCTCATGTCAAATTTCATAAAGATCGGTCCAGTAGTTTAGTCTGAATCGCTCTACACACACACACACACAGACACACACACACACACACACACACACACACACACACAGACACACACACACACACACACACACACACACAGACACACACACACACACACACACACACACACACACACACACACACACACACGCACATACACCACGACCCTCGTTGCGATTCCCCCTCGATGTTAAAATATTTAGTCAAAACTTGACTAAATATAAAAACAAGTCGCGTAAGGCGAAAATACAATATTTAGTCAAGTAGCTGTCGAAATCACAGAATGAAACTGAACGCAATGCCATTTTTCAGCAAGACCGTATACTCGTAGCATCGTCAGTCCACCGCTCATGGCAAAGGCAGTGACATTGACAAGAAGAGCGGGGTAGTAGTTGCGCTAAGAAGGATAGCACGCTTTTCTGTACCTCTCTTTGTTTTAACTTTCTGAGCGTGTTTTTAATCCAAACATATCATATCTATATGTTTTTGGAATCAGGAACCGACCAGGAATAAGATGAAAGTGTTTTTAAATTGATTTGGACAATTTAATTTTGATAATAATTTTTATATATTTAATTTTCAGAGCTTGTTTTTAATCCGAATATAACATATTTATATGTTTTTGGAATCAGCAAATGATGGAGAATAAGATAAACGTAAATTTGGATCGTTTTATAAATTTTTATTTTTTTTTACAATTTTCAGATTTTTAATGACCAAAGTCATTAATTAATTTTTAAGCCACCAAGCTGAAATGCAATACCGAAGTCCGGGCTTCGTCGAAGATTACTTGACCAAAATTTCAACCAATTTGGTTGAAAAATGAGGGCGTGACAGTGCCGCCTCAACTTTCACGAAAAGCCGGATATGACGTCATCAAAGACATTTATCAAAAAAATGAAAAAAACGTTCGGGGATTTCATACCCAGGAACTCTCATGTCAAATTTCATAAAGATCGGTCCAGTAGTTTAGTCTGAATCGCTCTACACACACACACGCACACACGCACACACGCACATACACCACGACCCTCGTTTCGATTCCCCCTCGATGTTAAAATATTTAGTCAAAACTTGACTAAATATAAAAAGGAAAGCTAGATGAAAATAGACTAAGAAACTATAACAATTAAACTCAATATTACACTACAACACTGTGACAGTTCAAGCTGACACCGATGTGTTATGTTGTGTTTGGACATGGATCACACTAACTACAACAAAAACGTGGTTTCTATGGGGGGGGGGGGAAAGTTATTTGAAACAGATAATATCAATATTAAATTCTACATCTGTTTTTCTTTACCAAAAATAAAATAAGTAAAAAACCGAGTGCCCAAACCTAACATTACACCAGCCGTGGCAGCAGAGATCGACTGTGCATAGCGTCAAGTTATGTTTGGACATAAAACTAGCACTCGGCGATCAGACACAATAAGGGTCTACAAGTTCAGACCCAATGATGATGTTAATGCATAGTATTCAATCTGCCACAAAAATTAGTGTATGTTAGAAGACATTTAGTTGAACGAGTTTAAACATAACGCTGACGACCTCGGACTTGGTGTAAAGTTGCGTTTGATCTCCTGCATCCCATAATATCAACCACGTATCTTGTAAATCGCAGTAAATGACTATTAGGGGTACTTCACGAAGTGATTTCATGAAGGGATGCATCATTGATGGTTGAAAACGTACTTTGCTCTATCAAACCAAAAACGCAACAGTGACACCACATGATCGGCATGAATGCACATGACAAAGCAAAAATTGACAAATGTAGGAACGAAGGAAAGTGTTGATGAAAGCACAATTATTCAGACAGGATCTCTAGTTTTATCAGAGAAACAGAACTCAGCACTCGAAAGCCTAATGTGGTCATTACTTCATATTCTATCCATAATTTCGCTGGATTTGCACAAACTCAACAAATGACGCCAAAATAAAAACCTTACTTTTCGGCCTATCCTCGGCGTCCATCGCGCGCTTTGTCTTCAAATGGCGCAATATTCTAAATTGGAGTGGTTTTCACTTCCATGCCGGATTAATCTCCAAAAAATGGAGTGAAAAATACACATACATTGTTCCTTTTTCGTGTCCAAACGCAACGGTTTGTTGACACCATATCGCTTCCGCAAAATCAATGTAAATTTCTTGCTGCATCAGAGTTTAAAATGTTCGCTTGCTGATTAATCCAAGAACTAAAACATAAAATCTTTCAGATTAGAGGTTAATCACGTGTGTTGGATGCGGATATTTCTTTCAAGTTAACATCGATCGCTATCACCCAAACATGACACCACGCGTTGTGTTTGAGCACGATTGATGACGCTCTATATAAACAAGAAACGAACAAATATTTGACACGCACGTAACGTCAATAGGAATTGATAACGTTTTAAGAATTCGGAAATCAATAAATTGACTCTTGATTCGATCTTGTTATGGTGAAAAATGCCGTCTGAAGTGACACACAGGTATGTCTGTCACGTTTTTCTTCCACCACGATCGTCGATTTTTCATTAATGACAGAAAGCAAGTTTAACTCATTTTATGTCATCACACGAAGCTTTGATTATATAAGAACAAGTGACAACAGTTTGATTTCATTAATTCTTTATCTTCAACCTTAGAATCGCAGTCAAAAATGCCAACTGGTGATTTCTGCACTCGAGCCACCTCCTGAGCCTTGACCATATATATATATATATGTGTGTGTGTGTGTGTGTGTGTGTGTGTGTGTGTGTGTGTGTGTGTGTGTGTGTGTGTGTGTGTGTGTGTGTGTGTGTGTGTGTGTGAGCGAGCACGGATATGTTAGGAAGCTGTTCTCGCAAAACGCACTAAAGTGGGTGTCACACTTGCGTTACGTTTCACGGCTTATGCATCGCCTTATGAGATGTGTTTATGAAATCGCGTTCACACTTGCGTTACGTTTCATAACGCGGTTCAACATTACCACTTCCGCTTACTCACTCGCACGTGAAAATTGCCCATTTCGAAGAAGAAACTAGTCTCGGCCCGCTCTAAATAACAATGACCGAGAATTCTTGTAATTCCTTCGCGTGACGTCGAACCCTCTTACGCCATAATGTGACCTCTTCAAGATATAACCCTGACTTTATTCCCATTTTGGGTGGGAACTCAAACTTCCGGTTAGAAAACACGTGGGTAAGAACACTTTTAGACACTAATTAACAAAATTGTCGTCACAGTTACGTCAAATGTATAATTACGTCATGTTTTTAAACAAAGGGGCGTAATCGATTCTCGTTTTTTCCCCGAGCTGAAAGTGATTAGGAATCTGTCGATGTCGCTGCGGGAAAAATTATCGGAAAGGGTGAAACATGTTTCCCACACGATTTCGCATGTGAGAATTATATACGTGTTTTTTAACCGACATTTCTGCACCTCCCTCCCCCCCCCCCCACCCACCCACACACACACACCCCGTATGGCATTCAACTTGGCTTGGGTCTGTCAATTATGATGGGTCACGTGGTCTTGCAAGTCCTGGATAAAAACAAGTCGCGTGAGGCGAAAATGCAACATTAGTCAAGCTGTCGAACGCACAGAATAAAACTGAACGCACTGCATTTTTCCAGCAAGACCGTATAAACTCGTAGCATCGTCAGTCCACCGCTCGTGGCAAAGGCAGTGATATTAACAAGCCAGAACAGCGCGGTAGTGGTTGCGCTGAGCAGGACAGCACGCTCTTCTGTATCTCTATTCTTTTTAACTGTCTGAGCTTGTTTTTAATCCAAGCATATCATATCTATATGTTTTTGGAATCAGGAACCAACAGGGAATAAGATGAAATTTTTTGTAAATCTTCTTTTTAACATAGAGGGGGAATCGAAACGAGGGTCGTGGTGTATGTGTGTGTGTGTGTGCGTGCGTGTGTGCGTGCGTGTGTGCGTGCGTGTAGAGCGATTCAGACCAAACTACTGGACCGATCTTTATGAAATTTGACATGAGAGTTCCTGGGAATGATATCCCCGAACGTTGTTTTCATTTTTTTGATAAATGTCTTTGATGACGTCATATCCGGCTTTTCGTGAAAGTTGAGGCGGCACTGTCACGCCCTCATTTTTTAACCAAATTGGTTGAAATTTTGGTCAAGTAATCTTCGACGAAGCCCGGACTTCGGTATTGCATTTCAGCGTGGTGGCTCAAAAATTAATTGATGACTTTGGTCATTACAAATCAGAAAATTGTAAAAAAAAAATACAAATTATAAAACGATTCAAATTTACGTTCATCTTATTTTCCATCATTTGCTAATTCCAAAAACATATAAATATGTTATATTTGGATTAAAAACAAGCTCTGAAAATTAAATATATACAAATTATTATCAAAATTAAATTTTCGAAATCAATTTAAAAACACTTTTATTTTATTCCTTGTCGATTCCTGGTTCCAAAAACATATAGATATGATATGTTTGGATTAAAAACACGCTCAGAAAGTTAAAACGAAGAGTGGTACAGAAAAGTGTGCTATCCTTCTCAGCGCAACTACTTCCCCGCTCTTTTTGTCAATTTCACTGCCTTTGTCGTGAGCGGTGGCCTGACGATGCTACGAGTATACGGTCTTGCTGAAAAATTGCATTGCGTTCAGTTTCATTCTGTAAGTTCGACAGCTACTTGACTAAATGTTGTATTTTCGCCTTAAGCGACTAGTTCTTTCTTCTTCTGCGTTCGTGGGCTGAAACTCCCACGTACACTCGTGTTTTTTGCACGAGTGGAAGTTTACGTGTATGACCGTTTTTTACCCCGACATTTAGGCAGCCATACGCCGTTAAATTACAATTTACATTTCCTGCAAGATGTGAATCGCTTAAGGTGTGGTATATGATCAAAACTATACAACAAAGGGAAGCTCCAAGCAGAAAATAAGTCGAGCACTGACGAGATTATCTGCTCTTAGTTATCCTTAATTGGTGGGTCTTTATCCGTTGGAAATTTCCTGAGTAAATCCCGGCTTGGCCCCCATGCGTCACGTTTCAATATATCACATAAGGTGATTATGAACGGTTAGTTACTACTAACTAACCACACCACGATCCACTCTCGCAGTCATACAAATAAATAGAATGAACAAAAGTATAAGTTTCAGACGCCTGTTTATATATTATCACGCCACCTCCCTCGAGACTTCACTCCAAAAGATGGTTTTACGTTCAAAACGTAAACAAATGGTCACTGACAAAAAATGCCAGTTAAAGTTTACACGCTGATCCCGTGTATAGCTAGAAAAGATAGCTGTCTGTGCTGGTTATAAGCAGGTGTCACACACCCCACGTTGTCACCACTCAAATGAAATCATTAATACACAAGATGACAAGGTGGTATTAGGGCGCTATGACATGGTGCACTTAGCTTTTTGCCACTGAGTGGGCGACCCGTTAATAGTCTATCTCCACAACTGTTCCGTTGAATGTAGTGCCGGCTGGCGTGGCAACGAAGCAGGGATTAGTGGAGATATCAGGCGCCTCACTCAGTCGCTGAAGATCCTCCCCGTAGTCTACCAGAAGATAGCAGACGTGTAGATTGGCAGGATGACGACAGTGACAGCAACCACCAGTACACCAGAACACCAGGTTACAGCATACCCGCAAATACGTAGCGTAGCAGTACGTAGTGTTGCTGCCGCAATGCTTGGTGTTTTTTGTCGGACGGGCGCCTGTGCCGCCTTGCACGCTTTTCTAGGGTGAAAGGGTTTTTGCTGAGTCATGCGCGAGTTCACGCGAGATTCAGATATGTTCTCGAAACGTCACTTGACACTTCGACTCGCAGTAAGACAGACCGGTCGGGTAGTGTTGTGGCACTGTTTCGGACTTGAGAGGTATGAACAGCTTTCTATTGTTTGTGATTGCAACGTAACATGATTATGTTTTAATAGAGAGATTAAGAAGCACTAGACCGATTTAGTAGAGACTTTCTTCAACCAACCACATTCGTTTCGTACCATGTAAGGAAGTGCTACGTCACAAAAGTTGTGTACATGTGACTTCCGGTCATCAGTGAAACGAAGTTCACACAAAAGGCACACACCACTTTCGTTGATTTGGGCTATTCCACGAATCTACTTTCGTTGACTTTGTAAGTATGTTTTGGTTATTTCTGTGTGGAAACCTTCAATATAGGCCTATAGGATATAGGTTACTTGATTGTTATTTTAACTGTTCATATCTTCCTACTTTAAGGTCTGGATTGGACGCTAAAGTCGATCTTTCACTGGATTTCTGAAGCATACATTTGCCGGGTTGGGCTGGGGAAAATCAAAGATGGCAGGCAGGGGCCGACTGTCGCTTCACGACTTCAGTGTTTTATTTCTTCCCTAATATGATTACAATACTTATATTTTATAGGGCAGACCTTAATTTGTGAATTGTCTCAGTTTGAAAAGTTGTAAATTTTATGAGTAGTGCTTCGGGTTGCAAATCAATCGCACATGTGTTGTCGGCGCGTGTTCGGGTTTGGTAGTTCATAGTTGGTTTGGTTCGATTACCCTTTACATTTCATAATTTATAATAATATTATGAAGGCTCACTAACTAAAACAAATCCAAGGATGGATTTGAAACCTATTTTCCCTCTTGTTTGTACTTATTTTGGTTAGTGAATTTGTGTTCTCGTCTTTCATTCATTTGGGACACATTAAGTAGTAAAGAATAAGCATGCATGTTTATTTTCGTTTGACTTAACTTGTCTTGTTACTTTTTATATTTAGTCAAGTTTTGACTAAAAGTTTCGAGGGGAAATCGAAACGAGGGTCGTGGTGTATGTGCGTGTGTGTGTGCGTGCGTGCGTGTGTGTGTGTGTGTAGAGCGATTCAGACTAAACTACTGGACCGATCTTTATGAAATTTGACATGAGAGTTCCTGGGTATGAAATCCCCGAACTTTTTTTTCATTTTTTTGATAAATGTCTTTGATGACGTCATATCCGGCTTTTCGTGAAAGTTGAGGCGGCACTGTCACGCCCTCATTTTTCAACCAAATTGGTTGAAATTTTGGTCAAGTAATCTTCGACGAAGCCCGGACTTCGGTATTTCATTTCAGCTTGGTGGCTTAAAAATTAATTAATGACTTTGGTCATTAAAAATCTGAAAATTGTAAAAAAAAATAAAAATTTATAAAACGATCCCAATTTACGTTTATCTTATTCTCCATCATTTTCTGATTCCAAAAACATATAAATATATTATATTCGGATTAAAAACAAGCTCTGAAAATTAAATATATAAAAATTATTATCAAAATTAAATTTTCCAAATCAATTTAAAAACACTTTCATCTTATTCCTTGTCGGTTCCTGATTCCAAAAACATATAGATATGATATGTTTGGATTAAAAACACGCTCAGAAAGTTAAAACAAAGAGAGGTACAGAAAAGCGTGCTATCCTTCTTAGCGCAACTACTACCCCGCTCTTCTTGTCAATTTCACTGCCTTTGCCATGAGCGGCCGGACTGACGATGCTACGAGTATACGCTCTTGCTGAAATATGGCAGCTACTTGACTAAATATTGTATTTTCGCCTTACGCGACTTGTTTGTATTGTGATTACTTTTAAAATGTTAGTTGGAGTGTTACATTCTTTCAAAAGCATCCTCTTATTCCTGGTTTTTTTGTTTATTTTTTTACAGATTTGCCGCAATGGACTACTTTCCTGACTTGTTTGACTCTGAGTTTTTAATCGATTACATCGATTGCGTTGATTCCCTTGATGATGGCTTGACTCTGCTGGCCAATGGAACTGACGAGCTGCTGGACTTGGCCATTTTGGATCGCCTTTTCCGAGCGAACGCCAGTGCCAAACGAGGAATTCTCTGTGAAGAGTGTGACCTTTTTAGCTTGCCGCAGAACTTTGTGCAGAAGTTCTTTCGGTTTCACACTACAGATGATGTTGTGCAGATGAGTGACCTGCTGCAAATGCCAGCAGAAATGCAGGCAGTCAACGGGACCAAAGCTTCAGGTATATTTTTTATATATATATATGTATAATATTGCAAATGCTCAGGCAGGAAAAGTAAAAGAAATAGACAGGTGATGTTCCAAAATAAAGAATCCCAAAACAAAAAGGGTTAAATTGTTGAAACGTGTTAAGACAAAAACAAAACATTCACTAAATACTTCACCTCTTTGTCTTAGAATTGAGCAGAACAGACAGCTTTTTACCAAAACTAGGCAGAGATTATCATACAAAGTATAACTAAGACCACAGTTTTTTTATTAGTTTAGGGGGGCTTGTTTGCAGTGTGTGAGTTTTTTGTTCTTCAATTAAAGTTACATTCTTAAAATTGTAATTGAGGTGGAATGTCCCTGCTGTAGAATGGGATACTCATTCACATGCACTGCTTAGTGCTTTAGTCCAAAGTGTCGTCAGAATAGAATTTTTGGGGAATGAATTACAGTTACACCAATGACTGAATTAGATCAGATACAACATTTCATAGTAAGGAGGTGTGTGGGTTGTCTGTAGCAATAACACGCACTTTGCTAAAGAGAATGACTTCATGATAAGAACTGACTTGATATGATTCCTTTTGACTAAAGACTCATGTTTTTTTTTAGTCAGGATGGTTTTAAAGAAACTTTAGTAGTGACTCTGCAAAGTTTTTATATATTTTTTCATTATTTATTTTCAGGCCTAGAGGTGCTCTGCATTGTCCTCCGACGCCTGGCATATCCATGCCGTTTCTCCGACCTCTGCGCCCTGTTCCCACGTACTGAACCAGAGTTGTGTTTGCTCTTCAACCTGGGTATTCACCATATATACGACAGATTTCATCATAAACTCACAGACTTTGACCAGCCGTGGCTTGCAGTTCCTGAGCTGCTGCGCTACTGCGATGCTGTTGGAAGGAAGGGAGCACCCTTGCCCAACTGCTGGGGTTTTATCGATGGGACTGTGCGCCCCATCTGCAAGCCTAAGTACCATCAGCGAGAGGTCTTCAATGGGCACAAGAGGGTGCATGGGCTCAAGTTTCAGAGCATCGTCACCCCGAATGGCCTTGTCTCCAATTTATACGGACCAATTGAGGGACGGCGGCACGACTCGGCTCTGCTGAATGCCAGTGGCGCCATGGACTACATGGAGCAGAATTTTAACGCAAATGGAGCTCCTCTGTGTTTATGGGGACCCAGCATACCCCCTTAGGCCTCATCTTCGCCGTCCTCACAGAGGTAACAACCTCGCTAGAGAGGAACAAGAGTTCAACGCCGGCATGACCCCTGTCAGGTTGGCAGTGGAGTGGGGTTTTGGAAAGATAATCCAAGAGTGGGCCTTCCTGGACTACAAGAAGAACTTAAAACTCTTTTTGTCCCCTGTTGGGAAGCTGTACATGGTGGGAGCTCTACTGACAAACTGCCTTACTTGCATGTATGGCAGTCAGGTGGGGGATTATTTTGATTTGGACCCCCCGTCAGTGGAGGAGTACATGCAGTGAGCGATTGTGTGTGTACTGAAGTTTCCTGTATGCATATATGCCTAGTTGTGCTGATCAGGTGTTGTGTGTGAGTAAATGCATACCATCTGTATGCAATTTAAGTCGGCTAAATCAGTAAATGAGATATGAATATGTGCTTGGGACTTTTGTTTTCTGATTGCTTTTTTTTTTTTTTTTAAGTTTTTGATAATTGCGATAACATTATTCAATTATCAATGACACACCATACCATGAATTGAGCCATGCCTTTCAGTTCTTTTGTTTTTGATACACCCTCTTCAGAAAAGTGCAGATGTGTAGTACCGGTGGTTTGGCCTTTATTCGAAAGTAAATGTACCTTCTTACCTCACTCTTGTTGTTAAAGTCAAGAAAAAGGTGTGTGTGTGCACGTCAAAATGTGAAAGCTTGGAGCAGAATGTGTATTTAACATTCACAAGACACATACAACACAAAGAAAAAACATGGGTAATGTTAAATACATTTAATGCAACATAACGCTTTTTTTTGTGGCCGTAACTTGACCAGACACAAACTAAAAATAACATTTTCTTCAAAGGCAGCAATAAAGTATCAGTTCTTATTTTCTGCAAGGTACACGAAGCAAATCCTATCACCATGCAGATGCTGAATGCACACAAACTATCTTGCGCAATGTCACCTGCTATTGCGTAAAATCAAAATCATGCTACCACATTCATTAGTTGACTAGATCAAACACAAAAGGATAATCTCACAATGAAATACACACACCAAAAGAGCTACACGAATGATACACTCATTCACTATAACCTTTCCATTTCTAGACAAGAAGATCATTGGCTGCCTGTATCAAAAAACAAAATTCACATCTGAGTGAAGTCATCGTAAACCCCCAAAGCCTTTAAAAACAAGATTAGACACAAAATCTTGCTATCACTTTGCTTCATGTCGACTAGACTAACACTTTCAGCGCAGGATAATTGCAAATACACAGACATGAATACACTGATGTGCAAAATAACATATCGCCCACATTGAACAAAATCAACAAGCACTTGACTTGAAAAAGCTAACTGAAAGTGAAACACTTACAAATAGAGAGAAACCCATTTTACCTCTCGCAAAGTTTACATTTTGTGCCCTAGGCAAGATCAAAACGTTCAAACAAAATTCATTCTGGGTGATGTAAAACTTTGAGCAGGCCACGGTAGTCTGTTGGATTGCCAACTATAGGCGATAACCTCAATCTTTGTTCGACTGAAAAGTATATCGCCCACATTGAACAATATCAACAAACACTTGACTAGAAAAAGCTGACTAAAAGTGAAACACTTACAAATAGAGAGAAAACCATTTTACCTCTTGCAGTTTACAAATTGTGCCCATAACATGATCAAAAAGTTAATACAAAAATGCTTCTCTGGTATTGTTTATATTGCAGTCTGTTTGGATTTTCAGTTAAAGCAGACAACCCTACCAATCATATCTTACAAAACTATTGACATTTGTATTTTAAACTATTTCTGCCTCGCTAACATTTTTAACATCTCCATCATGATGTTATTTTGGTTTGCACACTCCTGTTGCCTCATTCTCGTTTCTTCTTCTCGCATCTTTCGTTCAAAATCCAACCTTTCTCTCGCAAGATCCTGTTCAACATCTGCAACTCGCTTTCTTTCTGCCAACTCAACCTCTGCCACACGCTTTCTCTGCCAGCTCCTCCTTTCTGAATTCAATTTCACGCATTCTCACGTCAAATTGGTTGTCAGCTTGTTGCTGCCTGGAGTCCAAGTCAAGTTTGCGCCACTTCTGCTGAGCCTCTAGTTGATCCGCATCACGCTGCGTTAATCGCTCCAGGAGCCGATCTGCATCGGATGTGACCTGTCTCCTCTTTGGGCCCCTAAATGGTTTCCCCTTGGCTGTTCCTGTTGGGGTCATGGGGGCGACAGGTGCTGCTGGTCCGGTCGGGGCGACAGGTGCTGCTGGCCCGGTCGGGGCGACAGGTGCTGCTGGTCCGGTCGGGGTGACAGGTGCAGCCGGTCCTGTTGGGGTCTCAGGCGTTGCTGGCCTTGTAGGCAGCATAGGACGTGTCCGGTCATGTATGGCTGCATGTTCCACTGGGGGAGGTGGCGTGGCATCATCTGATCCTGAATGATACCAAACACAATAATAAATACAAGGGGGAAAGCATAGACTTTAAGTGTTTCAGCTTTACAATGTGCTTACAGGGAGTAAATAATAAGACAACAAATCAAAACAAAACTGTTACGAAACATTAACCCTACCTCTTGATCAACCAAAAGAAAAGCATTTTCATCCTACAATGCAGATAAAAATAATACAATCATGTAAATAATGAGGGCGGTACACTCAACACAGAGACTGTCAGGTTATAGTTTCAATTTACCCCTGAAAGTTGTGAGTATTTTAATTGGTGAGTAAAAATATTCATCTTCTCGCCACATGTGAGTCAAGTTGCTAAAATTTTGTTTGGTTTGGCTAGTCAATTTTCAGAATCAATAGCCAAAGGCGAGAAAACCATTTGTTGGACTTTCAGGGCTGCAAGGGGAAACCTTTTAACACAGAGACTTGTATTCAGAGCGGGATTAGGGTGTCGCATTTTTAAATGGAAAACTCATTCTCATGCTCATTGCGTAGAACTATATTATTCAATACTACAATGTTTTCAAAAAGGAGAAAGGAAAGGAACAGCACCTTCTCCCGAGTTCTGGCGACCAACCATAGCTGCCTGCCTGATTGCGAGATCCACCTCTGCGGTCTGTTCCTTGACCTTGCTCGCCTTGGTCTTCTTTTGCTTCATCTCCGCAATAGCGTCATCAGACAGCATAATGATCTCGTCTAGGCCAACATCAAGATGAGTGCGAGGTGGCTCGTCAATTCCAGATCTATTGAAATAGAACATTCAATGTCATACTTATCATCAACAAACAAAACTTCTGAACAAAAACAACATGGTGAATAATTTTATGCAACATAAAAGCACATACTGTATACATGCTAGTTGCTATTTTTGAAGAGAAAGAACTTGACATATCCTCCATTAAAAATAGAGTTCTTGCATTCATACCCTGCTCTCAAATTGATTTTTATATTTCTCAGTCATAGACAATCCTACAAATACTTTGGAAACCATTAGTCACCTTAGCCAGGAACATTTGTTTCTTTGTTCTAAAAGATGTCCAAGTGATTACATACATTATTAAATCAGGATTCAGGTCAGATGTCTTGCCTGTTTGAATGGAGAAAAACAGGATGAAAAAGAAATTGCAACTTACGCTTTGAGCTGGGCTGCCACTACGCTCTTTCGTTTGCCCATGAGCAGCATCACCCTGTCCCGGAAGCTTTTGGCGGTCCTCACGCTTTTACAAAGATTGGATGGCGAGGTCCACAGCTTCTGGGCAACCATCTCCCAGGACACCCCGTACTTGAACGGGTTCATGAGAGCCACCTCATCAACTATCTCCACATCCATGGCTTCGGTGAACGAGGTCTTCCCTGGTGTTGACATGATTACTGAAACAAGTCGCGTAAGGCGAAAATACAATATTTAGTCAAGTAGCTGCCCTTTTTCAGCAAGACCGTATACTCGTAGCATCGTCAGTCCACCGCTCATGGCAAAGGCAGTGAAATTGACAAGAAGAGCGGGGTAGTAGTTGCGCTAAGAAGGATAGCACGCTTTTCTGTACCTCTCTTTGTTTTAACTTTCTGAGCGTGTTTTTAATCCAAACATATCATATCTATATGTTTTTGGAATCAGGAACCGACAAGGAATAAGATGAAAGTGTTTTTAAATTGATTTGGACAATTTAATTTTGATAATAATTTTTATATATTTAATTTTCAGAGCTTGTTTTTAATCCGAATATAACATAATTATATGTTTTTGGAATCAGAAAATGATGGAGAATAAGATAAACGTAAATTTGGATCGTTTTATAAATTTTTATTTTTTTTTTACAATTTTCCGATTTTTAATGACCAAAGTCATTAATTAATTTTAAGCCACCAAGCTGAAATGCAATACCGAACCCCGGGCTTCGTCGAAGATTACTTGACCAAAATTTCAACCAATTTGGTTGAAAAATGAGGGCGTGACAGTGCCGCCTCAACTTTCACGAAAAGCCGGATATGACGTCATCAAAGACATTTATCAAAAAAATGAAAAAAACGTTCGGGGATTTCATACCCAGGAACTCTCATGTCAAATTTCATAAAGATCGGTCCAGTAGTTTAGTCTGAATCGCTCTACACACACACACACACACACACGCACAGACAGACAGACAGACAGACAGACAGACAGACACACATACACCACGACCCTCGTCTCGATTCCCCCTCGATGTTAAAATATTTAGTCAAAACTTGACTAAATATAAAAAAGCAAGGGTTCATCACTATATATGTCACTGGGTCTGGTTATTCTCACTTTTTTTTTAATGGATTGAGTTGTGTACAAACTATATTGACATCCCTGAATCCACTGAAACAAAATACAACGCACACTGTATGTGCTCGCCTAGATTATATGTGAAAAAAAGGATATTCAGTAAGTTTTAAAATAATTCTTAAAATATAAACTTAGCTGCTACCAATCTCTAAAATGTTTGATACCAGATACAAAACTCCTGCTACTGCTAAAGTGCTATACAAAGCTGATTGTCTGTTCATATTATAATGGATGCCATTTAATTTCCCTTGCAGTATACTGTCTCAGTGTCTCAGTGCCAGCTAAAAGCAAAAAATAGTATGGAACCTCGACTCTTTTTCTACATTTCATGATTTTGTTTCTCTCCATTCTCCGGTTCAAGTTTGACTAAGAGTAAGAATGAGACTGACAGCCACAATCCAATCTGAGTAATCAACAAACCTTCGAATTGATATATTATCCTTTACTTGTACAAATTATCAAAACTTAATGAGCACAGAAGAGAACGTATGAAGCAAAGAATTCACAAAGTTGGTGGCAACTTACCAATTTTCGGCGCGTGATTTCCTCGCTTTGCTTTAGGACACTGTTCTTGTTTTCAGCCGTGGAGAATGACGCTAGGGGAATTAACTGCAACTCTTGGCGATGACGAGTTAGGTCCCCTGGCTCTGCGAACAGAATTTCTCAGCTGCATTCTAAACCGCGAATTCACAACGCGCGGTGTTGAGTATTTCGTTGTGCGCGCGCATCCGCGGCTGGCAAGAGAAAGTGAGGTGGCGAAAGGAAAGTGGTGGCCTTTTCCCCCTACTAAATCGCTCTACTACCACATTCGTTTCGTTGGCATTTTTGGTTGTAAAACGTCACACCTTTTTGAGTACACGTGACTTCCGATCTCTACGAACAGAAATTCGCTTCGCCAAGAGAAACGAAATTCGTAGAATTGGTCATTCTGACGAAAGTGACTTCGGTCGCGTTTTATATTCGAATAGTCATAAAATATGCCTACCTTGTGTAAGGCCAAAAAAAAAAAAGGTCTGTTTACGGTAACATAGGCCAAAAAAATAGGGTCGGTAGGTCGGGATTTTTTTTTTTCCCCAAAAAACTATATTTTTACGTTATTTTGCCAAAAAAACAAGATTTTTTTTTTCCCCCTCAAATGCCAAAAAAAAGTCTAGGGTCGCGCGAAAAAACTAGGGTCGGTCGGGTTACCGTAAACAGACCTATTTTTTTTGTTGGCCTAATCGATGTATGCTCTGACATCTTTAGGCGCGATTTATCATTGAAATGTTTTTAAAAATCAAGTTTGAAAAGCCGTAAAGCAGGCTTGAATTGGGTAAGTGAGTGACTGAGCAGACGAAAGAAATTTCAAGATGGCGACCCAAACACCAGGCCGACTCAACTTTTCAGTCGGCTGGTCAAGCCGCCTAGAGGAGAAAAATGCATGAAGCAGTTAAAGTTTATGATGTGTTGAGTTGTGGCCTGAGTATCTGATGCGTTTCAGCAGAAGTGAGGCAGCTGGTATTATCTGATCGACACTTCTGAACCGGTGCGACCAGCGAAACGAAATTCTTCTGTCCTCTTAACCGCTGTACTAGCGACACATGGTGTTCCCCCGCCGAGTGTCTTTTGCAACCACGAAAATGCCAACCATATGAATGTGGTAGCCCTTCTTAAAGTCTCTATTAAAGTGTTATTCTGTAAGCCTACTATTGAGGTAAAAGGAACGATATGGAGTTGTAACTTCTGCTGCGGAAATGTGCGTGGTAGAATGAGAGCTATTTTTGGTCTTGACCTTGACTTGTTGTGTTTTTATCGTCTTGGGTTCATGCGTAACTTTAACGTTGAATTGTTGCCTCGCCCCAGTGTGTATCGTTGCCTCGCCCCAGTGTGTATCGTTGTCTCGCCCCAGTGTGTATCGTTGCCTCGCCCAAGTGTGTATCGTTGTCTCGCTCCAATGTGTTTTCGCACCACTGGTTTGTTTAACCTAGATTTTATTCGTTGATGTATAGTTATTAGCATACATTTTGTGTTCTTCAGGAACCTGTGTGGGCAATCCCCATGCTTTTTCGTTGTTCGCTGCCATCACTAGGAGAAGACGAGGTATGCACATATGCATTGTGAATATTGTGTTTGTAAGAAAGTGTGTATGACAACCTATGGCGAAATGTGCAATTGTTGTAAACTAAGAACAAATTGTGACCAGATTGAGCGTTGCCATCTTATTCAACTTCGTAATAATGATGTCATTAATGCAGTGTTAAACTTGTGATAAAGTAAAAGCATAATGAAAAGGTGATAGATGCTATTAATATGATAACTGTACATCACCTTTTAGCACTAGTTTTTATGCTCTTAATCATGACTGTTCTTTTGCTTTATTGCAGTCTTTTACGGCCCTGTATGACTCGAAAATAAAAGTTTTACAATCTTGACATACATCCGTCTTGCGTCTTGTGTGGAGGCAGCGACACGTAGGAACGTAGGAATAGGAAAGCTCAACAGTCTATGTAGGTAGCTCTCCTTTAAGCGAATCCGCTTCCTTTGTATGGCTACGCCCGTCGACGTTTTAAAAGCCACACCCCCGGTACTGAGTTTATCTTCTGCGTTGAAATTCTCCAACCCTCGGCCCAGAAACACCTGACGCCTACGTCGTCAAAACATATATGGTGGCGATAGGCGGTGACTCCTCCCTTGTCCCAAGAGCCCTCCTGTACTATGCAGAGCAGGCACGATGACATCAAAAATATCACCTCGTGTTGAAATCCTCCAACTCTTAGACGAACAAGTACCGTCTCCTATCGTGCCTATGTTAAAGTGGGCTCGTTTCAAGTCTTTCCCAAAACACCTTGAAACCATCACGTGACTCCACGTGTCCCATATCCAGTCCAGTCATAGTTGATTTCGCCAAGCAAGCAAAATCACGCACGTGGAACTCCTGCAAAACGCAATCCCCGTGGTTCGCTATGCTTTGTCAGCGGTTTCATACCGTCACCCCGACTCAAGCACAGGCGCTTTCCATCACAATTGGAGATAGGCACTCGAAAGAGTGTTCTTATCTCCAATCCATGTCACTAAATCGTGACACACACACACACACACACACACACACACACACACACACACACACACACACACACATACACACTCACACACACATAGGGGAAGGGCTCCTAATATGGACCGGCTCCAGATCATCATACCTCTCCATGTGATCACTGCTACACCCAACCCCCATTGCCCCAACAGCTCACACTTCGCGATTATTCGGATGAAAGTGGTAGTGATGATGAGAGGAGCGAGCCTGGAGATTCAACAGATACAGAAGATGTGTAGAGACCCAACTAGACACAGACCTAATCGGTGTATGCTCCATCAACTAGATAGTAAAATGTTCATTTTCATAATGGTCGTTGGAAGCCATTTTGGATTTGGGGCTTTTGTACCTTCGTGTCTACATTTTTGCAAAAGGCATCCAGGATAAAAACATTATTTAACCTTCAAGGAAGCCAAATCAACTGAGAAACGGACATTACAGCCTACTAGGAAGGACCTTTCAAGACTTTGCAAAAGTGACCGTTCAGACATGAAAATTGGCGGCCATCTTGGTTTTGGACAAAAATAGGCCAAATCATATAAATAATACCAAATATGAATTCCCCATGCCAAACTATCATAGAAAACATGTTTTGTGCAGCATTCTAAGCCAAACTAGTAAAACGTTAATTTTCATACTGGCCGTTGGTGGCCATTTTGATTTTGGGGCTCTCAAAAGTTATGCCCACACTTTCATTTCATTTTCATTTTCATTACTTTCGCGAGGGGCACCCATTCTAAACATTTTATTTAACCTTCACATAAGTCAAATCCATCGAGAAACGGACCTTTGCTCTCAACGGTCACGGAATCCTTGGATTTGACCCAACTAAGATGTCTCCATTTGTACTGCGTACTAGGCTGTTTCGCTATACGATCGTTAGAGTGTTTAGGGAAGCGAAGTGCACTTGAAATATCAGTTTTGTAATTGCTTGGTAATAAGTCTGTATTCAGTGTTTTACAAACACAAGGCTGAGTACATTGATAACGCGCCTTCTCACTGGGTAGAACGCACTACCTCCCGTGGGCTTAGACCGGGTAGCCTCCCGATTGGCTTATCGCCACTGGGATTTGGAGGGTAACCTCTGTCGTTAAATAGCTGATCTTTGTGTTAAGCTGGACAAAGCGATTAGTGACAGCTGTGAGGTGCTGTCAGTGACAGTGTGTGAGAACCAAAATTTGGATTCAGTAGTTTCGGCCAGTCTTGCCCTTCCTGATGGATCCTGATAACCGAGACTTCATGACGTAAGCATCGTCGTCATGAAGCTGCACAGTCTATTTTGAGGTCAGTGGTAATCTGACAAAGTTGAAATGGATTTCGACAATTCGACGATTCCCTCTGATACTACTAACGGATGGGAGTTGAGTGACACTATCTTCGTGATTTCCGAGATCGTGCTTGGCATTCTGACCGTTCTGGTCAATTCCCTTGTGCCATTAGCGTTATGGCATCACAAACAATTACGCTCGCGGGCCAATTATTACATCTGCAGCCTAGCTGTATCGGACATCCTTGAGGGACTTTGTGGTCCAACTCTGGCTGCCGTTTCTCATTCAGGACTGCCGAAAAACTTCCACGGATGTGTTTTGATTAACTGTACTGTGACAGTCTTCGTGCTAATCTCGGTCCTCAGCCTTGTATGTGTCCTGTTTGACCGTTTCATGTCCATTAACAGTCCATTGTACCGTCGCTATTCGGAAACATCTATTATCCCTGTTATTACCCTGACAGCTGCCGCCTGGGTTGTGGGAACTCTGATTGGGCTTATTCCTCTGATGGGCTGGCATGAAGATCCTCAGGGCTTTACAACCTGCAGCTACCGGCGGGTCATTCCTCTGACTTACATCGTTTACGTTACTTTCTTGGGATCCCTGGTTCCGATCCTCTTCCTCGTGATGGTTTTCCATATAAAGCTGTTTCTGCATTATAAAACACAGCACAATAAGATTAACACGGCATACGGACCTTGTTTATCAAGACAAAAAGCACATCGTCGGCTTTCGCAGCAGAGGGAGATTAAAGTGACGAAAACTCTGTCTCTCATCTTCGCCTTGTTTGCTGTCTGCTATTTTCCTCTGCACATCATCAACAGTATTAATTTGTGGTCTCCTGACACTGACGTCAGCTTTGACCTGTTAAAGTTTACCATCTTTCTCTCGCACGTCAACCCTCTCATTAACCCCGTAATATATGCGTTCAACCAACCGAGATTCATGAACGTTTTTAAAGACAGCTTTCTCCGTTCCTCGGCGGCGTCAGCTACAAAACGTTTAGCGGCAGGCGAACCAGCCAACACTAAGGAGGGGCTTGCCCCAACGTGCAGCTCAATAGGACTCTACACAGCTTTTGCCGCGTCCACCAACAGCATGCACAACGTCGGCGAGCAAACGCTGAATGCTGAATGTGTAATGCATGAACACAGATCTGACTCGACAAGAAAGGAATTTGTCATGACAGGAAAAGACCCATCATTGATGACAGTCTGGACTGAGGGCTTAAGGAAACACAAAGAAAAGGAGACGACATCTGTCGGTCTGCAAGAAGGTGCGGTCTATACCATGGATGAAAACAGCAAACTTAGTTCTTCTGTCAACAGCGAACCACCCGTCGCGGCAGAGGAAGGCAACAATACAACCTAGTTTGTCAAAGGCGTGAGTATGGTAGTTCTCCGACATTCTGATGACCAACACGTGGGTCTTACAAGGGTGTGCGTTGTCTCCTGCCCTGTTTACCCTGTACACGGCGGACTGTCGGAGCAGTGAAGCTTGCAACCTGCTTATTAAGTTTGCTGACGACTCGTCCTTGACATCATCATCTTCAAGGGACAACCAGTCAAGAATGTTCAGTGATACAAGTACCTGGGAATGACCATTGACGAGAAACTTGACTGGACTGAACACATCCCTGCTTGCTGCAAAAAAGGGCTGGACAAAACAATCCTGTCACTGTTAATGTGTTGTCTGTGGTGCAGAGCGTCACGTTGTACAACATCGTATGCTTCCTTGGGAGTGCGAAGAACACGGACGTCGATCAGCTTGGGAAAAATAATCATCAACGAAGAATTGCCAAGCATCAACTCCATCTACGAGAAGACAGCCATCACAAAGTTGAATAAGATCCAGTCAGATCCATCTCACCCTCTCCATCCCGTCCTCGCAGATCAGACTTCATCCCGATCAGCATCGAGGAGGCTGCCCTCCATCACGGGCTCCACAAACAGGTCCCTGGACCCGTTCTTGCCCTCTGCCGTCGGGCTACTCAACGCCACGACCTGAAGCAGTCTGTGTGATTTGCCGCAACCTCCCCTGCTAGGCACACTTTCGTTGATGCGTGCGTGCATGTTGGTTGGTAGGTGTGTGTGTGTGTGAGTGTGTGTGTGTGTGTGTGTGTGTGTGTGTGTGTGTGTGTGTGTGTGTGTGTGTGTGTGTGAGTGTGTGACTGTGTGTGTGTGTGAAGGCAAAAAATATTAATGAGCGTCTGTCTGTACGCGGGTGTGAATTATTGTGACCGGGTAAAATGTGTATCAGCCTGAGTTAGAAGAAAGGTGCATGCTCTTGGTCAAAACGTCTTGGTACGTGCACGTGTCTTATCTATTCATAGACATTTCTATCACGCTGGTGTGTTTTTAAACGCACTTTAATCTGAGGATATGTCATTAGTTTTAAGTTTAACTAAGAGAGAGAGAGAGAGAGAGAGAGAGAGAGAGAGAGAGAGAGAGAGAGAAAGAAAGAGAGAGAGAGAGAGAGAGAGAGAGAGAGAGAGAGAGAGAGAGAGAGAGAGAGAGAGAGAGAGAGAGAGAGAGAGAGAGAGAGAGAGAGAGAGAGAGAGAGAGAGAGTGTGTGTGTCGTGAGTGACTGCTTAGGAATTTCAGATGTGTTTCAGTGCAACTCTCAATTCTTAGTAAATGTGATGTTTTAGTGTTGTTGGTTTTTAGTGCAGCTCTTAATTCTTCGTAAATGTTATGTACACTTAGCACAACAAGTTAAGGATATTTTCGTCAGAGGTATAACCCAGATGTAAAACGGCATCTTGTTGGTCAGAAGCATATGTGTATTTAAAGATCTGCTTTTCTTCTGTTAAAAAAAGTATTTTACATTTCTTATTCCAGAAAGTTTATTGTGTGTCTTACCTGATCTAGCGTGTGGAAGAGAGCGACAACAATACTGGAAAACGGCCAAAAAATGCCGGATGTTGATGATGTTTTTGCTGGATAGCTGCAGTTGAAATGTAATAAATCTAAAACTACATATAACAGCCTCTTCATATTAATTTTGTGTGTGTGTGTGTGTGTGT
This sequence comes from Littorina saxatilis, assembly GCF_037325665.1. Lineage (NCBI taxonomy): Eukaryota > Metazoa > Mollusca > Gastropoda > Littorinimorpha > Littorinidae > Littorina > Littorina saxatilis. The sequence goes on along the minus strand of NC_090254.1, from coordinate 1,411,884 downwards.
GTGTGTGTGTGTGTGTGTGTGTGTGTGTGTGTGTGTGTGAGTGTGTGTGAGCGAGCACGGATATGTTAGGAAGCTGTTCTCGCAAAACGCACTAAAGTGGGTGTCACACTTGCGTTACGTTTCACGGCTTAGCCTTATGAGATGTGTTTATGAAATCGCGTTCACACTTGCGTTACGTTTCACTGCTAATGTGGCGAGGCCTTGCCTCCGAGCGTAAGTGGTTTTACAGGCCAGTATTATGAGTTGCAGCTTTTTTAAGAATACGGTCTCATTTGGTACGTTTAACTCCTTGACAAAGACACAGAATAGTTTTTGGAAGAAAAATAAATCTGAGGCAAGATTGTATCCTGCTAGGGGGGAAAAGGACGCACAATTACGTTATGGTCACAAATATGAGAGAACATGAAAGTTTTACGCCCTCACGGCAAAGCCATTAGGGGCATGTTACACGGGAAAACCCGGCTTTGTATTAAAATAAAAAATAAAAATGGGGGGGGGGGGGGGAGGATGTAGACAGCTGGCTGCCGGCTGCTAGAGGAGACCTGAAATGGGCTAGGGACCGGGTTGGGTCGTCTTGGGTCAGTCCTGGTGCTGTAATGGTTACTTTATGGGCTGTTGGCCGAACGGACACCCGGGCTTCATATTTTTGCATGCATGTATACCCAACGGTCTTTTAAGTGAACAGACAAACAAATATCACAATAAACTTATCTTGATGAATACACTTTTAGAGTGTGCTAATTTTTCCAGAGAAGGTATTCATGTGCCTGTACCACGGTGAGCCTGTGAATCTTCTTTCGATTTGAGAAGATTCTTCTTATCCGCCGTGTTAGTGACATGCATGTAGCTTATCTTCTTCACATTACCAAATGATGTTTGATCCGAACAGTTGTTTTGACAGATTGCGAGCTAGACCATGCAGCATTTGGAAGTCGACTGATTCGATTGCCTGTGCCACGTACATATAGCAGACGGTAGCGTCAGTCAAATGCGCACTGATGACCATCAATGAGTACGACCATTAATGACGTCGCACTTTTGCATGGCAGCACGCGACAGCAAGAACCTGCGCAGTCTGTCCTCCCTGAGTCTGCGCCGCTTCTCCATGACGATGTTGAAGGTGTAGAGAAAGGGGTTGAGCGCCGAGTTGAGCGGCAGCACGAAGATGGCCATGGCCACGTTGACCTCGCCAGGCACGGGCATGCCGTTGACGGCCAGCAGACCCAGCATACCGATAGGAAACCAGCACACGAAGTCCGACACTGCTACGGTGATCAGGCGACGAGCCACCGTCAGGTCACGAGAGGCGTTGTTCGTGTCTTGGCTGGCCATGGAGTTGGCCCGTATGGACCAGTAGATGACGGCCTGGCCACACGCGATGGTGACAAAGAGGATGAAGTTGAAGACGATCATGACGCCGAAGGAGTAGTCCCGTCCTAGGAAGCTGTTCCTGGTGACGGGCAGCGGGATGCAGATCCCGGTCTGACTGTAGAAGCCCCAGTGAGACAAGGACGGCATCAGGGGCAAGGCAGCCAGCAGCACACCGCCCAGCCAGGCCAGGACTGAGGCCACCACAGCAGAGCGACCCTTGAAGCGAACACTGCTGAGGGGGAAACGAAGCACAATGAAACGATCCAGCGTGATGAGACAGATCATGAAGGCAGACACCTCGTTGGACAGCAGGGACAGGAATCCTGCCACTCGACACGCCAAGCTGGATTTCCAGGTATTCTCGTGCCACAGGTATCTCCCGCGGTACTGCTGGTCTGCAACCCCCACGACGGCCAGGTACACCCCCATGAAGAAGTCGGACAGGCTGAGACAGGTGACGAACATGTTGTAGCCAGACCGGGTGATAGAGCGGCGCTGGAAGACAAGGCGCAGCACCAGGCAACCGGCGTTTCCCAACATGGAGAGAAAGCTGATGATCCACAGAAAGACACGATAAAACCCAGACCTCAGCAGATCATCGCAAGATGAGATCTCATCCTTTGGAGCAAAGCAAAAGTTTTCGTTAAAATTTTCCGGCAGTGTGGCTTGGCAACACAGTTTGTAGTTTGAAGCGTAGACGAAAGCCAGCTCTTGCAAACTGTGAAACAGATCGTCAGGAAAGTCGTCAAAGTCGCATCCCGTCAAGTCAAGCTGCTTCAATCTGGGCAGCAAGGAAAACCCGACTTTGCTGAAGCTGGTGACAGCGCTGTGGGACAGGTTCAAGGCTCGAAGAGACGGAAAGTTGGCCAGACTCGCACTGCTGAACTCAGCCAGCCCAGTACGAGACAGGTCGATGTCCACCAGGCGGTGTTGTTTGGGATCTGGATCATCTGTTATTAGGCTGGTCAGTGGGTTTCCCGTCAGACGCAATAACACAAGGTTTTTCAGAAGCACGAATGTGCGTAGGTTGAGAATGTGTATTCTGTTGTTGCTCAGGTCAAGGCGTTGCAGGTTCTGAAAGGTAACCTCTGGCCATGTGTCCAGCCCGCAGTCAGACAGTCTCAGGTAGACCAGGTAAAAGTGTCCTGTCAGTGCTGACGGGGCAATGCCGGAGCCCGCGCCATCCAGGTATCTCAAGTCAGGAACAGTGTCAGCAGGAAAAGGCTGTGTACAGACAAAGGCCAGGCCCTGACACTGACAGGCAGATGGACAGGTCAAGTTACAAAACAACTCGTCGTCACGCTGCGGACACTGGGCCCAACCATCACACAAGTGAGAAAGGTGAAGGCACACGCTGGTACCCCGACACCTGTAAAACCCTGGACAGGTGAAATGATCACAGCTCAGCTCGTCCTCCCCTCCCGGACAGTCCTTGACCTCGTTACACCTGAGATACACGGGCATGCAGAACACGGACTGACCAGGGCAGCGGAAATGAGTGACGGGGCAGGGGGCAGTGTCATTCTCCATGGACATCTCAGTGTAGCTGCCGCGACCGTCAAAATTAATGATGACAGGCGGCCCTTTCGGGGAGTGAGAGGTCATATATGCCACAGGTCGTTGGCACTCAAGCTCGTCGGTGTTGTCCAGACAGTCGGTGATTATGTCGCACACTTTGTTCCGCTCCACGTGCTGCCCATTTGCGCATCTGCAATGTGTCAGTAGGTACGATATGATAACAGCATCTGCAATGTGTCAGTAGGTACGATATGATAACATCATCTGCAATGTGTCAGTAGGTACGATATAATAACAGCATCTGTAATGTGTCAGTAGGTATGATATGTGTCAGTAGGTACGATATGATAACATCATCTGCAATGTGTCAGTAGGTACGATATGATAACAGCATCTGCAATGTGTCAGTAGGTATGATATGATAACAGAATCTGCAATGTGTCAGCAGGTATGATATGATAACAGCATCTGCAATGTGTCAGTAGGTATGATATGATATAAGCATCTGCAATGTGTCAGCAGGTATGATATGATAACAGCATCTGCAATGTGTCAGTAGGTATGATATGATATAAGCATCTGCAATGTGTCAGCAGGTATGATATGATAACAGCATCTGCAATGTGTCAGTAGGTATGATATGATATAAGCATCTGCAATGTGTCAGCAGGTATGATATGATAACAGCATCTGCAATGTGTCAGCAGGTACGATATGATAACAGCATCTTCAATGTGTCAGTTGGTACGATATGATAACAGCATCTTCAATGTCTCACAAACTAACAATGTTCCATAAAATTATTCACGATATGACCCCCCCATACCTACAAGCAGCACTCCCACCTCTCGTAGCAGCCAACAACCCCTACCACAGACGCCGCCCCTTAGAACGAAGTATACCCCCACATCGAACAGAAACGTACAAAACATCCTTTTTTCCTTCGACAACAGTACTCTGGAACCAACTACCTGAACAAATACAGTTAACCGACTCCCTCGGGGAATTCAAACATTACTTAACAAAAGACGACACACAAATTCCCGTTTACTTCTACAGTGGCAGTCGACAAACACAAATAATCCACACAAAAATGAGACTTAATATTAGTGATCTAAAGAAAGACTTAGTTGAGCGACACCTTGCGGAAAACAGCGTATGCGACTGTGGTGATGGAACAGAAACTGCAACACACTTCTTACTAGAATGCCGTTTACACTTAGCTGCAAGAAACAACACAATCAACAAACTAACCAACAACCTCATACACACAGATATTCTACTTCATGGAAACCCCTCCTTGCAAACAAAAATTAACAAAAAAATCTTTTTAACAGTGCAGGAATTTATTGGACAGTCCGGCCGTTTCGAACAGATAAACATAATAATAATAATAAAGTGTATTTATATTGCGCCTATCCCTTACAAAAAACAAAAATATTTGGCTCTAAGCGCATTACAACATGTGAAGGACTTGGTACAATCAAGTCTGACAAATACAACAGCACAATATACAGTCGGTCTCTTAGGTAAAAGCAGCTTCGACATTTAAACACTGCTACTAAAAGATCCTCTAACAATGCATACTGCTTTACAATATGCATTTATGTATAAACATAGTTAAAGAACATCGAGTTAATAGGAATTAAAAAAGGTTCTTATAATAAAACTATCTAGCGAACGACGAAGAAGAAGAAGAATAAAACTATCAATGTCAATGTATAACAAGTCATTCAACGTAAATGGCCAAAGAACAACAACAAAACAATGGTGATAAAACAGTTATACTCAATGGCTAATAACGAGGCAGAGTTAAATAGTATCGACACAAGATTAAAACAAAACATATTCCTGGAGACGCATTAACAACAATAAAGCAATGGTGATAAAACAGTTTTACTCAATGTAAAGTGAAAGCAAAATCGATACGTCTACTCGTCTCTCTCTCTCTCTCTCTCTCTCTCTCTCTCTCTCTCTCTCTCTCTCTCTCTCTCTCTCTCTCTCTCTCTCTCTCTCTCTCTCTTTCTCTTTTTCTCTCTCTCTCTCTCTCTCTCTCTCTCTCCCTCTCTCCCTCCCTCTCACCCTCCCTATCTCTTACTCGCTAACACCATAAATATTATATATGTATTCTTAAACGGATTTTTGTTTTGATGTACAATTTTCATTCAATTTTCCTTTCATGTTTGCTTGCTTTTCATTTAAACTGTACAATAGCCGCCATTTATATGTAATTTTCTAGAAAACTGTAAACACCACTATAAGCATTATGCTTGTTGTTGTTTACTCAATATGCGTTTTTTTGTAAATAATGCACAAACGTTGAATAAAACAGTTTAAACCAATGTGTCAGTTGGAATGTTACGGTAACAGCATCTGCAATGTGTCAGCAGGTACGATATGATAACATCATCTGCAATGCGTCAGCAGGTACGATATGATAACATCATCTGCAATGCGTCAGTAGGTATGATATGATAACAGCATCTGCAATGTGTCAGCAGGTACGATATGATAACATCATCTGCAATGTGTCAGCAGGTACGATATGATAACATCATCTGCAATGCGTCAGCAGGTACGATATGATAACATCATCTGCAATGCGTCAGTAGGTATGATATGATAACAGCATCTGCAATGTGTCAGCAGATACGATATGATAACATCATCTGCAATGCGTCAGCAGGTACGATATGATAACATCATCTGCAATGCGTCAGTAGGTATGATAATGATAACAGCATCTGCAATGTGTCAGCAGGTATGATATGATAACATCATCTGCAATGTGTCAGTAGGTATGATATGATATAAGCATCTGCAATGTGTCAGCAGGTATGATATGATAACAGCATCTGCAATGTGTCAGCAGGTACGATATGATAACAGCATCTTCAATGTGTCAGTTGGTACGATATGATAGCAGTATCTTCAATGTGTCAGTTGGAATGTTACGGTAACAGCATCTGCAATGTGTCAGCAGGTACGATATGAAAACAGCATCTGCAATGTGTCAGTAAGTATGATATGATAACAGCATCTGCAATGTTTCAATTGAAATGATACGATAACAGCATCTGTAATGTTTCAGTAAGAATGATATGATAACAGCATCTGCAATGTGTCAGTTGAAATGATATGATAACAGCATCTGCAATGTGTCAGTTGGTACGATATGATAACAGCATCTGCAATGTGTCAGTTGGTACGGTATGATAACAGCATCTGCAATGTGTCAGTTGGTACGGTATGATAACAGCATCTGCAATATGTCAGTTGGTACGATATGATAACAGCATCTGCAATGTGTCAGTTGGTACGGTATGATAACAGCATCTGCAATGTGTCAGTTGGTACGATATGATAACAGCATCTGCAATGTGTAAGTTGGTACGGTATGATAACAGCATCTGCAATGTGTCAGTTGGTACGATATGATAACAGCATCTGCAATGTGTCAGTTGGTACGGTATGATAACAACATCTGCAATGTGTCAGTTGGTACGGTATAATACCAGCATCTGCAATGTGTCAGTTGGTACGGTATGATAACAGCATCTGCAATGTGTCAGTTGGTACGATATGATAACAGCATCTGCAATGTGTCAGTTGGTACGGTATGATAACAGCATCTGCAATGTGTCAGTTGGTACGGTATGATAACAGCATCTGCAATGTGTCAGTTGGTACGGTATGATAACAGCATCTGCAATGTGTAAGTTGGAATGATATGATAACAGCATCTGCAATGTGTCAGTTGGGAAATGTAAGTTGGCAGCGTGTTTCAGACACACCACTATAACTAGTGACTGACCCTGCTTGCCCAACTGGTTTTAAGAAGGTAGATTTCGATTCAGAAAACAACAATATTCATGGATTGTATCCTGATTTGTGAGTATTCAAGGGATATGTAACAGGATAAATGCGTTACGTTTGTGTTGTGTGTACCAGAAATGTATATAACATCCACATTTCAGCATTGAGAACATTTCAGTCAAAAAGGAAGTTCTCACAAGATGTCGTTGCTTAACACATCGGCTAGTATGCATTGATGATTCTGACTGGTTGCTAGGTGAATAACCTATGGTTGCTTGGTGAATAAACACTCCTATTCGCAGATGGAAAGAAGCAAAGAGTGAACTTTGAAGTGTAAATACCTGAAGAGAGAAGTGTAGTTCCTGTGATAGCAGTACGACTCGTCTGAACCGTCAAAGCAATCGTATCGGAAGTCACACAGCAACGTGTAGGGAACTGCTCCTCTCCCCGACTGACACGCGAACATCTCCACAGTGATGGCTGTGCTTTCCCCCGTGTCCTTCACATTATCCTCAGACCCACCTTCTGTCTTGGTGACACAGTAAGAGACGTATCGCCTTGGTTTGCATGGGCTGTAAAAGTCACATGACATAAAGTCGTGTGTCAAGTGGTCATCAGGGCACGCAACAAGCCGGATCCAATGAACGATAATGTTGGAAAGATACGTCTTGCCCAACGTGGGAAATGTGACAAACTGTGTGGGCAGGGTTTTGTTTTGGTCAATGTTTCTTTCACAAAAGATCCCTGCACACGCTGGCATCGCACAGGGCAATGGCGCGAAAGCGTCCAGCACGTTCAGGTGAATGTTCGCACACAACCGGTTGTACGCGTTGTGCGACACAGGGCCACTAGTGAAGATAGCTCCGTCGTAAAGGGTCGTATTGTCAACCCATCGAAGCGTTTTTCTGTTGCAAAGAGTGGGGAGTTAGAAACATCAGCCGAGACAGGTCTTTATCAAAAACATCAGCCGAGACAGGCCTTTATCAAAATTCACTTCTTGATTGTACAGACTGTAATGGCTAGCATACTGTCGTCTCCCTTTGACCTGTTCATTGCATGTATAGTACCTATGTGCTATCGTGGTTCTATGTCTGCATCTACTCATGCGCCCGGGAATACAGTTTCCTTACAGTACGCCTGCCATGTAGTCACCGAACAAACGACTGTTGCACCTCACCCTTTGTGTCCGTTAGTTTGTCCAAACCCCAAGACATTACACAGATCACTTTCAAATCCGGCCTGGCGCGGGTTCTCGACCGCTCAAATAAAATTCAGAACCAGAAGGCCGCTATGCCAAGCATGCAATCATTCGCTGAGATTTTGATTTATAATTAGGCCAAATCGAGATTGCAGAATAGTAGGCCGTCTTAAAAAAGGGAGAAAACTCAAAAACATGTGTGCGAAATTCAGTCAAACACTGTACATAAGGAAGACGTGGAACTTGCGAAGAAAATGCGAAAAAGTGTTTGTGGGTTATCGTCCCTAGTCACATGCTGACGGCGAAAACAAAATGGCGGATCGCGTAGGTACCGATCGCGTGCGAGGTGGTGGTAAATTGTGCTCGGCTTTTTGTTGCAAGAACGCCCGTTACAAACAGAGCTGCTTCGGGAAAACTTTCCACAAGTTCCCTAAAGAAGAAAAAAGGTGGGTTGTGCAGTGATTATTTCATCAGGTTTACCTTCTTCAGAATGAGAATGCAATGGCTCGAGTCAACTCACTCAGATAAGCCAACTGTCTCTGGGCATTTTTGTCTGCTATGTTACTACAGTATTTATAGAACTAATATGCAAATGAAATATTACAAACATAGCATGGATCGGTTCATCCTGAGATTTCTGTACTAGCTGTACTATGTACGCGTGTGTCTGCGTGTGTACCTGTGCCTGTGTACACTGTACTTACGACTGTGAGTGTGAGTCAGCAGTCAGTACAAAACAACAGTTTACACTTGATGACAAACTACCCGTGGGCATATTTGCCGAAATCTTTATCAAACCTTGCTTACGGGAAAACTACAGTACAAAGGTACATCACTCATCCGTTTTGCGTTCAGGCAGAGCGTTAGATTTAGACTGAAGATCTGATTTATTTTTTGTCTTTCCTTTTTGCTTAGTTTAACAATAACATTGTTGTTTTTATTGTCAAACTAGGTGCAGAATATGGATGCAATTCACAAGGCGAGAGGACTTTGAAAAGCTGCAGCCAGCTGATGTTCAAGGTCTCAAGCTTTGTACTGATCACTTTGAGGCCAACCAGTAAAACAATCCTGCAGAGAGGATCACTTGTGTGGAATGCTGTCCCGACATTGTTTGCGGTGCCCAATCCACCACCGAAGGTTATTTATTCATTGGTTTTAGGTTTTTGCAAACCAATGAAGCACACTATTAAATGCAGGTTGAGTAATGACAAGTTTGAGGCTGATGTAAGAATTGAAAAAAACCAGCATTGTTCCCATCAAATAATGCCTGTTTGCATTTAGCGCAAAAAAATGATAAGGCCAACAAAAAAAAGTTACTTATTTTGGATCGACGTCTTGATTATGATGATATGATGAACTTATTTTGCCAAAAAACAGCCCCAAATGGCAAAAAAAGTATAGGGTCGGCATCAACAACAAAAAAGTTGTATGTTTCTGGTCACCTGACCCTACCTATGTTTTCCCGACGACCCTAGACTTTTATTTTGCATTTTCAAAAATAAAAGGGGTATTCAAAAATCAATTGTTTTCCTGTTTTTCAACAAAATAAGTTAAAAAGATGGTTTAAAAAAAAAAGTTTAGAAAAAAAATCTCCACCTTTAGTCATGTTAGGCCACAAAAAAAGTCTGTTTAAGGTAACATAGGCCCCCCAAAAATAGCGTCGGTAGGTCGGCTTTTTATTTTTGTATTTTAGCCATCTGAATATTTTAATTTCATTTTTTAATGCCCCCAAAAAAGTCTAGGGCCGGTGGGAAAAAAATAGGGTCGGTCCGGATACTGTAAACAGATTATTTTTTGTTTTGCCTTACGAGAAACATACACTTTTTTGTGTGGCCTAAGACCAATGCCATGAAATTGGGAGAATTGTTTCATTGTGACTGGGTGTTGGTTGTGAGTTTGTCAGTTAAAGAGCTGTGCATTTGCAGGTTGCTAGTGGGAGGAAGCCACCATCGCAAAGGGTAGCTACAAATGAAGCCAGCACCGACCTGTCGCCTGATGCACAAATTGTTCAACCAGGTAAGAGATTTTTAACCATGAAGAACACCCTGACATCAAAAAATGTTTAAACCCATCCATTACATAGTTGATAATTGCTGTATAGGGTGACGGGCGCTGTGGCGGGGTGGTAAGACGTCGGTCTATTAACTCGGAAGGTCGAGGGTTCGAATCCCGGTCGCGGCCGCCTGGTGGGTTAAGTGTGGAGATGTTTCCGATCTCCCAGGTCAACTTATGTGCAGACCTGCTAGTGACTTATCCCCCTTGGTGTGTACACGCAAGCACAAGATCTTGTAATCCATGTCAGAGTTCGGTGGGTTTTAGAAACACAAAAATACCCCGCACGCTTCCTCCGAAAGCGGCGTATGGCTGCCTAAATGGCGGGGTAAAAACGATCATACACGTAAAATTCCACTTGTGCAAAAAAATGAGTGCACGTGGGAGTTTCAGCCCACGAGCGCAGAAGAAGAAGAAGAAGCTGTATAGGGCGGATGCATGGATGGATGAAATTGTACCTGTAGTTCCAACACCTAAAGATGGGAAACATATCCTGTTAGAGGCATGGTGTAACAAGAAACAATTAAGTGGCTCTATTCCCATCTCCCCCCCCCCTTTCCCCGTCGCGATATAAGCTTCGTGGTTGAAAACGACGTTAAACACCAAATAAAGAAAGAAAGAAAGAGGCATGGTGTGTGAGGAGTTTACCTGGTACTGTTGTCCTAATCAATCAGTCAATCAATCAATCAATATGAAGCTTATATAGCACGTATTCCGTGGGTACAGTTCTAATGGCCTCACCCATTCAGTACCAAACAAGGTCAATTCCATCATTGTTCCACATCGTATCCATAGTTGCTAATACACTTCATTTCTGGCCTGCCTTCCTACGCTATTGTTTATTTTCATTTTGTGATTTAATTACACGTGTTTTAATTTCTTCCAGGTTGTAACTTGTTATGGTTATGTTATTTTATGTGTGTTTTCTTTTTTAGATGACATTCAGGCGATCCTGGAGGACATAGGATGTAAAGCATCAAAGTCGTCATCTTCCCCATCCCCTCGTGAAGCGGAACTTTGGCAGAAGGTCAACAAACTGAGGAGCAAGGTTTTCCGATTAGAAAAGAAAACGATGGAACCCCGTGTAAAACGAGCGAGTAAATTAGCCAAGCCTCCCAAGAAAGACTTTGTAGTAGAACAGTTGTCTCATATATTATCAGGCGAGGCGAGCTATTTTGCCATTTATGCCTGTTACATATTTACCGGTTATCTGCTGCTGTGTCCAATCCTGGCAGAGACGGGAACGCATGTTACCAAGGAGCTGAAGGAGAGTCAATGAGATGAGAGAATGTGATTAACAATTGCCAACTCTCTCCGTACAAAGAGGGTCCAAAATTGTATAAAAAAAATAGATGGTAGGCAATTCAAAATTAAAACAAGAAGGGCAAAGCCCATACGACTCACATGCTTTACACATTTTTCCTACCAAAATACATGTGACCTTGACCCAAGGTCAAGGTCATCCAAGGTCATGCAACACAAAGCTGTTAATTCAAGACATAGGAAGTACAATGGTGCTTATTGGCTCTTTCTACCATGAGATATGGTCACTTTTAGTGGTTCACTACCTTATTTTGGTCACATTTCATAAGGGTCAAAGTGACCTTGACCTTGATCATATGTGACCAAATGTGTCTCATGATGAAAGCATAACATGTGCCCCACATAATTTTTAAGTTTGAAACAGTTATCTTCCATAGTTCAGGGTCAAGGTCACTTCAAAATATGTATACAATCCAACTTTGAAGAGCTCCTGTGACCTTGACCTTGAAGCAAGGTAAACCAAACTGGTATCAAAAGATGGGGCTTACTTTGCCCTATATATCATATATAGGTGAGGTATTGAATCTCAAAAACTTCAGAGAAAATGTGAAAAATGTGAAAAATAGCTGTTTTTTAGGCAACATTTATGGCCCCTGCGACCTTGACCTTAAAGCAAGGTCAAGATGCTATGTATGTTTTTTGGGGCCTTGTCATCATACACCATCTTGCCAAATTTGGTACTGATAGACTGAATAGTGTCCAAGAAATATCCAACGTTAAAGTTTTCCGGACGGACGGACGGACGGACGGACGACTCGGGTGAGTACATAGACTCACTTTTGCTTCGCATGTGAGTCAAAAAGGACTCTCGGAGCATGGACTTAATGAGTCAAAAATTAAAGAAGGCTCTATGAGCCGAAGTACATGTTTTGTCTATTGTCTTTTTTATTTTGAATTCCCTACCATCTATATTTTGATACAATTTTGGACCCTCCCTGGTGTGTTGTTTCTGATGTACCTTTTAGTCTGTTTACAGTAACATAGGCACACAAAAAGAGGGTCGGTAGGTCGGCTTTTCTTAAAAAAATTTTATAACCATCTTTTTAAATTATTTTGCAAAAAAACAGGAACAAAATTGATTTTTTTTTCTTTTTCTTTTTTTCCAAATGCCAAAAAAAAAAGTCTAGGGTTGGTCTAGAAAAATAGGGTTGGTCGGGATACCGTAAACAGGCTACTTTGCTTTGTTTTGCCTAAGCAAAGACTAACAAACTTTCTTTAGGGTCTGACATTGTATATACTATACAATTTTTGGGGTATTAACTAAATACATGTATACAGTTTTCGATTCCTTTTATACTTTTTCACAAATTAGCCCCCCCCCTTTTTTTTTTGTAGTCTGCCCTGGGGGCGGGAGGTCTCCTAATTTCGGTTTCTAGGGTCACCTTATGCTTCCCCATGAGCTGAGAACTTAATTTAAAATGAGCCTCGATTTTTTTATTTGTATTTTGTAATTGTGCCTTTGTCCAGTCACATGATTTCACTTTGTACTTAAAAACTTGGCGCTGTCATCATTTATTGCTATTTATTGTTCAGTTGTTCAGTATTTATTGCTATTGGGCATCAGTTATTCAGTTGCCCTCTTTCGAATGAGCCATGCATGCATTATGGATGTGTTTAGCAATGTAAAAGAAGAAACAATGTGAAGCAAACATATAGCACCAAATAAAATAACCGAATCAGAATGGAAACTTCTTCAGTGTATGTGTGTGTGTGTGTGTGTGTGTGTGTGTGTGTTTGCTGTTTTAAATACCGAAAATGTGAAAATAAAGCAAGTCACAGCATGAGAAAGATCGACTGTACTAGTCATGACAAAGCAGGAGACAGCCTGGTCAGCATGTAGAAAAGGGGAATAACTCGTATTTAGCCATTCTCATTTCTAAGCATGCCCAATGAGGAAGTTATCCTTCTTCCCATTGTAGTTTCTTTGATTCAGTGCAGTTACAACCGAAGACAGCTTCGCGCAATATTTGTTGATTGATGATTATGTTTTCTTGGTACAAATCAGCGATTGTAGAGAATGTTATTTTGTTGGAGCTATTACAATAAATCCCGTTTAAACTGAGCTTTTCCCGAGAGGTGTGATGCGATGTTTGTGTTATGATCTATTTTGACTTGCGAAACAGGGAATTCTGGTTAGTGTCAGAAACAACCCATACTATTAGAAAGGCCGGTGTATCAGAACTAAACAAACAAGAGGCGAAGCCTTCAAGGCTCACGTAAGAAATCAACAAACAGTAACACAAACTCAATCACTCCGTCACACATACACACACACAGTAAGCATAGGTGACACGGTGCAAGAGTGCGAGACCCTAGATCTAGATCTGTCTGTCTGTAGCCTACTTACGGGGACACGACTGCCTGAGATGGCCAGATCGACACTGCGCTTTCGACAACGCTGCGCTTCCTCGCGCAGACACTGGAAACACGCTGTGCAGATTAACCTGTAGGAAATCTCCTTTGGTATCTTCTTTATCTATTTTTCTGGAGCTACGAAACCGAACAATGTAAAATCGTCTTCTCCGAATCGGCGAACTGCAGCTCGGTGATAACTGCATCTATACCACAATCCTTCACGCGATCTGACCTAACCTTGACCCCTGACCTGGTCTACATACCACACACGACACAAACCAGTCACCTGTTTTTACCCCCCCCAAAACCCCCCACCACCCGTTTTCTTTGGATACACACTTTAACTACATACGTGCCGACGAAATGTGGATAATTGCTTCAATACTTTCAAGCTGTTGCTTAAATAATAACCAAGTAAAATGAGTATTTCGGAGTTCAGTCAAATGTTAAAGTTTCTACCACAGACATACATACATACGCACGCATGCACGCACGCACGCACGCACGCACGCACGCACACACGCACGCACGCACGCACCCACAAACAGACAAAAGTTAGCATCGCATAGGCTACACTTACGTGAGCCAAAAAACGCGATGTTAATGTTTTGCCAGTTTTGATGTGATTTGCTTCTTACTGGTGACATCCCTGCTGGAGAAGACTATCTTGAATCTGATCATGAATATACACACTGCCAGGCACGGCGGTATGTGTAGTCGTAATGCTGACGTCATTACGAACTATGCAGTGGGAACCTTCTTTTAAAACATGTTGGCACAATTACTGAATCTAAAGATTACAATGGATGAGCAAAAAGGCATTCTCAATCTGAATGTTATTGCACTCAGTGAACTTGAGGAAATAGTTGAATTGTCTTACACTTTTAGCTTTTCATTTCAGTTGAGATAAGTTTGCACATAATGATGTGCTTTCTTGGCTGTGTGTATGCGCCATGTCTTATTCGTGCCTCTTGCAATCTCTGAGGTATGGCGACAATAGAATCACACACACACACACACACACACACACACACACACACACACACACACACACACACACACACACACACACTCGCACGCACCCCCACATACACGTACATTCATTCTTATACATGGATGAAATCAGAAAACCAGGATATTAACACATTTCCTGAAAATATCAATACATTGTTTCAATTAGTTTCACTCAGAGATTTTGTAAACGTCCTAAACATTCTACGACATTTTTAAATGTCGTGAATTTTGACATGCTGATTTTCGATTAACTTACTAAACAGCAAAAACAGAATTAATAAATGTGTCAAATAATTCATTAGTTACGGTTATTGGCTCACGTAAGTGTAGCCTATGCGGTGCTAAACTTTGTCTGTCTGTGCGTGCGTGCGTGCGTGCGTGCGTGCGTGCGTGCGTGCGTGCGTGCGTGCGTGCGTATGTATGTATGTCTGTGGCAGAAACTTTAACAGTTTTGGCTAAACACCGAAATACTCATTTCACGTGGTTAATTTTCAAGCACCATCTTCAAATTATTGAAGCAATGATCAACAGTGTGTCGGCATGTGTGTAGTTAAAGCGTGTATCCAAAGAAAACGGGTGGTGGGGGGTTTTGAAGGGGTACAAGCAGTTGACTGGTTTGTCTCGTGTGTGGTATGTAGACGGCAGGTTGTGTCAAGATCAGGTCAGGGGTCGCGCGAAGGATTGTGGTCCAGTTCTCACCTCGCCGATTCGCCGGGGAAGACGATTTCATGTTGTTCGGTTTCTAAGCTCCAGAAAAGTAAATAAAGAAGATACCAAAGGGAGATTTCCTACAATTTGATCTGCTCAGCGTTTTTCCAATGTCCACGCGAGGAAGAGCTGTCGAAAGCGCGGCAGTCAGTGTCGATCTTGCAGCCGTATCCCGGTAAGTTCAGAGACAGATCTAGTGTCTCCCACTCTGATAACGTGTCACCTACTGTTAATCCGTTTTGTTTTAATTTCTTTTTATTTCAGCAGACACGGATGTCAAACACAGTGCTAGGCAGTCACCTCTAGTGAAATGAGTTGATCTAAAGTGCCTGTAATGTTTGGATGTCTTTGTTCGTGGTTCGATTTATGTGAATTTCAAGTCTTGCAGTAGAGTCTCAAGTTAAGTTTACTCTGCCCGAAAAAAACTGTCCACCATTTACTTGAACATGCAGATATAAGGAAACGGAATGAATCTGTTCTCAAAGTCAAAATGATCACGATTTTTTCCTCAGATTCAAAACATGCACTGTCATGGTTTTGTCTGTACAATTTAGTAAGTCTTAAGTACTTTGCAACAACTTCCTTGAACGTGAAAGACAGTTTTTGAATGCTAGATCTGTATCGCGTTTCATTCCAGACTCGATCCTCTCTTTGATTGTAGATCTACTGTTTGCTGTTTACGCACTATCATATGATTCGCTATGTAACGTTTGGTTACCTTGCAACAGCTTTCTTGTCTTTGTTGGCATTTCTGGCTGTGTTGACCGTCAGAATTATTTTAAGAACCAGGCTGCTGCAGTCGACATGTTTCGCATATTGTAGGGTTACCATGCTGCATAGGTAAAGTGGCTTGTATAACCTGACTATTCTGTTTCAAAACACTGTTTATATTTGTGTAGGTTGTAGTCATCATAACTAATCGCATTTTGCCATTTGTTTCAGAAAGGAGGTTAACCTACAACAAGATCGACGCTATGTCAGATATGCCTCAGCCACATGAAGACTTCCGAATTTAGATCCACTCGGCATGGTGACAAGTCTTGATGAAAAGTATAGGACTGAGGACAGCAGTGGAAAAAGTGGCCACATGGCAGGTACCTAACCTATTAATTACCTAGTCATTTTATCTGTTTGCCTTCTTTTGAAAATTATACATGGAGTTGATATGATGCGTTAGTTTTAACTGTGTGTGTGTGTGCGTGTGTGTGTGTGCGTGTGTGTGTGCGTGCGTGTGTGTGTGTGTGTGTGTGTGTGTGTGTGTGTGTGTGTGTGTGTTCCGGAGTGAGTGAGTTTGTGTTTGTTGATTTCTTACGGGAGCCTTGAAGGCTTCGCCTCTTGTTTTTCTATTTCTTTGGGATTTATTAGGAAGATAAGTCTTAGCTAATTTGTGAAATTCTTTACATTTCTAGGAAATGTGTCATTAGCCACTTCAGTTGCATCGACAATTCATACATTTTGCATCATATTTATGGGTAAAACTGGAACTGACATTTTGCATTCTGCTGATTGTTAAACAAGACAATTGGTGTACATCCATTTGTCAAATACTTCAGATTTCTGAGATAGAGAGAGAGAGTGAGAGAGAGAGAAAGAGAGAGATAGAGGGTGAGAGAGAGTGCGAAAGAGAGAGACAAAGAGAGAGAGAGACAAAGAGAGAGAGAGACAGAGAGAGACAGACAGACAGACAGAGAGACAGAGAGAGACAGAGGGAGAGAGAAAGATAGAGAGAGAGAGACGCACACACACACACACACACACACACACACACACACACACACACACACACACAGAGAAAGAGAGAGTGTAGTTTCAGTCTGTGAGGTCGCCAGATTGACTTAATGTATTATTTTAGCTGTTTGCGACTTGTTTCTGAATCACAAAGGGTACCTATATTCTCGTGTTGGTTGACGATAAAGCTTCACGTAAGTACACATTATTGAAAGAAAACAATGTCGGGAGAACGATTCCAAATCTACTGTTGTGTTCTTATTGCGTGTGTGTGCGCCCTCCCCCTCCCCCGTCTTTCAGGAGCTACTCAACTTACCGGTACATGTAGTGAGACCTGGGGTGAGGTGTCAGCAGACCCACGTAGCCACATACACACTTCCTGTTGACGTCAAACAGGTACTTGACTCTGTCCACTTCTTCAGCGGTGTGCAGCGAAGCCACTTCCCCGCCCAGCTGTTGGCACACTTCCATCGCCTCGGGCCAATTAGGCCAGGTGAGGTCATGCTTGGTGACGTCCTCGAAAGTTATACACTTACCCTTACAAAAAGACACTAGCAACATGGATTTGACATTTTTGTCTGATTGTCTGTGTGTCTGATTTTACATTTAGTCAAATTTTGACTAAATGTTTGAACATAGACAGGGAATTGAGACGAGGGTCGTGGTGTGTGTGTGTGTGTGTGTGTGTGTGTGTGTGTGTGTGTGTATGTGTGTGTGTGTGTGTGTGTGTGTGTGTGTGTGTAGAGCGATACAGAGAAAACTACTGAACCGGGCAGTGCGGACTGTGGAAGGGACAGTGGTGAAGGTGTTAACAGGAGGGTTCCACTGTACCTTAATACGGACAGCGCCCGGGCAGTGCGGACTGTGGTAGGGACAGTGGTCAGCCTCGTCCTCGCCACCCTCACACTCCGGCCTCACGTTGCAGTCCAGGTGGTGTCGGAAGGCGGAGAAGTGTCTGCTGCAGTCAAACAGCCCGCTGTGCAGCTTGACGGGGCTCTCAGAGGCTGGGTGGAATGAGAAGAGTATCTGGAAACCTTTCTGGAACACGTTATACTCCGACTCTAGCCTCGCGACGAGGGAGGTGTTGTACACGTTGGCATCGACAATGGCCACGCGGCATACTTCCCAAAGCTGCGTCTTACCGCCTTCATCGTCGACAGAAAACAGCGTCAGACATTTAGAACCAGCCCCCAGGCCATTGTACCTCAAGCTGGTCATAACCACGTGATTCTCTGGGAGACGTAGCGTATAAAACATTGTGTCCCACTGTGAATACGGTACGTTGTCCTGGTAACCGTGTGGAGCGATGTATCCACTGGCTGGTGTCTGGTAGACAGCGTGCAGGCTGCCGCGTAGCCTTTTAGGCGTGCTGGTGAAGTACACCCAGAAGTCATCAGGGAGGCCCGGGGCATCCACTCGGAAGTACAGGATACTGCCGGGCGCAAGGATCAAGGGAGAGGCACCAGAATTAAAATCCTTGCAGTGCCAACTACCGATATTGTAAACGGAGTACATTACATTGGTGAGGAAATTGACCGCCATAGTAGTGGTACACAGTTCTCCGGGCCCATTAACGATTCGCGAGTAGGCTTTAAGGTAAAGCCCTTCAGGAGCTTTCACCACAAACCCACACACAAAACTGGTCCTGTTCAAATAGGCGTTGTCAAAAGAGTCTTTGTTGATGAAACCACGAATCATGCCTTCTCTCACTTTAAACCGTACAATGTATGATCTGTTTGGACAGTGGTTGATGTCCATGTAGAATTGTGGAGTTCTCTTAGAGTTCCCAGAGTCGCCAGGAACGATGCGTTTCCACGGTGATGGCATGTGTGAAGAATCTACGTTTGATCCCGTGTCTGTTTCAGTTGAAGCTAACACGACATTTTGTGTCGTGAGTTGTGCACTTGGTATCAGGCTAGATATGTTTACGTCTGTTTCTGGAGGGTCGTGGACAGACACATCCTGCCCTGCCTGGCCTGGGGTGCTGGTCAAGGTAGGGGGCGCTGTCACAGCTTGTAGAATGACCCCCAGCTGGATGAGGCCGACAGACGAACGGACCGCGCTCAGTATGGCACTCATTGTCTTCATGTCCGAGCGATCGTCTGTTGTGTTTTCACGTCAAAGCAATGTCTTTCATTTTGTGAATTGTCTTCATGTCCCAAGTGATCATCTGTTAAGTTTTCACGTCAAAGCAATGTGTGCCATTTTGTTAACTGTCATGTCCGAGCGATCGTCTGTTGTGTTTTCACGTCAAAGCAATGTGTGTCATTTTGTGAATTCAACGCACCTCACAGCGAAATCACTTGCGAGTAAAAGAGACCATGCCATAACAATGTGAATGCCCCTGCTAAGGAGCCTTCTGTGTATCTAGATTCTTTTTGTTTTGCTTGTGTTTTTTAGTCTTGCTTCTAGCTTGACTCGCATGCGACTTTCCGTGGTGGTGGCTTCCCCTTTTTGTTCTTTCACTTTTATTATCTTATCTTACTTTTGCCCCTATTTGTTCCCATTTTGCAGCCACCTCTGTAGGTTCGTGTGCGGGTCTAGCTTGCTCTTTATCTTCTAGTTTTCTTTATTAAGTATGAGCGTCCTGGTACGACCTTTGCTTTTGTTTTACTGACGTTAAATATTGTAACGTTTTTCTGATATTGTTTTCATGTGCCTGTATGGCTCACGCTGGACCATGCTAGCCTCTGGAGATTTTCCCCGGAGAGCACGGGACGCATGCTTTGCAACAGTAAACCGTAGTAACGCGTAGTAACTTTTAGTTCACCTCTGTGGTGGATAGCCTGTATTCGTTGTCACTTGCTGGGAAGCCGTTCAGGGAACTACATGTGTTTTAGTATAGATAGGGTTTTGCTCTGTTCCTGGGACCAGTTTTCAAGTTAATTTGTAATGTTCTGTTTTAGTTGCTCGCCTTGAGCCTGTTTAGGTTATATTGATGCTGTCAAAGGCGAGTATCCATTTCTGACTCCTTGTTGCTCTTATTTACCGAATTCGTGTAATTTACGTTTCGAATCTTTGTTTGTTATGACTTCTTTCTGTTTCTGTGTCTTCTTTCCGTTTCTTTGTCTTCTTTCCGTTTCTTTGTCTTACGTTTTTATCTATGCAAGGGAAGAGCTGAGACTGTTCTGGTTTATTATGATTTGACTTTAAGCCAGTTTTTGTTTGCTAACCTTCTGTAAGATTTTGGTTCATGTTCGCGAGTCGTATTTGTATTTCTCCGTCCTGTAATGTTGGTCAGCTTTCCTTTCACTGCGTGTCGTTTCTTGTTTAGTTAGCCTAGTGTGTCCTACGTTTATTCTATGTTAGGGTTTTTTAACATATTTTGTCTTGGTGTTCAGGATAGCTTTGGTGATTTTTTATTGATTTGCCGCCATCTTGTTTCGGCCGCCATTTTGACGTCCATCTTTGATGTTTATGTTTTTAGGACACCTTTTATGTTTAGTTTGATGTTTAGAATTCTAAGTTTAGTTTTTTCTCTTTATCAGTTTCCACCGCTCCGCGCTTCTCGCTCCACGCTCCACGCTTCACACTCTACTGTTCTGCGCTCTCACTCAAGCTAGTCATATCTACTCCACATTTTAGCATCTATTCACATTCTAAACTTAGATCAGTTTTTCCGCCACGCTCCTATATAGGTTACTTAGCTCTCCATAGGTTTATGTTTGGCTTTTTATATATTGATATTATGAGCTGATTCCGGATTACTATGACATTGACAAGTATGACCATATTCACAATAAAACTTTAATTAATTTTCCAATTCTAGTGTTCGTTTTGTTTTGTGAGCGCGTCGGTTCTTTGTAGCACCAAAATTACATCCTCCAGAATTTACATAAGTCATCTTAAAATCTTACAGCAACTCAAGGGCAAGCACAGTGGAAACTTTGATATTTTTTGGAACATTTTGGATTGTTTTCGACAAAGAACTTTATGAACTTTTGTAGGCCTGTGATTAGGGCCGCTGACTTTTGAACTTCTTATCCTTACGAATCTTGTGAAGAGATCATGAACCTTTTGTCTTAAAGGAACTGTGTTTCGTATCTAGCGAACAATATTTTAATTTATTTTTGTCGGGCCCAGAGCAGAGCAACTTAGGTATTATTTTAGGTTTGTTGACCATAGCATTGCACACTTCGTACTTCGTATTTTTCTTCCCCTCTAGTGAGTGACCCGAGGTGTGCCGTTTTTTGAATTTTGTTTTTCTATATTTCGCAAGTCTTTGTTAACCTCTACGTTTTCACTTGACTTAAAGTATGGATGAGAAATTACCTTCTCATGAGAGTGCCGAGCTATCCCCTTACACTTTGAAGTTAGAAAGGGATGAACATTTTGCTTCGGACACTGATAGTCGTAAGAATGAAGGCGACCATGATGGCGCTCAGGGAGAGTCTCTAGCTGAACACCCTCAGACCCAAGACACTTTGAATTCAGATAACATTCCCCCTCAAGCTGAACATTCTCCTACACAGGAAGGTTTAGGTACTGAGCCCTCCCAACAGGCTGCAAGTGCAGAGCATCTCGCTCAACGAAGTAGAGAAGAAAGAGGCCCCGCCATTGTTAGGGCTAGACTTAATGCTGAGGTGAGGGAGCTGTCAGACAAGTACTGGGCCCTAAGCCGAGCTCATAAGAATATGATCAGCGAGTTGTGCACAGCCTTTAGGGAAACACCAGACAAAAGGAGAGTCCTTAAAGCTCATAAAATAGACCTCTGTGAGCACATAGACGAGCTGAATGTAGCGAACTCGAGGCTTTGTCAAGTGGCTGAAAGTGATGTAGCTATAGAAGAGGATCTGAGCGATATGCACATGCAAACGGAGACGCTCAAAGAACAATATCGCAGTCTCTTTCCCAAGTTAGACCCGTACGCCTCCAGCTCGGACTTGACTTCCACAGTCGCTTCTGGAGGTGCTAGAGAGGTTTCTCTAGATGCTTCTTTGGCGGTAAGCGCAGCAAGATTTAGGTCCCAGCAAATGGTCGCAGATGAAAGGGCCAGACAAGAAGAGACTCTTTTGCTTTTAGAAGAGAAGGCTTCTAGGACCATGGCTCTCGCTGCTGAGAAGAAGGCAGAGATGGAAAGAGAGATGGAAAGAGAGTGTGCTCGTTTAGAGAGAGAAGCTCAAGATGAAAGGTTATCTTTGAAGAAAAAAGAAAAAGAAGTTAAGGCTGCACTAGAGAGGGTGGAGAGAGAAGGCAAGATGCAAGAAGAGCATGACGTTTTTAAGATCCTTAAAACTGACATAGAAGACCAGCAAAGGGCTAGAGAAAGATTCATGCCCCAACTACCTCGTGACAGCCCCATTGATAGGTACCTAGGTACTCACAGCACCCTGCATGTAGGTACACACATAGAGAGCATAGGAGATGTGGCGGTAGGGTATGATAGGCACACACAGCACACACAAGATACATATAAGCCTGCGACAGCCGACACCTACGCCCGCCCGCGTCACCAGCCGGCAGCCAACACCCTCGTCTCTGGGCAACATCAGCCTGCGGCAGCCAAGCCTGGACTCCCGCCACTTCAGAAGCCCACGGAGGTCAGGGCTTATGCCCCTTCGCATCTCCAGTCGGCCGCCGAGGATATCCGCGACACTCTTCGAGGCATCTCCAGGACCCTTGCTCAACCTGTCTCCGCTTTTCACCCACTTCCAGCAGCGGTCACAGCCACGGCTCCTACCACTACGACGATGACTACAGCCACCACGATGACGACAAGAGTCGGGGGCCAATTCGCGACCTCCTTTCGGCCTCAGTTTGTCAAAGCTGAGATTCCAAGCCACGAAGATCGTCCTCGCCAGATCTACGCGCCTTCCCGTTTCCCTCACAAATCCCTCAATCCATCAGCGAGACCTTTTCCCGGGCCTTTCCCTGGTCCTTTTCCTGCCATGACCTCCCGAGAGTCTCCGACCTATGTGCCAAGCTTTGCATATGGGCCTTCTGTCACGCATCCTCCCATGCAAACACAGCAATATGACCACGCTGCAAGCTTTGCTCCTGACACTGACTACACACAGCATGGTTTTCAAGAGGCTCCGGTCACGAGCCCTTCAGACGTCTACTACGGGCAAGATGCATACCTTCCTCAGATGCAAGGCCAGCCAGCGCTCTCCGAGGGTTCTGCCCTAGCTCGTACTCTAGCTGAGGCTCTCCTGATCAACAGGTTACCGACGCAGGAGCCCACTACGTTTTCAGGAGATCCTTTGACGTACCCTCTCTGGAGGTCCTCATTCACTCTTTTGATTGAGCGGCAGGGCGTTTCTGCAGAGGAAAAGCTCCTCTACTTGGAGAAGTACTTGGACGGTCCGGCGAAGGATGCGGTCAAGGGACTCTTTCTGATCAGGGATGCCCAGGCCTATCATGTCAGCAGGCCCTTCAGACGTTGGAGGAAAGGTTCGGCAGTTCTTACGTCGTTGCCAGAGCCTTCCGAGAGAAACTAGATGCATGGCCGGTAATCAAACCCAAAGATGGACAAGCCCTCCGTGCCTTCTCGGACTTTCTTGGACAATGCCTTGTGGCGAGCCGAGTGATAGGCCAGCTACAGAATCTGGAAGACCAAGCCTATCACAAGACACTCATGAGCAAGCTTCCAGATTGGTTGGTGAGAAACTGGGTGCGGAAAGTAAACAAGACCAAGAACGAGAAGAGACGCTACCCTACCTTTGAGGAGTTGTCAGCTTTCATCAAGACAGAGGCAGACATCCTTTGCGAGCCCCTTTTCTCCTCCAGCAAATCTGCCGCCTCTTCCACCTCACAGACCGCCAGTTCAGCAGTCCCCAAGAAAACATCGTACAGTACGGATTGTTCTACTGCATCTGCAGGTCAAGAGTGTGACAAATGTCTTTGTCAGCATCACGCGAAAACTGTCCTGAATACGAACTGCGACGAAGTCTGTCCCTTTTGTACCGTTCGTTTTCCGACCAGCTCTTCTTCTCATCCTCTACTCAGATGCCAGAGGTTCGATGAGATTCCCGTTGAGGACAGGAAACACTTCATGTACGAAACGTCTTTGTGCTTCTCCTGTGCCAGAAAGACTGACCATAGAAGTGTAGACTGCACTACTAGGGCGATATGTGACAAGTGCCAAGGCCCACATCTCACTATGCTGCATGGAGCGCCTAGCTACAGGAAGAAGATTCCCAATCAGCAACGGAATGCACGGGGACCGCCAGATTCTTCAAGGTTTGTCTGTCTCAGTCAAGATGCCCGTGTTTCTGCCTCTGGATCAGCATTCGCGACGACCAACAAGTCAGACAGACCAGTCAGAGCTACCATGATTGTTCCGGTCAGAGTTTCGACGAAAGAGAATCCCACGGTAGAGCATACGACATACGCGCTGCTTGACACCATGTCTTGCATCTCCTTCGTTACTGAATCTTTGAGTGACAAGCTGAACACTCATTCTGAGCCAGCGTCATTGAGGCTGAACACTATGACTTCTCAGAACACTCATATCGAATGTCAGAGAGTGACCGGATTGTGTGTCAAGGCCCTCAACTCCAATGTTTCCCACAACCTGAAAACGCTCTACACGACGGACCATCTCACCAATGACACTGAGAACATACCAACATCAGAAACCGCTCGTAACATCAAGCATTTGAGCCATATTGCCAGCGAGATTCCCCCATTGCTCGAAGGCTGCATTCCCGGGTTGTTGATTGGCTACGATCATGCAGAGCTATTCATGCCAGAGAGAGTCATCAAGGGAGACCCATACGCCGTTCTCACACCGTTGGGTTGGACCATACTGGGACAAGTGTCGCCAAAACAGTCTGTCCATGACGTGATGCACGTGTCTCTAACAGAACAGTATTGTCCCAGCGAGTACGAAGGTGAATCAGTCACTTTCGTATATCGCACGACGCTCGCCGAACCCAGCATCTCCGACGCACTCCATGTCATGGAAAGGGATTTTGTTGAATCGGAGACGGGAAACAGGTCCCAAGAGGACGTCAAGTTCATGGAGATCCTGGCAAGATCCATCAAGGTAAATGAGAAGAGCCACTACGAAATGCCCTTACCTTTTCGCGCAGATAACCCTGAGCTTCCCCCAAATCGTGATGTTGCACTGAAGAGACTCAACTCGCTGAGTCGCCGATTTGAGAAAGACTCTATGTACGCCCAAGACTACTGCAAGTTCATGAGCGAGATCATCGAGAGCGGCCACGCTGAGAAGATTCCAAGAGACGAAGTAGAGAACGACAGATCATGGTACATTCCTCACCATGGGGTGTATCATGACAAGAAGCCAGGCAAAATCCGCGTGGTCTTCGACTGCAGTGCACAGAAACATGGTCAGAGTCTCAACGGAGCACTGCTGCAAGGTCCCGACCTTTTCAATTCTCTCGTCGGAGTTCTTTGCCGTTTCCGCAAGGAAGAGATCGCCTTCTCGTGCGACGTCGAGAAGATGTTTCATCAATTTCATGTCACCAAGGAACACCGGGACTTCCTGCGCTTCTTATGGTGGGAAGATGGAGACCGCACCAGACCTCCTGTCGACTACAGAATGCGCGTTCACATCTTCGGCGCAGTATCGTCACCAGGTTGTGCCAACTACGCATTACAGCAGGCGGGACGCGACCACTCTCACGAAGACGAAGATGCCGCACAGTTCCTTCAGAATGACTTCTATGTAGACGACGGACTGCATGCTGCCAACGACGTCTCTTCTGCAGCCAAAGTTCTCATGGGAGCTCGAGAGATCTGTAGTAAAAGGAAGCTGCACCTGCACAAGATCACGTCTAACAGCGATGAGCTTCTCAGTTTGTTCCCTCCTGAGGAATGTTCAGCTTCTAAACGTCAGAATCTTGGAAGTGCAGTCGACACTGGCACTTTGGAGCGCACTTTGGGATTACAGTGGTGCATAGAAGACGACACCTTCACCTTCGCTCCCGACCTCAAGGAGAAACCGAAGACGAGAAGAGGAGTCCTTGCTACAGTGGCAGCGCTGTTCGACCCGCTTGGCTTCCTTGCTCCGTTCATTCTGAAGGGCAAGATTATTCTCCAGGAGGCATGCCGGAAGACCTCAGAGTGGGATGAAGAACTGGACGAGGTTTTGGAAGGCCTCTGGAAGAGCTGGATGGATGAGCTGCCCGGTCTAAGACAGGTCAGCATTCCGCGAAACTTTGTTCCATCGACCCTGGGAACTTTCACGCAGGTTCAGTTACACCACTTCTCCGATGCCAACACAAGAGGCTACGGTCAATGTTCCTACCTACGTTTGAAAGATGAGAATGACAAAGTCCATTGCAGTCTTGTCATGGCCAAAGGAAGAGTGGCCCCTTTGAAGCAGGTAACTGTCCCTCGCCTGGAATTACAAGCCGCAACACTTTCTGCCAAGATGTCTTCATTTCTGGAGAAGGAGCTGAAGTACGAAAAGCTTGAGCACGTCTTTTGGACTGATAGCACTATCGTTTTGGCGTACCTCGCAAATCAACAGAAGAGGTTTCACGTGTTCGTTGCCAATAGAATCAGCCAGATCCTCAGAGTCTCTTCCGTCAGTCAGTGGAATCATGTCCCCACTGAGCAGAATCCAGCTGACCATGCCTCTCGAGGACTAAGCGTCAAAGAGCTCAACGCCTCTACTTGGTTTTCAGGTCCTCAGTTCCTGTGGCAGTCTGACATTCCGAGAGGAAACATCACAGCCACTGTTGAGAGAGATGATCTGGAAGTACGCTCCTGCAGAGTCACGTCCACTGCTGAAACATCTGACGTGGGGATGGAGGCAACCTTTGCCAAGTTCTCAAGATGGAGCTTTTTGGTTCGAGGGATTGCAAAGGTTCTCAGGTTCCTCAACACCAAACGGAACATGCCTGCTTTAGAAGTTCTGGCGTCGGAAGCTACAGCGGAAGAGAAGATTGTCCTCGCTACACAAAGAGAATTCTTTTCTGCTCCCAGCAAGTCTCGGGAAGAAACACTGAAGAAGTTGAACGTTGAGAAAGACGAGAAAGGATTCTACAGAGTCGGAGGAAGATTGAGAAATGCCAAGAACCTCATATGGTCCAAGCCAAAATTGCTGCCACAAGACTGTCATGTTTCCAAACTGTTGATCGCCGAAGCACATGAAACTCTGGGACATGCTGGCAGAACCAACGTCATTCACCACATTAGGTCACGTGGTTACTGGATCTTTGGAATACGTCGCGTTGTTGCACAAGTTTTGAAGGATTGCGTCACATGCAAGAAGATGTACGGAAAGGAGGCTTCACAGAAGATGGCCGATCTTCCTTTGGATAGGGTTGAAGAATCCGCCCCGTTCACATCCTGTGGCATGGACTGTTTCGGCCCCTTCATTGTCGCAGAGGGACGTAGGCAAGTCAAGCGCTACGGCCTTATGATCACGTGTCTCTCCATGCGAGCGATTCACCTCGAAGTCCTGGATGATCTCTCTGCTGATGCCCTCATCAATGGCCTTCGAAACGTCATAGCCATCAGAGGTCCGATCAGGACGTTGAGATGTGACAGAGGTACGAACTTTGTGGGCGCTTCACGAGAGTTGAGGGAAGCTTGGAACTCCATTGAGAAAGAAGAGTTGAAGAAGAGGCTTGAAGATCGTCAATGCGAGTGGATTTTCAACACGCCTAAGGCAAGTCACATGGGAGGAGTCTGGGAAAGACAGATTGGCACAGTCAGACGAATCCTCAACGGCCTCATGCGCAAATATCCTTCCCGCTTGAGCACTTCCACCCTCAGAACTTTTTTGCTGGAGGTCATGGCTATCGTAAACTCTCGTCCCCTGTCCGTTGAGTCCTTGGAAGACCCCACCGGCCCTCTCCCTCTTACCCCGAACCACATCCTGACAATGAAGGCTGTCGGGGTGCTGCCTATCCCTGGCATCTTCGATGGCGCTGACGTCGAGGCGAGGAAGAAATGGAGAAGAGTTCAGCGACTTGCGGACGAGTTCTGGAGACTGTGGAGGCTAGACTTTTTGGCCTCTTTGCGACGAAGAAGAAAGTGGCTTCTTCCCCAACGAAACGTTGCTGTCGGAGATGTCGTCGTGCTACGTGACGAAGCCGTATGCAGAGCAGATTGGCCTCTTGGACTCGTGACGGAGGTTCGCCCCAGCGACGATGGACTCGTGCGAACCTGCAAGCTGAAGACTGTCAAGGTCACCTCGAAGACGAGACATTCCGCTTTCTACTACTGGCGCCCCATCTCTAAGCTGACCGTGCTGGTGAAGGCAGACCCGGACACCCAATGACTTTTCCAGTGAACTTTACTGTTTCGACAGACCGTTTGTGCATGTTTTGATCTGACGTAATCCGTTCGCCTTTTTTGACAGGTGGCGCTGTTTTGATTTGGGGAGAACATTTCGTCTTAATGCAAATATTTTTTGTGACTTTGTGGTTTCTCTCCTTTTGTATATATGTTTTTGGTTCCGCATTTTGGAACGAAAGCTCTTGACAGAGGCAAGCGCTTAATGAATCGGTTTTGTTTAGTCCTTCCCGCGTGCGGATGCCTGTGCTTATGATTAAGAAGACGGAAGATGTTTTTCATTTGTATTCTTCTGTAGGTTGCGACTACAGTCTTTCATACTGAGTTGCGGGTTATGTAAAGGTGTAAGAATAATGTTGACACGATATGTTGACAGTGACGGACCGACGAAATATGATGTTACATTTGTTGAAAGAACACGTGTGATTTTTTAGATTGAGACTCATAGAGAGTGCGTTTCGAACAGCTACGTTTTGGATAATGCCAAAAGGATTCTGTAACGTTTCGGATTTTGTATTTTGAACCACGTATGAGAGTGCGTTTCGAACAGCTACGTTTTGGATAATGCCAAAGGATTCTGTAATGTTTCGGATTTTGTTTTTGAACCACGTATGTATTCAATAATTTTTGTTGATTTTTGAGTCACTTGAGAAAATGTGACTCTATGTAATCGGTCAGTGTTAGTCTGTCCGGCCGGCCGTCCGGCCGGCCGTCCGTAGACACCACCTTAACGTTGGACTTTTCTCGGAAACTATCAAAGCGATCGGGCTCATATTTTGTTTAGTCGTGACCTCCAATGACCTCTACACTTTAACGATGGTTTCGTTGACCTTTGACCTTTTTCAAGGTCACAGGTCAGCGTCAAAGGAAAAATTAGACATTTTATATCTTTGACAAAGTTCATCGGATGTGATTGAAACTTTGTAGGATTATTCTTTACATCAAAGTATTTACATCTGTAGCCTTTTACGAACGTTATCAGAAAAACAAGGGAGATAACTAGCCTTTTCTGTTCGGCAACACACAACTTAACGTTGGGCTTTTCTCGGAAACTATAAAAGTGACCGGGCTCAAATTTTATGTGAACGTGACTCCCAGTGACCTCTACACTTTGACGTCTGCTTTGGTGACCTTTGACCTTTTTCAAGGTCACAGGTATGCTTCAGGTATGCATTGTGTTGTGAATAGCAATTTCTTCCTGTCCATCTGATGCCTCATATAATATTCAGAACTGCGAAAGTGACTCGATCGAGCGTTTGCTCTTCTTGTTTATGTCGACTTTTGTAAAGACTAAGATGTCTTCGAGGGGGGAATGTGAATGCCCCTGCTAAGGAGCCTTCTGTGTATCTAGATTCTTTTTGTTTTGCTTGTGTTTTTTAGTCTTGCTTCTAGCTTGACTCGCATGCGACTTTCCGTGGTGGTGGCTTCCCCTTTTTGTTCTTTCACTTTTATTATCTTATCTTACTTTTGCCCCTATTTGTTCCCATTTTGCAGCCACCTCTGTAGGTTCGTGTGCGGGTCTAGCTTGCTCTTTATCTTCTAGTTTTCTTTATTAAGTATGAGCGTCCTGGTACGACCTTTTGTTTTTGTTTTACTGACGTTAAATATTGTAACGTTTTTCTGATATTGTTTTCATGTGCCTGTATGGCTCACGCTGGACCATGCTAGCCTCTGGAGATTTTCCCCGGAGAGCACGGGACGCATGCTTTGCAACAGTAAACCGTAGTAACGCGTAGTAACTTTTAGTTCACCTCTGTGGTGGATAGCCTGTATTCGTTGTCACTTGCTGGGAAGCCGTTCAGGG
This sequence comes from Littorina saxatilis, assembly GCF_037325665.1. NCBI lineage: Eukaryota > Metazoa > Mollusca > Gastropoda > Littorinimorpha > Littorinidae > Littorina > Littorina saxatilis. The sequence goes on along the minus strand of NC_090254.1, from coordinate 1,381,780 downwards.
AACTACATGTGTTTTAGTATAGATAGGGTTTTGCTCTGTTCCTGGGACCAGTTTTCAAGTTAATTTGTAATGTTCTGTTTTAGTTGCTCGCCTTGAGCCTGTTTAGGTTATATTGATGCTGTCAAAGGCGAGTATCCATTTCTGACTCCTTGTTGCTCTTATTTACCGAATTCGTGTAATTTACGTTTCGAATCTTTGTTTGTTATGACTTCTTTCTGTTTCTGTGTCTTCTTTCCGTTTCTTTGTCTTCTTTCCGTTTCTTTGTCTTACGTTTTTATCTATGCAAGGGAAGAGCTGAGACTGTTCTGGTTTATTATGATTTGACTTTAAGCCAGTTTTTGTTTGCTAACCTTCTGTAAGATTTTGGTTCATGTTCGCGAGTCGTATTTGTATTTCTCCGTCCTGTAATGTTGGTCAGCTTTCCTTTCACTGCGTGTCGTTTCTTGTTTAGTTAGCCTAGTGTGTCCTACGTTTATTCTATGTTAGGGTTTTTTAACATATTTTGTCTTGGTGTTCAGGATAGCTTTGGTGATTTTTTATTGATTTGCCGCCATCTTGTTTCGGCCGCCATTTTGACGTCCATCTTTGATGTTTATGTTTTTAGGACACCTTTTATGTTTAGTTTGATGTTTAGAATTCTAAGTTTAGTTTTTTCTCTTTATCAGTTTTCACCGCTCCGCGCTTCTCGCTCCACGCTCCACGCTTCACACTCTACTGTTCTGCGCTCTCACTCAAGCTCAGGGCCGGACTAGGCGAAGAGCAGGGGGGGGGGGGGGTTGCCAGTGGTGGCCCAGGGGGATGTCCCCCCTGGCGGCAGGGGCGGATCAGTTCATTTTATGACTGGGTTTTTTCAAAAGTATATTGTGAAGATATGGGTGTGAAGGCGCGAAGCGCCGAGCCGACGGCGCGAAGCGCCTAGCTTGCTAGGGGGGTCCGGGGGCATGCCCTCCCGGAAAATTTTGAAAAAAAGGATGCAAAATGGTGCAATCTGGTGCATTCTGAGGATGATCATTACCAGTTTCAGGCAGCAGATTTTGTCACTGATTAATACCCCCAAAATTGAAACTCAATGTAAAATAAAGAAATGCATACCTCATTCAATATTTTTATTTTTTGGCTGGGGGGGGGTCCGGAAACCCTAGAACCCACCCCCCCCTCCTCGTTGTGGGGGTCAGGGGGCGAAGCCCCCTGAAGCTGACGGGTAGGTCATATTCTGAGATAAGAAAATGGTCGCTCCTTGCATAAAACGGCATAAAATAAGCAATAATAATAAAAAATTAAATAAGTAAGGTACATGTTTAGGCTAGGGGGGGGGGGGTTGCGCAACCCCCATAACCCCCCCGGTAGTCCGGCCCTGAAGCTAGTCATATCTACTCCACATTTTAGCATCTATTCACATTCTAAACTTAGATCAGTTTTTCCGCCACGCTCCTATATAGGTTACTTAGCTCTCCATAGGTTTATGTTTGGCTTTTTATATATTGATATTATGAGCTGATTCCGGATTACTATGACATTGACAAGTATGACCATATTCACAATAAAACTTTAATTAATTTTCCAATTCTAGTGTTCGTTTTGTTTTGTGAGCGCATCGGTTCTTTGTAGCACCAAAATTACATCCTCCAGAATTTACATAAGTCATCTTAAAATCTTACAGCAACTCAAGGGCAAGCACAAACAATATTTAGCTTATCCTTGTTCTCGTTCTGACGAAGCCAGCTGCCGTTGTTCCACACAAAAATATATAAACAAAACTGTATCACAGGTTTTCAAAATGTTCACAGCGAATGTCTTCACCCGTGAACGGCATCTAAATCCACACAAACACAGACGCTAACCGTGCACTGATGTCAGTTGGATGATCAAGTTGAAATCCAAGCCCCATCTGACCCCATCACATTTCAGTACAAGTGTTGAGGTACGTTTACGACATACATAAATGGTCGGTGTGCTCTGCAGAATGTATCACACACGGGGAGATAAACACCATTTTATGTCAAATCTGTTCACGAAAGAGATTTCGCGAGTGTGGGAACGGGTGTGACAGCGATGCTGGGGGGAGGGGGGGGGGGGTGGGGTGGTTGCTGTAATTGTAATTAACTATGACAGAAAACATAGAATATGAACCCTGGAAGAACTATAAAGTGAGACGACAGGGGGGGGGGGGGGGTGGGGTGGTTGCTGTAATTGTAATTAACTATGACAGAAAACATAGAATATGAACCCTGGAAGAACTATAAAGTGAGACGACAGGGGGGGGGGGGGGGGGTATGGCGCAGGTGTGGGGGGGGGGGAGAAATTATGACAGGAGAATTTGATCCCTGGATGGAATAGAAAGTGAGACGACAATGCATCGCATCATTAAGGTGGTAAGTGATTCCCGTACCTAGGTATTTTCAAATTGTTTTCATACCATGCTGTAACCTTTGTCACACTGCAGAACATCATCCTCATTCTTATCATTGACTTCGGATTTCATTTCAAGAGCTTGAAACAAATGGGATTGTGTATTAATCATGTATGGACGAGTATTTGGGTGACATATATAATTTATATCCTTACGTTGGCGATACGCTTCACTGTAATAGAATATCAGCAGCAAAAACGTACGTGTGTGAGTGTGTGTGTGTGTGTGTGTTTCTGTATGTGTGCGTGTGCGTGCGTGTGTGTGTGTGTGTGTGTGTGTGTGTGTGTATGTGTCTGTGTGTGTTTGTGTGTCTGTGTTGCTAGATGTGTACGGGTGCGTGTGCGTGTGTGTATGTGTGTGTGTCTGTGTTTCTGTATGTGTGCGGGTGCGTGTGCGCGCGCGTTTGTGTGTGTGTGTGTGTGTGTGTGTGTGTGTGTTTCTGTATGTGTGCGTGTGCGTGCGTGTGTGTGTGTGTGTGTGTGTTTGTGTGTGTGTGTGTGTATGTGTGTGTCTGTGTTTCTGTATGTTTGCGGGTGCGTGTGTGTGTGTGTGTGTGTGTGTGTGTGCGTGTGTGTGTGTGTGTGTGTGTGTGTGTGTGTGTGTGTGTGTGTGGTTTGAGTCTGTGCGTGAACATTTGCTGTACTCATTTTTGAAGTCCCATGTTTCATCGTACGCTAAACGCCTTCGTCAACCGTTGAAGAGAATACTTAAGTTGATAAATTGTTCTTTAGCATTATGGCATGCAATTAGCACGACACTAGTGTAACACATCACATCTATTTGACGCCCAAAGAGTGATGATCAAGCTATCAGTTACACCGTATTGTTGGCAGTTGTTTATCATACATACGTGTGAGATACCACTTATGGTATATCAGTATCGTACACCACAGTTAATGTGAATGAGGTCATGTACAATTAGTTTGGCAGGGACCTGATTTTCCACTGCGAATAATGCCAGAGTCACCGTGACAAACGTCATTATTGAAAGACTGTTGCACTTGATGTTTCCCCTGAAATAATTTGTAGAACAACTACGTCACGCAATACTTTACAGAGTGACGTTACTATGCTTTGACGTCAAGGATTGCTCGAGGCACTGTAAGAGATCGAGCTTAGAAGCGTCTTCAATGTGTAGCCCACGCGTCGACTCAGAGAAGTTTTGAGCTGAAGGCATGTAAGTACAGTATGTACACTCGTTGCTCTTTCAAATATTGAAAAGCTCGCTTTCGCTCGCAATTTCATATTTAAAAAAGCAACTCGTGTAAATCTGGTACGACACAGCAAGCCAGGTAGTATTCTCTATGTGTCTACTTCGGATTATGAATCGTTGAAAGTGTAAATAAGTCTTCATATCAACCTGGCGCTTGGCTGTGCTTTATGCATTCATGTGTCAGCTTTCTTTCTTTGATGCTTCTGAAACAAACGTGTTTGACGGCTTCGTTAGACAATCAATGTAATCTCGTGTTTGACGGCTTCGTTAGACAATCAATGTAATCTCGTGTTTGACGGCTTCGTTAGACAATCAATGTAATCTCGTGTTTGACGGCTTCGTTAGACAATCAATGTAATCTCGTGTTGAGTACAAACTCTATCCCATGACTAAGTTAAAAAGCATTTAATTATACACTAGTGTCAAATGTTGAAAGTGGAAGGTGTATTTGTATTGTCGAAACGCCCTGTAAGCTTACATTGGGTGACGCACGTGGTGTGTTAAGTTTATTCATTGTACATTATTTGTATGTTTGACCAACATATGGCATTTTACACAGATCGAGACAGTCAGTGTTCTTCCGAGACCGCGCCAGTGGTCGAAGTGAACAATGACTGTCGAGATCTGTGTACAATTAGGTCAAACATACTTCCCCAAATCGGCGTATGCTGCCTGAATGGCGGGTTAAAAACGGCCATACACATAAAAATCCACTCGTGCTAAAACATGAGTGAACGTGGGAGTCTCAGCCCATGAACGAAGAAGAAGACGAAGAAGAAGGTCAAACATCAAACATACAAATGTATCTAACGGTTTTAGTTAACATTTCTTTTAATTTGTACTACCCTACCCTTTCAAACTGCAACATCGAGGAACAAAGAATTATGTCCTCAAGTTTTAATTTTGTCTCAAGTTCCCCATGTTAAATAGGCAGGTTCTAGCACAGCATCATATGTTTTTCAGTCCATTGTCAACATACTCTTTTGAATCAGACAAAATTTCACTTGACAGCCGATACTGATCAATTGGAACGCGAAATATTCCTTTCTTCAACCCAAACCTTGAATATGACGTCAAATTTAAGCTTTCGTCATCCCATATCTTTTCGTATTCCTAAGTGTTATTTTCCAGACTGCGGGCGTTTTGACTGACTTGACGTTTTGAAAAAAGCACCCACATGTGCTGCTACGAAGCATCTGAATATGAAAAGAAAACGTATTTCAGTCGAGACTTGCAGGACTTAATAAACAACGTATTCTTCCTTGAAATTAAATGAAGATGTCTGCTTGCCTGTCCTGTGCTTTCAAGGTAGGGATACTTTACAGGTAGGGATACTTTACAGGTAGGGATACTTTACAGGTAGGGATACTTTACAGGTAGGGATACTTTACAGGTAGGGATACTTTACAGGTAGGGATACTTTACAGCTAACGCGTCAATATGCAAGTCGCATTGGGTAAGCTTGTTGATATTTTCTTCTGTTTTTAAGTATCGTATATTTGTTCATAACCATTAATCGGGTGTTTGTCTGTCACACCCACGGTTGATAGGTATTTCTCGTGACGCAGCAGTATAGGACATTGAGCAAAATGTATCCCCACACGTTGACCTTCAGCTTGCCTCTTGGTCTGACTCGTGTTGATGTCATCAGATGCCACATGAAGGTCAATGGGGGGGGGGGGGGGGGGGAGGTCATCGTGAAAAAGGATACACTAAATTCTCTTCACTCTTCTTCTTCTTCTTCTTCGTTCATGGGCTTAGACTCCCATGTTCACTCATGTTTTTAGCACGAGTGGATTTTTACGTGTATGACCGTTTTTACCCCGCCATTCAGGCAGCATACGCCGATTTCGGGGGAGGCATGCTGGGTATTTTTGTGTTTCTATAACCCACCGAACTCTGACATGGATTACAGGATCTTTTCCGTGCGCACTTGTTCTTGTGCTTGCTTGTACACACGAAGGGGTTTAAGCCACTAGCAGGTCTGCACATAAGTTGACCTGAGAGATCGGAAAAATCTCCACTCGTAACCCACTGCGCCCGTCTTCACTTATATAAAGTAGTTGTCAACAAACTCTGCCAAAATTCCATATGCAAACAGCATTTAAATCACCTACAATCCCTTCAGCAAAGCGTTCAGGTCCTTGAATTAAAAAAAAAATGTGACGCGGTACTTACCATGCCCCAAGACAAATCGACGCGGTCAATGACCGTATGTGCGTATGTGCGGGTGTGCGTGCGTGTGTGCGGGCGTGTGTGTGTCTGTTTGCATGTGTGTGTGTGTGTGTGTGTGTGTGTGTGTGTGTGTGTGCGTGCGTGCGTGTGTACGGGCGTGTGTGTGTGTGTGTGTGTGTGTGTGCGTATGCGTGTGTGTGTGCGTGTGTGTGTGTGTGTGTGTGTGTGTGTGTGTGTGTGTGTGTGTTTAATAAAACACAATAACAATAACAATAACAACACTTTATTGTCCATTAAAATGTTACATAAAAAAGGAAAATTTTCTTCGACACACCCTGCCTGCCTGTAAACAATCAAAACAACGATTGGACAAAAGGACAACACACATAAAACATAAAACATAGGTTCACGTATGTAATAACAAGCACACCTATCATACTTCCAATAACACTGACCTAAAGTGTTGTCCGTGTTCTGTAAATTGAATACATTTACAGATAACATCTAAATAAGGTCACACGTCTATTAAGACTATCACAATCAAATATAATATTGCACTATGTAAATTTACCCTCTCATAACACAGGAGTTGGGTTTCATAGCAGAGCAATTAGGATTTGTAAACTGATCAATAATGTACACTGCTCATAGACGCAATCACACACACACACACACACACACACACACACACACACACACACACACACACACACACACACACACACACACACACACACACACACACACACACCCCTTTACACATTTTTTGTTTTTTCCCTGCTGATCAGCCTCTAGGTGATGCGAAAAGAATTTAAAATGGTGATTGCGGAAGGAAGGAATGCCTTTTAAACTGGTTTTTTGCGTGCCAAAGGGACCTTATGACGTTTACCTGAAGGGATAATTTCAAAACAAGGGTTTAGAGGATGGATCGGATCACGGACAATTTTGATAGCGTTCCGCTTAATGGCAGCTTGGTGGAGACTGATCAGCTGTCGTTGGGGTTGCCCAACAAGTTTACTGGCCGTCGCAACAATGTGGTGCAGTTTAGCCTTTTTTTAATTTTTTTTTACATGTATGGTACCATACCATGTCACAATGTTAAAAGTAAGAATGCTTTCAATCAAACTGCGATACACACGTTATAGAATGCTGTCAATCAAACTGCGATACACACGTTATAGAATGCTGTCAATCAAACTGCGATACACACGTTATAGAATGCTTTCAATAAAACTGCGATACACACGTCATAGAATGCTGTCAATCAAACTGCGATACACACGTTATAGAATGCTTTCAATAAAACTGCGATACACACGTTATAGAATGCTGTCAATAAAACTGCGATACACACGTTATAGAATGCTTTCAATAAAACTGCGATACACACGTTATAGAATGCTGTCAATCAAACTGCGATACACACGTTATAGAATGCTTTCAATAAAACTGCGATACACACGTTATAGAATGCTGTCAATAAAACTGCGATACACACGTTATAGAATGCTGTCAATCAAACTGCGATACACACGTTATAGAATGCTGTCAATAAAACTGCGATACACACGTTATAGAATGCTGTCAATCAAACTGCGATACACACGTTATAGAAGAAGAAAGTAATCAACAACCAAAGACTGTTCCAGGAAACAGCTGTACAAGTTTGCAAAGAAACGGGTGCAGCTAGTCTAAATTAAGTCTTTCTTTCGTTTCTGTATTATTTTGTCCCTCCTGTGTCTTTTGTTTTTCTCTTTAAATGCCGTTAGGTCGAGGTTCTTCTGATCGTGTTATTTTGTTAAACGTTCCATAAATGTAGCCTTTTTTATTTTTATTTTTTTATTTTTTTATTTTAGTTGTCACAAAGATGTGAGTAGCATAGTTTGTGATGTGAACAACGTCGTGATTTTAACCTCCCTAAATGTTGTAGCGCGAGGCGTAGAGACTGGAGAGCGTTATTCACGTGTTTTGTGCGTTCCACGCAAAACTGGCTTTAGCTTGAGATGAGCTGTGTTTTGAGACATGTAGCTGGTCTGGGGTTAATAACGTCACAGCGTTTGAGATTTCCAACCGGGAAGGTTGTCGGCGCGTGTCGGTCTTGTTCTGGGAACAAGTACTCTTTCAAGAGACGGGTCTCTTAAGGTAAATGATTTACTATGTTGTATATTATTGACGTTGGAATACATAGCTGGAGTGTAAAGGTTAGTGTATACAAAGTGCACCAAATCTTAGTGTGAAGCTTTGAGAGAATTCTTGATGTAAGTGTATCACGCTTTTTCATGGGGAATTTCTTGAACATAAATGTTACGCATTTATGTTATGTTTAAGACGGTGATGCTTTGTATGGTAGTGTTATTCATAGATTAAGTATTAGTTTGGATATTGAATGTGGACGGAATGTGAACGTAGAATGAACGAGAATGTATGAGTTGGTACATGAACGTTTGGAAGAAGAGATGGTTTTAGAGAATGTTGTATTAAGACTTGGTTAAATTCTTTAGGAGTTTCCATGAGGGTTTTCCATGGCGTGTACAAGAGAGGGACCTTACACGGAAGAGCGCGGGACGATGGTGGCAAGCAAGGGACCACATCGGCGCAGGATGACTAGACGAAGAAGTCTTCATCGTTACCGGTCGTAGCTGACGACGGTTGCTTTCGCTAATGGCGGAAGGGTTTCTCGGGGAGAAACGTGAAAGGTGTGTGTTGGCATCTACAGTGAGGGTTTTGGGGAATTCATTATTCTACGAGGATTCAGCGACGCAAGGAAGTGAAACTGGCGACATGCAGTGAGCCGTGATTCGAACTCGTGAGTGTCTGTCAGTACCTTCTTTTGTGCGTTAATCTATATTTGAGAAAGTATCTTGATAATATGTATTTACATGCATTGAGTGAAAGCTAAAAGATTGTGTGAACTGTGTGTCGAAAAGTTGATTCGTATTGATGTATTTGAAGTCAAGAAGTATGTTGTTTTTGATTGAGGAAATAATGAGCCTGTATCCTCTCAAATTCTGTTGTTGAAGTGTTTGGTGTGAAAAGGGTAGAGACAGTGCAATAGGGCAGAACACGTACATATGAAAGCAATTTCATTTATTTCACATGCAAACCACTTTATGACATTAGTATATGAGTGTTTCCTCTTTCAGTAGAATGCTAATAGTGCCGGTTACCTCTGATTCTGCAGTCACGTCAGATTGTAACTCAATTCAATTGGCGTTTTAATGAAACAGATTCTGTGATTGGTTAGATTGCCTCAACTCATTACAATTTACCGGTCATCAATTCTCGATGAACACTAGTTACAAAAGCCAATGACCACCTACTACTGGCGAGGCGCATTGATACAACCTCAACTAGTCTCGGTTAACTTGGAGGATCGTTTTACAAGTAAGAAATATACGAGGCCAACGAAATACCGAGACTATAAGTTATGCGAAGTGATGACGTCGATTGCTTGACGTACGTTGGTGCATTATTTCTTCCGGCCTACGTCAGTCAGTTCCAAACATCGCTTTGATGAAGAGAAAAGTGTTCAGAAACCAGTCCAAAAAGAAGGGAGCATGTATGTCGCTTCGCTCCGTGGGGCTTCAATTAGGCTTTGGGAGGGCGTCAATCCACGATGAAGACCGATAAGTTTCAAATGGAAGCCTGTCAATGTGTAATTGTAATTTTATTTTTTCCAAAGTTCGGTGTAGTTTTGAGCTTTTTTGTTAGAACATTTTTTCAAACGGATCATTTTCAAAGTGGATTAATTTTTCTGGATTGGTCTTCACCCCACAAGGTGTTCCCAGAAAAGTGAATTGTGAATGGTGGAAGATTGGGCTTGGAAGGGAGGAAAGAAGTGTGTTGAAGGAGCAGGACTGAAGCTTGACTCAGGGCGTGATGACAGTTCACGTCATACAAAGCTTGACTCAGGGCGTGATGACAGTTCACGTCATACAAAGCTTGACTCAGGGCGTGATGACAGTTCATGTCATACAAAGCTTGACTCAGGGCGTGATGACAGTTCACGTCATACAAAGCTTGACTCAGGGCGTGATGACAGTTCACGTCATACAAAGCTTGACTCAGGGCGTGATGACAGTTCACGTCATACAAAGCTTGACTCAGGGCGTGATGACAGTTCACGTCATACAAAGCTTGACTCAGGGCGTGATGACAGTTCACGTCATACAAAGCTTGACTCAGGGCGTGATGACAGTTCACGTCATACAAAGCTTGACTCAGGGCGTGATGACAGTTCACGTCATACAAAGCTTGACTCAGGGCGTGATGACAGTTCACGTCATACAAAGCTTGACTCAGGGCGTGATGACAGTTCACGTCATACAAAGCTTGACTCAGGGCGTGATGACAGTTCACGTCATACAAAGCTTGACTCAGGGCGCGATGACAGTTCACGTCATACAAAGCTTGACTCAGGGCGTGATGACAGTTCACGTCATACAAAGCTTGACTCAGGGCGTGATGACAGTTCACGTCATACAAAGCTTGACTCAGCAGGGCGTGATGACAGTTCACGTCATACAAAGCTTGACTCAGGGCGTGATGACAGTTCACGTCATACAAAGCTTGACTCAGGGCGTGATGACAGTTCACGTCATACAAAGCTTGACTCAGGGCGTGATGACAGTTCACGTCATACAAAGCTTGACTCAGGGCGCGATGACAGTTCACGTCATACAAAGCTTGACTCAGGGCGTGATGACAGTTCACGTCATACAAAGCTTGACTCAGGGCGTGATGACAGTTCACGTCATACAAAGCTTGACTCAGCAGGGCGTGATGACAGTTCACGTCATACAAAGCTTGACTCAGGGCGTGATGACAGTTCACGTCATACAAAGCTTGACTCAGGGCGTGATGACAGTTCACGTCATACAAAGCTTGACTCAGGGCGCGATGACAGTTCACGTCATACAAAGCTTGACTCAGGGCGTGATGACAGTTCACGTCATACAAAGCTTGACTCAGGGCGTGATGACAGTTCACGTCATACAAAGCTTGACTCAGGGCGTGATGACAGTTCACGTCATACAAAGCAAAGACTGGTGAAGAATGACGGTCAGTGAACTTCCTGAAAATTGATCGAAGTGATATAGTATACGTTATTTGCGTGTTTGACCAAAATATGACATTTTACACAGATCGAGACAGTCATTGTTCTCCGAGACCGCGCTAGCGGTCGAGGTGAACAATGACTGTCGAGATCTGTGTAAAATGTCATATTTTGGTCAAAAACGCAAATAACATTTATGTATCGATCGAATTCGTTTCAGGTACTATGACTTTGTTGTTGTTTTGACGATTGAACGAGCCCGGGCACACACACATGCAATCAAACACATAAGCTTCATATTTGGGCGTTTCAGGTTGACCGAAACTTCAAAGGAACTACAAAACACACGTCATGTACTGACTTTGTTGTTGTTTTGACATTGAACAGCACACACACATGCAATCAAACACATGACGTGTGTTTGGTAGTTCCTTTAAAGTTTCGGTCAACCTGAAACGCCCAATTATAAAGTTTTGAAGGCCTCTGACGTCACATGACTCAAAGAAGGGAAATCCAATCTCCAATCGATACATAAAGTTTTGTAGGCCTCTGACGTCACATGACTCAAAGAAGGGAAATCCAATCTCAAATCGATACATAACGTTTTGTTTAGACTCGATTCACATACAATACTGAGTTAACAGTTAAAACAGCTTGTTCGTCCCGGGAAATGTTTTTCGCTTTCTATTATGTTCAGTTATCTTTTTTGTGTGGTCTTGTATTCTTCTTCATTTTGTATAAAGGGAGATGTTTACAAATGATGTGTTAGACTAAAAATAGCTACCAATTAACATAGCTACAAGGAGCGCGAAAGACAAGGTCACGTGATATATTCGAAGTCGCCATCTTATCATTGTGTGGCTAAGGCCTCTTGTGTTTGTACCTGCCGTTAAGAGTGATTAAAGTACCAGTTGAAGTAGCATCAAGTCAATTCCCGTGTGTCTTTGGACTGAATGACACAGTGAAGACACATGCAGTCCGCCTTCCGGTGTCACAAGTACAATAGTATTTGCACGTGATACACATTGCAAGTTATCTCTTAAATTAGTAATGATGAAACAGGGCGAAGGAGAGAATATTAAGCCACACCCTCCCGCAGTCTGATTCAATCAAGGGTTGCACTGGAGATATGTGATGTTCATCTGTTGATTGGCAGAACTGTTGGTCTAGGGTTCTAACCACCAGGACATGTGATGTTCATCTGTTGATTGGCAGTACTGTTTGTCTAGGGTTCTAACCACAAGGACATGTGATGTTCATCTGTTGATTGGCAGAACTGTTGGTCTAGGGTTCTAACCATCAGGACATGTGATGTTTATCTGTTGATTGGCAGAACTGTTGGTCTAGGGTTCTAACCATCAGGACATGTGATGTTTATCTGTTGATTGGCAGCGCAGTACTGTTGGTCTAGGGTTCTAACCACCAGGACATGTGATGTTCATCTGTTGATTGGCAGCGCAGTACTGTTGGTCTAGGGTTCTAACCACCAGGACATGTGATGTTCATCTGTTGATTGGCAGCGCAGTACTGTTGGTCTAGGGTTCTAACCATCAGGACATGTGATGTTTATCTGTTGATTGGCAGCGCAGTACTGTTGGTCTAGGGTTCTAACCACCAGGACATGTGATGTTCATCTGTTGATTGGCAGAACTGTTGGTCTAGGGTTCTAACCATCAGGACATGTGATGTTCATCTGTTGATTGGCAGAACTGTTGGTCTAGGGTTCTAACCACCAGGACATGTGATGTTCATCTGTTGATTGGCAGTACTGTTTGTCTAGGGTTCTAACCATCAGGACATGTGATGTTCATCTGTTGATTGGCAGTACTGTTGGCCTAGGGTTCTAACCATCAGGACATGTGATGTTCATCTGTTGATTGGCAGTACTGTTGGTCTAGGGTTCTAACCACCAGGACATGTGATGTTCATCTGTTGATTGGCAGTACTGTTGGTCTAGGGTTCTAACCATCAGGACATGTGATGTTCATCTGTTGATTGGCAGTACTGTTGGTCTAGGGTTCTAACCACCAGGACATGTGATGTTCATCTGTTGATTGGCAGTACTGTTGGTCTAGGGTTCTAACCACCAGGACATGTGATGTTCATCTGTTGATTGGCAGTACTGTTGGTCTAGGGTTCTAACCATCAGGACATGTGATGTTCATCTGTTGATTGGCAGTACTGTTGGTCTAGGGTTCTAACCACCAGGACATGTGATGTTCATCTGTTGATTGGCAGTACTGTTGGTCTAGGGTTCTAACCACCAGGACATGTGATGTTCATCTGTTGATTGGCAGTACTGTTGGTCTAGGGTTCTAACCATCAGGACATGTGATGTTCATCTGTTGATTGGCAGTACTGTTGGTCTAGGGTTCTAACCACCAGGACATGTGATGTTCATCTGTTGATTGGCAGTACTGTTGGTCTAGGGTTCTAACCACCAGGACATGTGATGTTCATCTGTTGATTGGCAGTACTGTTGGTCTAGGGTTCTAACCACCAGGACATGTGATGTTCATCTGTTGATTGGCAGTACTGTTGGTCTAGGGTTCTAACCACCAGGACATGTGATGTTCATCTGTTGATTGGCAGTACTGTTGGTCTAGGGTTCTAACCATCAGGACATGTGATGTTCATCTGTTGATTGGCAGAACTGTTGGTCTAGGGTTCTAACCACCAGGACATGTGATGTTCATCTGTTGATTGGCAGAACTGTTGGTCTAGGGTTCTAACCACCAGGACATGTGATGTTTATCTGTTGATTGGCAGAACTGTTAGCCTAGGGTTCTAACCACCAGGACATGTGATGTTCATCTGTTGATTGGCAGTACTGTTGGTCTAGGGTTCTAACCACCAGGACATGTGATGTTCATCTGTTGATTGGCAGTACTGTTGGTCTAGGGTTCTAACCATCAGGACATGTGATGTTCATCTGTTGATTGGCAGAACTGTTGGTCTAGGGTTCTAACCACCAGGACATGTGATGTTCATCTGTTGATTGGCAGAACTGTTGGTCTAGGGTTCTAACCACCAGGACATGTGATGTTCATCTGTTGATTGGCAGAACTGTTGGTCTAGGGTTCTAACCACCAGGACATGTGATGTTCATCTGTTGATTGGCAGTACTGTTGGTCTAGGGTTCTAACCATCAGGACATGTGATGTTCATCTGTTGATTGGCAGTACTGTTGGTCTAGGGTTCTAACCATCAGGACATGTGATGTTCATCTGTTGATTGGCAGTACTGTTGGTCTAGGGTTCTAACCACCAGGACATGTGATGTTTATCTGTTGATTGGCAGAACTGTTAGCCTAGGGTTCTAACCACCAGGACATGTGATGTTCATCTGTTGATTGGCAGAACTGTTGGTCTAGGGTTCTAACCACCAGGACATGTGATGTTCATCTGTTGATTGGCAGAACTGTTGGTCTAGGGTTCTAAACATCAGGACATGTGATGTTCATCTGTTGATTGGCAGAACTGTTGGTCTCGGGTTCTAACCATCAGGACATGTGATGTGTATCTGTTGATTGGCAGAACTGTTGGTCTAGGGTTCTAAACATCAGGACATGTGATGTTCATCTGTTGATTGGCAGAACTGTTAGTCTAGGGTTCTAAACATCAGGACATGTGATGTTCATCTGTTGATTGGCAGAACTGTTGGTCTCGGGTTCTAACCATCAGGACATGTGATGTGTATCTGTTGATTGGCAGAACTGTTGGTCTAGGGTTCTAAACATCAGGACATGTGATGTTCATCTGTTGATTGGCAGAACTGTTGGTCTAGGGTTCTAACCACCAGGACATGTGATGTTCATCTGTTGATTGGCAGAACTGTTGGTCTAGGGTTCTAACCACCAGGACATGTGATGTTCATCTGTTGATTGGCAGAACTGTTGGTCTAGGGTTCTAACCACCAGGACATGTGATGTTCATCTGTTGATTTACTGTACTTGTTGGCCTAGGATTCTAACCACCAGGGCAAGCCTCGGGGAATGTTATCTGCCTTTGAAACTTCTACTAGAACTTGTTGCTAGAAAGTGTTCTCTGTGTTTAGACATCTTCTAGAGCTTGTTTTCTGAAGGTTTTTTCTGTCTGTTGCACATATACTACAACGTGTGGCTAGAAAGTGTTCTCTGTGTGTTGGCCATCTCCTAGAGCTTGTTTTCTGAATGTGTTCTGTGAAGGTGTTGCACGTATACTAGAGCTTGTTTTCTGAAAGTGTTCTGTGAAGGTGTTCCACGTATACTAGAGCTTGTTTTCTGAAGGTGTTCTGTGAAGCTGTTGCACGTATACTAGAGCTTGTTTTCTGAAGGTTTCTGTGAAGCTGTTGCACGTATACTAGAGCTTGTTTTCTGAAAGTGTTCTGTGAAGCTGTTGCACGTATACTAGAGCTTGTTTTCTGAAAGTGTTCTGTGAAGGTGTTGCACGTATACTAGAGCTTGTTTTCTGAAAGTGTTCTGTGAAGCTGTTGCACGTATACTAGAGCTTGTTTTCTGAAAGTGTTCTGTGAAGCTGTTGCACGTATACTAGAGCTTGTTTTCTGAAGGTGTTCTGTGAAGCTGTTGCACGTATACTACAGCTTGTTTTCTGAAGGTTTCTGTGAAGGTGTTGCACTTATACTAGAGCTTGTTTTCTGAAAGTGTTCTGTGAAGCTGTTGCACGTATACTAGAGCTTGTTTTCTGAAGGTTTCTGTGAAGGTGTTGCACGTATACTAGAGCTTGTTTTCTGATGGTTTCTGTGAAGGTGTTGCACTTATACTAGAGCTTGTTTTCTGAAGGTTTCTGTGAAGGTGTTGCACTTATACTAGAGCTTGTTTTCTGAAGGTTTCTGTGAAGGTGTTGCACTTATACTAGAGCTTGTTTTCTGAAGGTTTCTGTGAAGGTGTTGCACTTATACTAGAGCTTGTTTTCTGAAGGTTTCTGTGAAGGTGTTGCACGTATACTAGAGCGTGTTGGCTCACGTACGTGTAGCCTATGCGATGCTAACTTTTGTCTGTCTGTGCGTGCGTGCGTGCGTGCGTGTTGGCGTGTGTGATAGAAACTTTAACATTTGACTGAACACCGAAATACTAATTTTACCGGGTTATTATCAAAGCAACAGCTTCAAAGTATTGAAGCAATGATCAACATTTCGTCGGCACGTATGAAGATAAAGTGTGTATCCAAAGAAAACGGGTGGTGGTGGGTTTTGGGGGGGTAAAAACAGGTGACTGATTTGTGTTGTGTGTGGTATGTAGACCAGGTCAGGGGTCAAGGTTAGGTCAGATCGTGTGAAGGATTGTGGTATAGATTCACTTCTCAGTTCTAACCGAGCTGCATTCGCCGATTCGGGGAAGACGATTTCAGATTGTTCGGTTTCGTAGCGGCTGCAGAAAAAATAGATAAAGAAGATACCAAAGGAAATTTCCTACAGGTTGATCTGCACAGCGTGTTTTCAGTGTCTGCGCGAGGAAGCGCCGTCGAAAAGGGCAGTGTCGATCTCAGTGGCAGTCGTGTCCCCGTAACTCGTAAGTAGGCTACAGACAGACAGATCTAGATCTAGCGTCTCCCACTCTTGCACCGTGTCTATGCTTACTGTGTGTGTGTATGTGTGACGGAGTGATTGAGTTTGTGTTACTGTTTGTCGATTTCTTACGGGAGCCTTGAAGGCTTCGCCTCTTGTTTTCTGAAGGTGTTCTGTGAAGGTGTTGCACGTATACTAGAGCTTGTTTTCTGAAGGTGTTCTGTGAAGGTGTTGCACGTATACTAGAGCTTGTTTTCTGAAGGTGTTCTGTGAAGGTGTTGTACGTATACTAGAGCTTGTTTTCTGAAGGTGTTCTGTGAAGGTGTTGTACGTATACTAGAGCTTGTTTTCTGAAGGTGTTCTGTGAAGGTGTTGTACGTATACTAGAGCTTGTTTTCTGAAGGTGTTCTGTGAAGGTGTTGCACGTATACTAGAGCTTGTTTTCTGAAGGTGTTCTGTGAAGCTGTTGCACGTATACTGGAGCTTGTTTTCTGAAGGTGTTCTGTGAAGGTGTTGCATGTATCTAGAGCTTGTTTTCTGAAGGTGTTCTGTGAAGGTGTTGCACGTATACTAGAGCTTGTTTTCTGAAGGTGTTCTGTGAAGGTGTTGCATGTATCTAGAGCTTGTTTTCTGAAGGTTTCTGTGAAGCTGTTCCACGTATACTAGAGCTTGTTTTCTGAAGGTTTCTGTGAAGCTGTTGCACGTATACTAGAGCTTGTTTCTTGGAGGTCTTTTATTTTGTTCACAGTTACCAGAGCTTGTTTATTGACTGTGTTCTCTGTCCTTTACACATCAACTACATCTTGTTGCTTGAAAGTGGTATCTGTCCTTTGCACATATACTAGAGCTTGTGTCTTGAAAAAGTTGTCTGTCTTTTGCATATATACTGGAGCTTGTTATTTGAAGATGTTTTCTGTCTTTTCACATATACTATAGCTTGTGTCTTTAGGTGGTATCTGTAATTTGCACATATACTATAGCTTGTGTCTTTAGGTGGTATCTGTAATTTGCACATATACTATAGCTTGTGTCTTTAGGTGGTATCTGTAATTTGCACATATACTATAGCTTGTGTCTTTAAGGTGGTATCTGTAATTTGCACATATACTATAGCTTGTGTCTTTAAGGTGGTATCTGTAATTTGCACATGTATATAGTTGGGCTTTTTATTTGAAGACGTTCTCTGTCTTTTGCACATATACTGGAGCTAGTGCGTGAGTGTGTACGTGCGCGCGTGTGTGTGTATGTGTGTGTGCGTACGCGCGCGTGTGTGTGTGTGTTTGTCTCTGTGTGTGTAAGAGAGAGAAAGAGAGAGAGAGAGAGAGAGAGAGAGAGAGAGAGAGAGAATGTGGTTGTTTATGTATGTGCGTGCGTGAGTGTGTACGTGTGTGTTTGTGTGTGCGTGCGTGTGTTCGTGAGTGTGTTTGTATGTCTGTGTGGGTATGAGGGTGTATCTGTGTTTGTAAAGACGTGTGTGTGTCTATATGTGCGTATGAGAGTGATTTGTGTGTATGAAGTTTGTGTGAGTGGGTGAGTGAGTGATTTGTGTGTATGAAGTTTGTGTGAGTGGGTGAGTGAGTGATTGCGTGTAAGTGAGTGAGTGTGTGTTCGTGTGTGTGCGTGGGTTTGTGAGTGTGTGTGTGTGCGTGCGTGTGTGTGTGCGTTTGTGTGTGCGCGCGCGCGTGTGTGTGTGTGTGTAGGTGTGTGCGTGAGTGAGTGCGCGTGTGTGTGTATGTATGTGTCTGTGTGTGTGTATGTGTGTGCGTGTGTGTGTGCGTGCGTGTGAAGGTTTATGTGTGTGTGTGTAGGTCTGTCTGTTTGTCTGTGTCTGTGTTTGTGTTTCTGTGTCTGTGCAAGAACAATCTCAAGACCGGTATTTCATCACACACAAAACTCCTTCGTCAACTGTTGAAGCAAAACAGTAATCACGTTGATACATTGTCCTACATGACAATACTGCATGCAATCAACACGACTCTGGACACATCCCATCTATTACATGACAATACTGCATGCAATCAACACGACTCTGGAACACATCCCATCTATTACATGACAATAATGCATGCAATCAACACGACTCTGGAACACATCCCATCTATTACATGACAATACTGCATGCAATCAACACGACTCTGGACACATCCCATCTATTACATGACAATACTGCATGCAATCAACACGACTCTGGACACATCCCATCTATTACATGACAATACTGCATGCAATCAACACGACTCTGGAACACATCCCATCTATTACATGACAATAATGCATGCAATCAACACGACTCTGGAACACATCCCATCTATTTCATGACAATACTGCATGCAATCAACACGACTCTGGAACACATCCCATCTATTTCACGCAATCGGTTACACAGTATTTGTGAAACGCATGTGTCTACTC
Source organism: Littorina saxatilis (assembly GCF_037325665.1). NCBI lineage: Eukaryota > Metazoa > Mollusca > Gastropoda > Littorinimorpha > Littorinidae > Littorina > Littorina saxatilis. The sequence continues at coordinate 1,363,009 of NC_090254.1, read as the reverse complement.
CGAATTATTAATCATAGAAAGTAACAAGTCGCGTAAGGCGAAATTACTACATTTAGTCAAGCTGTGGAATTCACAGAATGAAACTGAACGCACTGCATTATTTAACAATGACCGTAGTCCGCCGCTCGTGCAAAACGCAGTGAAACTGACGAGCCTGTTTAGCGCGGTAGTGGGATCGCTGTGCTGCATAGTGCTCATGCTTTTCTGTACCTCTCTTCGTTTTAACTTTCTGAATCAGGAATCGACAAGGAATAAGATGAAATTGTTTTTAAATCGATTTCGAAAATGTTATTTTGATCATAATTTTTATATTTTTAATTTGCAGAGCTTGTTTTTAATCCAAATATAACATATCTATATGTTTTTGGAATCAGAAAATGATGAAGAATAAGATGAACGTAAATTTGGACCGTTTTATAAAAAAAAAATGTAATTACAATTTTCAGATTTTTAATGACCAAAGTCAATCATTAATTTTTAAGCCACCAAGCTGAAATGCAATACCGAAGTCCGGCCTTCGTCGAGGATCGCTTTACAAAAATTTCAATCAATTTGATTGAAAAATTAAGTGTGACAGTGCCGCCTCAACTTTTACAAAAAGCCGGATATGACGTCATCAAAGATATTTATCGAAAAAATGAAAAATGTCATAAAGATCGGTCTGGTAGTTTACTCTGAATCGCTCTACACACACACACACACACACACACACACACACACACACACACACACACACACACACCACGACCCTCGTCTCGATTCCCCCTCTATGTTAAAACATTTAGTCAAAACTTGACAATGTAAAAATGAGTCTCCACATCGAGCTGCCACTTCGCTCAGCTGTATCCGTTAATCATACAGTCACGTGCGGGAGAATCAGCCGTGATACCGACTCGCCCTGTACATCGCCTTTACACGTCTCCTTGCTACCGACTCGCCCTGTATATCGCCTTTACACGTCTCCTTGCTACTGACTCGCCCTGTACATCGCCTTTACATGTCTCCTTGCTACTGACTCGCCCTGTACATCGCCTTTACACTTCTCCTTGCTACTGACTCGCCCTGTACATCGCCTTTACATGTCTCCTTGCTACCGACTCGCCCTGTACATCGCCTTTACACGTCTCCTTGCTACTGACTCGCCCTGTACATCGCCTTTACACTTCTCCTTGCTACCGACTCGCCCTGTACATCGCCTTTACACGTCTCCTTGCTACTGACTCACCCTGTACATCGCCTTTACACTTCTCCTTGCTACTGACTCGCCCTGTACATCACCTTTACACGTCTCCTTGCTACCGACTCGCCCTGCACATCGCCTTTGCACGTCTCCTTGCTACCGACTCGCCCTGTACATCGCCTTTACATGTCTCCTTGCTACTGACTCGCCCTGTACATCGCCTTTGCACGTCTCCTTGCTACCGACTCGCCCTGTACATCGCCTTTGCACGTCTCCTTGCTACTGACTCGCCCTGTACATCGCCTTTACACGTCTCCTTGCTACCGACTCGCCCTGTACATCGCCTTTACAAGTCTCCTTGCTACCGACTCGCCCTGTACATCGCCTTTACACGTCTCCTTGCTACCGACTCACCCTGTACATCGCCTTTACACTTCGCCTTGCTACCGACTCGCCCTGTACATCGCCTTTACACTTCTCCTTGCTACCGACTCGCCCTGTACATCGCCTTTACACTTCGCCTTGCTACCGACTCGCCCTGTACATCGCCTTTACACGTCTCCTTGCTACCGACTCGCCCTGTACATCGCCTTTACACTTCTCCTTGCTACCGACTCGCCCTGTACATCGCCTTTACACGTCTCCTTGCTACCGACTTGCCCTGTACATCGCCTTTACATGTCTCCTTGCTACCGACTCGCCCTGTACATCGCCTTTACACTTCTCCTTGCTACCGACTCGCCCTGTACATCGCCTTTACACGTCTCCTTGCTACCGACTCGCCCTGTATATCGCCTTTACACGTCTCCTTGCTACCGACTCGCCCTGTACATCGCCTTTACAAGTCTCCTTGCTACCGACTCGCCCTGTACATCGCCTTTACACGTCTCCTTGCTACCGACTCGCCCTGTACATCGCCTTTTCACGTCTCCTTGCTACCGACTCGCCCTGTACATCGCCTTTACACGTCTCCTTGCTTAGTGATGGCTTTATGTTTTAAAACAGACATAACAACTCAGAGCACTGTTGAAACAACGACTTCTCTTTTTGTCGCACTCTTGAAGATGAAAACAGTCAAGACATTTGCACTCCCGCTGTAGAGATGGAACCAGTCAAGACATTTGCACACCCGCTGTAGAGATGGAACCAGTCAAGACATTTGCACACCCGCTGTAGAGATGGAACCAGTCAAGACATTTGCACACCCGCTGTAGAGATGGAACCAGTCAAGACATTTGCACACCCGCTGTAGAGATGGAACCAGTCAAGACATTTGCACACCCGCTGTAGAGATGGAACCAGTCAAGACATTTGCACTCCCGCTGTAGAGATGGAACCACACACCTTTCGTGCTGGAATCCCATAACAAACTGGGTACGAAAGTTTGAAGGCAATGCGTTTGCGAGTTACTCAAATGTGCCATTTTTTGTCTCAGATGCAGATTTGATTTGTCTGTCTAAGGACATGCTAAACATGTTTCGATTTAGTTGTTCTGATTTGCTGTCGATTTTATCGCGGGAACCTTGATTTTGCGAATTTGATTTTGGGGGGGTGTCATGTGTTGTAGGTTTCACTGTATTGACACTACGGTCACACCTTTCGGTCATGATTAAGGCAAGCATAGAGAGATAGTACAACATAGAACTGTGATCACTGAAATTTGACTTTGTCTATAATGAGAAAAAAATTGTCGAACCAACTTGACGTTAACAAAATAGAGTTAACCTATGAGCAGAGGCGAGGATTTCCTATAGCGTTTTGTTGCTTTTGTGTGTTTGTTTTTACTTCAATCCAATTGCGCTCACCATTTTCATCTTGTAAGTCAGTTCTTCGGGTTGCAAAGTTATACATTGAGGATCGTGGACAGACACATGTTGTCCTGCCTGCCCTGCCTGCCCTGCCTGCCCTGCCTGCCCTGCCTGCCCTGCCTGTCCTGCCTGCCCTGCCTGCCCTGCCTGCCCTGCCTGCCCTGAAAACAGAAGTCGATATGCTCCCCGAGGGCCAACAACAAATGCTGGTCTGAAAACAAGCCACCAAACATCGTTTTTGTCATTACTTTGGATGAGCAAAAGTAAGAAAAACAAATGGGATCCCTATTCTGAACGTAATATTTAGAATGCAATTTCGGGTATTATGACAAAAAGCGCTGTTTATCAGCAATGGATTACTTTGAAACGTTCAGAATATTTTACCAACATCTTAGACCTACTTCGAGTAAAGTGTTAAACTGTTGCACGTATTTGTTCAGATGTGACGTCATAAAGTAGTTCAACTCGTCATAGGATCGTGCACTTGTCCACACAAATCATGACTACAGATAAATTAATACGAGAGAGAGAGAGAGAGAGAGAGAGAGAGAGAGAGAGAGAGAGAGAGAGAGAGAGAGAGAGAGAGAGAGAGAGAGAGAGAGAGAGAGAGAGAGAGAGAGAGATTCGGATTCGGATTCGGATTCGGATTCGGATGGTTTATTCTCATAGGCCATTGCCCCTAGTGAAGGGGTGTGAACAAAAGCAAAAACATTGAATCATTTTTACATTCAGTAGACTGAAAACAGTGCATATTTTTCTCAAAAGTGGATAACAGATACATCAATGCAGACATCTTCATACAAAATTACGATAACAGTATTTCTCGTATCTTAAATGCTTTATACAAATATAAACATAAATCACGTACAGTTTTTTCATGTGTTGAAGCTAAAAGAAGGCTGAGTCGAAAAGCACTTGGTTGCATGTAATATTTCAGTGGGATGAATTTTTCTCTCAATTTATGGAAGTATGGACAGACAAGAACAAAATGGACTTCATTTTCCAGTTTATCTTTACAAAAGGGACACATGTAATTATTAACATCATAAACTTTTTGTAACGATGAGTGTGAACGGCAATTTCAGAGATCCCTAACCTAAACCTTATCATCATGAATCTTAAATGTCTGTCAATATTGAACAAAAGGTAAGGTTTGATCTCAGGAACAGTACAAAATGTTCTATACACAGAAAATCTTTCACTATTTTGAATATGAAACTCCCAGTCTTGCCATCTGCATGCAATTAATCTATCTTTCAAAACATACAAAAACTTGTTTTCGTCAACAACACCTTGATTCAACCACACAAAACCATATCCTAACTGATACAATTTACAACGCACATTTGACGCCCAATTCGATTTACCATTCTCATCCATCCTGTACAGCATTTTATATGATTTATGAGGCAATCTATGCTCAGACATTCTCAACAATTTCAACCAATATTTAATACATTTCAATATTGAATTTACGTACAAAGGGTACCTGTTAGTTTCTCCATATACCAAATCGTTTGGTGTACGCATTTCTAAACCCAGAAACTTTTTCAATGCAAATAAATGAACCTTTTCACATTCTATGGCTGCTTTATCTAAGCCCCATAACTCTGCACCATATTGTGCAATAGGTTGCACTTGTGCATCAAATAGCTTTAGATAAACATCCAAACTAGTATTATTAATCATGTATAACTTATGTGAAATCACCAACAAAGCTTGCTTAGCTCTACTTGCAAGGTCTAAGCAGGCAGCCGTAAAACTAAGCCTGGTCGAAAAAAGTATTCCCAAATACTTATATGCATTCACTACAGGTAGAACATTCCCTTCAGAGAGAGAGAGAGAGAGAGAGAGAGAGAGAAAGAGAGAGAGAGAGAGAGTGAGAGAGAGAGAAAGAGAGAGAGAGCAACAGAGAGACAAAGAGAGAGAGAGAGAGAGAGAGAGAAAGAGAGAGAGAGCAACAGAGAGACAAAGAGAGAGAGAGAGAGAGCAACAGAGAGAGAGAGAGAGCAACAGAGAGAGAGAGAGAGAGAGAGAGAGCAACAGAGAGAGAGAGAGCAACAGAGAGAGAGAGAGAGAGAGAGCAACAGAGAGAGAGAGCAACAGAGAGAGAGAGAGCAACAGAGAGAGAGAGAGAGCAACAGAGAGAGATACAGAAGGAGAGAGAGCGAGAGAGAATTGTTAATTTTGATCAAGAAAAACACTAAACAACAACAAGTCTTGAAATCCCATATTTATAAACAAATCCTGTCCGTTCGTGAACTGTGTCATTCCCTGCCGTGGAGAACACGTCACTGACGTCACTCCGCAAAATGGCGGGCCAGTTGTGGGGACGTTGTTGACACGAAGACAGCCTTAGTCAGGTAGCATGCCATTTTGCAGATACGAATGCCCCCCCCCCCCCACCAAAAAACACCCCCCAAAACAACAACAAACATTATGGACATTTGATATGCATTAGATGACAACATTTGCATACCATTTTGAAGGGTTAAATACCCATTACAAACAGACTATTTTTCGAATAACAATGACAATTCGACCAATTATCAATCACCCCTTCTCGCCGGAGCTCAAGGCGATGTACAATAGCAAAACACACACACACACACACACACACACACACACACACACACACACACACACACACACACACACACACACACACACACACACACACACGCACACACATGCACACGCGCATTCACACACGCGCACGCACGCACGCACACACACACATACACACGCGCACGCACGCACGCACGCTCCCATGTACACTCTTGTTTTTTGCACGAGTAGGTATTTACGTGTTTGGGCGTTTTACCCCGCAATTCTGACAGCCAAACGCCGCTTTCGGGGGAAGCATCCTGGGTATTTCCACGTGTCTATAACGCACCGAACTCTGACATGACCTACAGGATTTCCACCCTTTACCCACCATGCGCGACCAGGATTTGAACCACTGACCCTCCGCTTGAGAGGCCGGCGTCCTATCGACTGTCTGGGCCCTTGCGCCCCTCGTCACTATGTCTAAAGCTGACGTCATGCGTGACCATGCGCCCCTCGTCACTATGTCTAAAGCTGACGTCATGAGTGACCATGCGCCCTTCGTCACTATGTCTAAAGCTGACGTCATGAGTGACCATGCGCCCCTCGTCACTATGTCTAAAGCTGACGTCATGCGTGACCATGCGCCCCTCGTCACTATGTCTAAAGCTGACGTCATGAGTGACCATGCATCCATCTCACGTTACGTGTGACTTTAACGATGTTATGTCACTTTCCTTCTGTTGTATCCTGCCAGGTATACTCTGGCGTTGTTGCATGTATATTAAACACAATGAATATAACGTGTGTGTGTGTGTGTGTGTGTGTGTGTGTGTGTGTGTGTGTGTGTGTGTGTGTGTGTCTGTATTTGTTTGATTTTGGGTGTGCGTGTGTGTATGACTACAACCATTTCATAATTATTCCCGCAGCTGACGTTCAGCTAAGTAGCCAATCCTTAGTAAATTAGCTTTGTTTGTTTACAAGCACGATATCATATAATATTGATTACTGCTCCAATATTATAATTTTAGTCAACTTTCAAAACAACACACACACTCACACACACACACACACACACATATACACACACAGACATACACACTACCACACACACTACCACACACACACACTCACACACACACAAACACACACTAACGCACATATATTCACACACGCATACAGGCGTTCACTCACAGAACACCCACACGAACACACGCTCGCATGTGTGTCTACACTCTCACATACGCACACTTATGCACATACACGCACTCAAACAAACACACACTGACTCACACATGTCGACATACATACACACGTACAGGTAGACAGACATGCACACACACACACACACACACACACACACACACACACACACACACACACACACACACACACACACACACACACACAGAGGTATACAGACAGACAGACAGGCCAACTGACAGACACACACACACACACGCATACAGGTATACAAACAGACAGACAGGCCAACTGACAGACAGACACACATTCACACACACACACACACGCACGCACACACGCACACACGCACACACGCACACACACACGTACACACACACGTACTTTTCGCGTGACAAATTAAGGCTGACAAAGTTATTCGCCTGATCACCCGATCATTCTCTGCTTCCTGAAATGTGACCCTCCACCACGAAATGAGTCGCATGTCACCTCGCGCGGTTGTGCGCTAGGCTTGATATAAGTCCGGAGAGTGTATGGTAACAGCGTGAGGGTCACCTTAGTCACAGGCTTATAACTCAAACAGTTTTCGCTCTTTTCTAAAAACGGTGTTCACCACTGGATAGAGCATAAAAATCTCTTTATGAAAATGTAAAAATATGAAAATCATGCAAAAGTGACATGCGACTCATTCTGTGGTGGAGGGTCACAAATGTCAGATTAACATTAGTAAGAAACAGTTTTTGTTTTCTGGCAACAATACAAACTTAACGACCTCGATGATTAGGCCTATTTTATAACTCCATAACTTAGTTAATCAAAGATACACCGTCAACATCCACAAGATAGTCCCGGCCAATTAAGTAGCGAAAAGAGTCGCAGAGCGTAATCACTCTTTGATTAACTACCCGGTTCCGTCGTCGCATCCAGATATAAGATCCACACGATCATGTGAAGTTCAGCCTCCCAAGACAACTCGATCACTTCAGGTCCAACAGCGTTCACCAAATTGCCGTATTAGCCACACAAACACATTTTAAGGTTTTTAAATCTCCTGTTGGGTTTGAACATTTCGATCGTCTTTTGCACACAATGTCGTTGTTGTGAACATCATTTTCAGATTGTTTGACTTGACTCAAGTTATTGTATTCTCTCTTCTGGAAGTTCCAACGTTCAAAGTGGTGACGGCTACGCCATAAGGTAAGTGTAAATATTAGAAGGGAAGTTGTTCTTGTTTCAAATGTATTAGCCACGAGATGAAATAACAATTAGCCACGAGATGAAATAACAATTTGTCTGTCAGTGTGCGCGCCTTCGTGTGCGAGGCTGGTACTACAAATTGTTCATACGAAATGACAAACACAGGTTACAAGCGATAACGCGCAAAAATACTGGTTTATTACTCTACATCTGATTACTATATATCAGTAATGCATATTATGATACAGTACCCGCTATTACGAGCTAGTCGTGTGACAGAGAGTTTTCTTGCACACGAGACTAGATGTTTCACGACGGCTTTAGCCGGAGTGAAACAGCAGCAGTCGAGTGTGCAAGAAAACTCTCTGTCACACGACTAGCTCGTAATGGCGATTATGTCTCACAGCTTCAACAGAGGAGAGAACAAACACGTTTTGCGTACTCACGCTTGATAAACCTAAACACAGGAGCAGCCATTGTGGAGAGATCTACTTTTTGACGAAAGTGACCGAACAACTATAAATGACGTCTCGGAATATGTGAATGACGTCACAGTCATCGTCACAGTCTGTATCTTTTGAAGCATCGCAATCTTCATGACGTCTTTCTGTGTCTGCATCCGCGAAATGTTTGTTCTTTCCGGGATCTTTGTCATCTATGTTCACAACTCTGTCCTTATAGTGTCAGACTAACAGGCCTCCTGAGCGAGCCACTTTCCAAGGGCAGCTAAATTCGCGTATGGAAACAGTACTGTCGTCTGGGATGCCGTTTTCAGTATTCTGAGCGTTGAAGAATTTGTAAAGAGAAGAAACGATAACAGCAGGAGAAATAAAAGTCGTGTGTGCATTTTGGGGTTTTTGGGGGGACGATTTCGAGTTTGAATCCGTTCTTGCACATGCTCCAAAGCGCGTAACATACAATCTTGCACACGTTTGCTTTAGTAGTGGCAAAGAAGGAAAGCGTGTGACATTATCTTATATTGCGGTAAAAAAACAAACAGAAAGAAAAAGAGAAAAGAAAACAAATTATTAGACATGGCAAAGGTATCAAAAATGCATAAACAAAACACAAGAAACGAAAACGGGAAAAATAAACAATCACAAAACAGGCGAAGACAAACAGACAAGAACGTTACAATACCAAACAATAAACACTAAGAATACTCAAGAAACTTAGCATAAATACGTTTAAATCCAAAATGGCTACTTCAAGGAAAATACAAAACGTTGACTCATCAGGCCAGGAATACAATAGCAAACTGTCATACTAAAAAGTCTCTAAACGACAACGTTCCTGCGTTAATCAAAGTCACAAACAAGATATCCTCATCCAATTTCCCCCAATAGCGTTATTAGAAATAAGCTCGTTTACAAACGATCACCACAGACCGCAAGCTCCTTTGCCTAAATTCCTTTAACGTAAGGCTAGGATAAGTCTGCAGAGAAAACGTTTCACTTTGAACTTCGTTAATCACAGGAAACACAAGTTATCATTATAAACATTAGCGACTTTCTAGCGTCTACAAATCATTGCTGTACGTTTCACAAAACTAGAATAGTTGAACACACAATAAAGAAACACTACAACATGTCAGACTTCCAACTCACGTTATACATAAACAACTCACAGAGTCATTACAAAATGGCGACCAAAATACAACACAAACAAGTAACAACAAAATTACCTTATGCGCTGTGTGGGTAGACCAGAGTACCAAAAACGTGTAGCCTCTCAAACGAAGGGCACAAAACAATTCACACTTGAGATAAAACTGTCTCCAAAAACGTTACGTTGACGTTAAAAGCATCACAAGAAACACTCCATTGGTTTACTTGTTCACCTTGGTATGTTACAGAACGAAAATCCAAACACTTCCATAAAAACCCTCAGATCGACTGATGAGAGGAACTCAAACAGTAATATCTATAGAAAACAAAAACCTAACATGGAATAGTTTATTTTAAAGGTAAAAGGTCACCATATTAACCAACCAACAACATTCCTAAAACAGGGTTGGGTGAGACTATTATTTACAACCAATCAGTAACTGATCACGCACTTCGTGCATGCTCAAAACTTGGAACGGTCTATTTTACAAAAAGAAGAACAAGGAACTAGCTGACATTAAAAACTAAAAACACGTGAGTCACACGTATTCTAAAACCTACTACGCAGTTTTGCAGCGCTCACACCAAAACCAGGACACGAAAAAGAGCACGTGAGTCTCACGCGTACAGATAGTTAAATAACGCTCCACAAAAACAGGTCACAACAAGGTGCCATGATAAAAACACGGTTTACTTGCTTTACACCGTAAAAGGGCTGAAGCAAAAAGTATTCACAACAAAAAAATAGGTGAATGCGTGCCACATCGGCATGCACAGTCAGGACCGTTCAGTTTACGACAAAATATTGATATTGACAGTTTCAGGAATGGATGTTAGAAAAAAAGACAGATTCAAAGTCACCATCAGACACAAAGAGAATTGTGTAAAACTGCATTGGATGTAAATATTATACGTTATTTGTATTTTTGACCAAAACACAGATGGAGACAGTAAGTTTTTCCTCCGAGACCGTCAGTGACTGTCGAGGTCTGTGTAACATGTCATATTTGGTGAAAAATACAAATAACATGTATGTACCGATCGATTCTGGTTAGACTTCCTTTTAGTTTTACAAATGAACGCGCACAAATATGCACTAGTTTGTAGTCTCGGCTGGCCGCCTACATATGAAGTGTTGTCGGCCTCTGGCGTCACATGGCTCAAAGAAGGGAGTACAGAATACAGAATACAGAATCTTTAATTGCCCAAGGTTGGAAATCCAGTGTTCAATCGATACATAGTTTCCTAATTTCATTTGAACTTCAGAACTTTGATCACGCCACGTGCAATCAGCATTGTATTTCGAAAAGATGCGTGGTTTGTTGCAATTATGGTCACACATTTCCCCCGACAGTTTGGCTTTCGCTATGTGTACGTGGTAAAGTATTTTATTTTCATAAATACAAAGTGTCATTCTGATATATATGTAAATTTAAAATAATTGTGTTTGTTTCTGTTATTTTAGAGTGATAAACAAACCTGTCATGGACTGATACTTAGCGGGTAAATTAATTATCATCAGTCCTGATTGGTCAACGTTTCGTATTGCACCCTATGTGTTGATACATTATGTCATTGAGAAAGGGGAGAAAATAATCTTATTTCATTACATTGCGCGCGCGCGCGTGTGTGTGTGCGTGTGTGTGTGTGTGCGTGTGTGTGTGTGTGTGTGTGTGTGTGTGTGTGTGTGTGTGTGTGTGTGTTCCGTTGACTGGTGTGTTTTTACTTCTGGTGCCATCAGAACTGACATCAATGATGACGATGACAACCCCAAGTGCTCTCACAACAACCCCCAGTAGGTCGTTTCGGTCCATTGTGAGCGTGACGCAACAGGGCGACTTTCCGTGGGGTGGTAAGTGATGCACCTGTCCTAACACAGTGGACATCGTTAGTGAACGTGTTTCCTTGTACCAACTGGAACGAAATGAAACACCTAACATATTTACAACATAATTTTGTTCTCTTTAGTTTAGTTCAGTAGCTTAGGGGTGCTTGGTCAAGTGGAGATCAATCTTACCATCTCGCCTTCCAGTCTGGAGAAAACAGCACCATTGTGTCCACGTTAATGACGAACCCTAGCTGCGTGCTGGGGAAGTCAATCTTACCATCTCCCCTTCCAGTCTGGAGAAAACAGCACCATTGTATCCACGTTAATGACGAACCCTAGCTGCGTGCTGGGGAAGTCAATCTTACCATCTCCCCTTCCAGTCTGGAGAAAACAGCACCATTGTGTCCACGCTTATGAAGAACCCTAATTATATTTCATTTGATACGTTTTTATATAAGAAAATGTTGCTTTTGTTTTTATTGTCTTTTAAAATTGCTCTCTTTCGCCGTTATTGCAATCAGTCAATATTTGACTAACATGTATTCCGGTAGATTTAAACATGCTCTCTTTCGTCGTTATTGCAATCAGTCAATATTTGACTGACATGTATTCCGGTAGATTTAAACATGCAACAACTCTGTCAGGTTATATCCCAAAAATTTTTCTTCACATAGTTGATTCACACGTTTACGAGTTCATATACAACTTAAAATAGTGACGCAGCACTGTGGCGACTGCATCTTTCAATCAAATAACTGTTTGCAGGCAATTCATCCACGGAAAGCAGTCTGCCTAACCTTACAGAAACCAGCATCACATGGGAAACAACGAGCAGTCTGCTGCAGTCACAGGAAAACCATACCTCGACTTCCCTACACATTGCGCCCCCTACTGGAAGCCCCTCCGTCTGGGACGGCATTCTACTGGTTTCCGCCGAGCATGAAAAGCTTGTGTCTCAAGTCACGGATGTTTTGAATAATGTGAAAATGGTCGTACTTCCGGTGGCCTTCATTTTGACCTTGTGCAACATCCGGGTCTTCCTCCATCCACGCATGCGCAGCACGGCCAGCAAATACATCGTGTGTCTGAGCGTTGCTCAGCTGGTCAACATCCTGATTCCTGTTGTATCGGACATCCTGTTCGCGACCATACCTGACCCTTTGGACAACTACTACGTCTGGTTCTACACCATGTACATTGGAGCGTATCTGAACTCTGTGACCAGGCGCGGCACCTACCTCTGTCTCATGCTAGTGTCAACGCAGAGACTCTACGCTGTCATGAGACCTTTGCACGTGAAATCCTTCCTTCTCTCTCGCTACCCTGTCGTGTTCACGTCCGCTGCGTATGTCTTTACTGCGATATGGCATTTCTACCTGCCTGCCAAGTACAACATCACAGGCATCGACACCGGGACGAAGATCATTTACAAGCCTCTGCCTTCTTTTCTCTATCTCAGCAACCCTCAGGTGGTTGTCGTGTTCACGTTCGCCGCTCAGATCTTGTTAGTTTATTTCACCCTGGTCGCCCAGCTCGTCTTGTCTCTTCTCACCGCGTGGGCCCTCAGACGTCATAACCTGCTTGCGTCACAAGTGTCGTCATCAACAAGCGATGACGTCAAGGGACGCCAGGAACGTCGTATGACCGTTACCATTCTGTCTGCAACCTTATGTTACGTCATCCTGTCTGTTCCACAAGCTGTTCACTTTCTGTTCGGCTCTGTCTACGCCGAATACTCTTACGATACCGGAAGGTACAAGAATCTCTACAGAATCGTGAACATTTTTGTGAGCAAGCTGGCCATTATAAGCTACGCCACAGATTTCGTTGTGTTCGTTGCGATCAGTTCCAACTACAGAGCCGCACTTTGTCAGATTTTCGGCTGCGACAAGCTGTTTTGTGGCGGGAAGAAGGACCGTGGCGAAATGTCTGAAACGGACCCAAGTACAGGCGAAAGAATCACCGTGGTGGACGACTTGCGCCTGAGGAATAGACAGTGACACGATGGCCAGAATGGGAGGAGGTCGCGTGGAAATTAAATGTTCAGTCATGTTCGAGCACGTCTGTTCTCAGCAACGATGTTCGGAAAGAACTGTCAAGACGTTATGTGCTGCAAATCGTTCTTGTGAAACAAGAGGTAAAACAAACTCGCGGGACATTGTTAGGCAATCACTAGCGAGGGGCGTGACATTGTTAGGCAATCACTAGCGAGGGGCGTGTTTCCACCCGTTGTCCGCGAGCACTTGTAGGACACGCCACTCGAACATCTCGATCATGATTGGTCTATTTTGTCACGTGGGTTTGCATTCCTTCTTTATAAAGGTAAACCAAATTCCCGCAGCCCGTAATGCTTGACAAAGTTATTTCAAGTTTAGACGAATTTTAGGAATAGCAAGGTTTTTCACTCTGTCACAACCCGACATCAGACAGAGTTATGTCCAGCGATCGTCTTTTGCGACGTCAGAATTGACAACAAGTGAAATTGATTCAGTTTTTCACAAGAGCTGTTCTACTTGCACACAATCATGCTTAAGATTATTTGTGACCCTCCACCACGAAATGAGTCGCATGTCACATCGCGTGGTTCTGCGCTAGGCTTAATATAAGTCCGCGGAGTGTCCGGTAACAGTGTGAGGGTCACCTTAGTCACAGGCTTATAACTTCGCTCTTTTCTACTGGATAGAGCATAAACAACTCTTTAGGAAAATGTAAAAATATGAAAATCATGCAAAGGTGACATGCGACTCATTCCGTGGTGGAGGGTCACATTTGCAAAACCCTTTGATAGTTTTCATTAGTCGACGAGGTATGCTTCATTAAAAGGAACGCAACGACATTTTCTGAAAACAAAGTTGGATCTGTGAATTGACAGTGCGCGTGAACGTTGAGCGTGTACAATGTGTCTAAGTACACATGTCTCATCACAATAAAAAGTTCAACACCAAGCCAGAATGTCTCATCTTTTGTTTCCAAATGTTCGGACCGCAGGCCTTCTTCAAAGGTACACGGACCAAGCGTCTTTTGTAACACTATTACATTTACTTGATTGATCTATTTATTATGTGTTAATTTTTGTAATGTTACTATAGACGCTTGAAGAAGGCCTGCGGGCCGAACATTTGGAAACAAAAGATGAGACAATCTGGCTTGGTGTTGAACTTGTTATTGTGATGTATAAATAAGCTTTTTAAGCTTTAAAAAGTTTTCCATTTTTCATTGTGTGGAGTGGTGCAGAGGAAAAAGAGTTTCTTGAATTATGTATATATCTATATATCTATATATATATATCTAGCAACAACAACAAAAACAACAACACAACAATAACAACAACAACTATAACAACAACTACGTACGAAGTGTACGTTTTGGGGGCATTAAAGCAATCTGTAATTGAGCCAGGTACCTTTTATATTAACATTAGATAACGACGACTGCATGTATGGGTCTTAAAGGCATTTTAAAGTGTTCAGTTTAAACCATTTAGCAGAACATTGTAAATTGAGGTGGTTCAGCCAAAAATCACTTGAGCATACAACATTCACCTTACACTGTTGCTGTGACATGCTTTATACACAGTAGTTACATGTTGGTGATTCAAAAAGAACAACAGCATACTCGATTAGACAAAGAGCGCAGTGCATCGTAGCCATGCATAAGAAGAGTTACCAGCTCAAATGAAGAAATAAACACAACAAAACAAGTCAAATCTAAAAATAACTCAGACCTTATTTCGGTAATGCTTTAGGTTCTAAGATGACTTGTAAGCATGGTGTGGGCACGGGGAGGGGAGCTCGAGGTCACGTTTTTGAACATTTGGCATTTTGAACATGACTTAATTATACAGTCACGCAGCATAATAAACTCATGTTTTCAGAAGTTTATGAGCACAGTTTTATTTGAATTAGCAGAATTATTAGTTGACCGATACGAAATGTCAGCAGCGAGTCAACGTGTGTGACGTTCGACAAGAACCGCAGTCGGTAGTGTCACGTGCAGTGTTCAGTCCGGGAATGACGCACGTCGCTGATTGAGACACATCAGCCGTGTTGGGGAATGACGTCACAGCACGCGGCGATGTGTTTCTTCATTCGATCTATGTGTCTGCATTCTGTAGGGAGCTCCCCTATGGCCACCTTCCGACACAGTCAGTGTCAGCTGTTATGTGTCGTAAATGTACCTCTGTGCCGTAAGCTGTTATATTGTGTCGTAAATGTGCCTCTGTGCCGTAAGCTGTTATGTGTCGTCAATGTATCTCTGTGCCGTAAGCTGTTCCGTGTCGACAATGTACCTCTGTGCCGTAAGCTGTTATGTGTCGTCAATGTACCTCTGTGCCGTAAGCTGTTATGTGTCGTCAATGTACCTCTGTGCCGTAAGCTGTTATGTGTCGTCAATGTATCTCTGTGCCGTAAGCTTTTATGTGTCGTCAATGTACCTCTGTGCCGTAATCTGTTACGTGTCGTCAATGTATCTCTGTGCCGTAAGCTGTTATGTGTCGTCAATGTACATCTGTGCTGTAAGCTGTTCCGTGTCGTCAATGTACCTCTGTGCCGTAAGCTGTTATGTGTCGTCAATGTACCTCTGTGCCGTAAGCTGTTATGTGTCGTAAATGTACCTCTGTGCCGTAAGCTGTTATGTGTCGTCAATGTACCTCTGTGCCGTAAGCTGTTATGTGTCGTCAATGTACCTCTGTGCCGTAAGCTGTTCCGTGTCGGCAATGTACGTCTGTGCCGTAAGCTGTTATGTGTCGTCAATGTACCTCTGTGCTGTAAGCTGTTCCGTGTCGACAATGTACCTCTGTGCCGTAAGCTGTTCCGTGTCGTCAATGTACCTCTGTGCCGTAAGCTGTTCCGTGTCGTCAATGTACCTCTGTGCCGTAAGCTGTTACGTGTCGTCAATGTACCTCTGTGCCGTAAGCTGTTCCGTGTTGTCAATGTATCTCTGTACCGTAAGCTGTTATGTGTCGTCAATGTACCTCTGTGCCGTAAGCTGTTACGTGTCGTCTGTTAGGCATTATAGTAACATTGGATTTTATTTCCATGGGTGACACCCTTAAGTCATTTCCTTGCGAGACGGAACGCCGTAAAGAGAGATGACGTCAAAAGCGTGACGTCAAAAAGGAAGAATGACACAGAGGAAAACACGAGGTTGGAAATGGTTATGATAGATCTCTACGCCTACACCGTATGAAAGATTATTAGATTTGCAAATTCATACGATGATTTCTATCAATAAAGACTTGAGATATTTGTCTTTTGTACTTCGCGTTAAAAGATGTATGGAAGAGTTGTTTTATTGAATTGTTTTGAGACACGTGCGAAGGCCTATATTCGTAGCGTAGAGTTTTACTTTGAGTCCATTCACCAAGATCAGTTGATTCTCGTTCCATTTTGGAGAACAATCAAGCTTTTTTTTTCGGGAGTTATGTTTTCATCACAAACCTGAATTATGCAGGTAAGAAACTGCTAAAGTAGGAAAAAGGGAAGTAATAATATCGTTCTTCATTTCAGAAGTAGAGCGGCACATTTTCATCCCTACGTTCATCTGTTTTGTGTGTTTCAAAGGCGAAGCAGTTGGACGAAATCCAAAATTCCATTGGTTGTAAGTAACGGTCAGAATGATTAGATAGATGTTAGGCTCATAAAGCTGATGATAACATGTTGTTTTCACTTTGATCGACAGGTTTAGATGCTGTTTAGATGCTGTTTAGATGCTGTTTAGATGCTCGTGTAGATGCAAGCTGGAGATGAATCGGACGCCAACTGAGAGAGAGATGGAACCGTGTTAAAGAACTGATATCACCGTTCACCCCATCGCCGAGATATCCAGGGCATCATCATCGTCATTCACCTCATCGTCGAAGACATCAAGGGCATCCTCAACATCGTTCGTCACATCATCAAGGACACAATCATCACCGTTGAACTCATCGTCAAGACATTAAACTTTAAAGACATCATCTTCATCACCGACGCCGTGTATAAACACTCCGTGAGCTTTACAGTCGCTCATTCGGCAAGATCAAACCTCTCACACCTGATCCTTGACCTGTAGTGCCGAGTACGTCGATGCATGAAGATGAGTAACCAAAATTAAAGCCGTTTTCACTCATTGTAGTTGTGTTCGTCCAGTTGCTTCCAGTGTTTATTCTTTCTGTCGATACATTTGAGTCTGTCTATCGTTCAATTAAGGTAAAAAGAACCACGCATATCACTAACTATAAAAGCGAACAGCCGCCAAATAATCATACCCTAGCAACAGCCGTTACCCGAGGACAAGAAAAACGTGAAGAGGAGGAGAATGCGTCAATTCCCAGTTTTCCTATGGAAGGAAAGATCTTCACCGTTGCTGATCTAAAGAGAGAACAGCAAGACGACAAAAGCCTTGAGAAATTACATGTGTTGGCACGAACGAATGTAACTCGAGGGCGAGTTCAGTTCATCTATGACAAGGACGTGTTATATCGCCAATACAGTGACAAGCAAGGAAAGGACCACCGACAAGTAGTAGTACCTCACAAGATGCGAGCAAAGGTATTGTCCACCGGACACGATACGGCGATGTCGGGCCATCTCGGACAGAAGAAATCAAGAGAACGGATTTGGCAAGATTTTTTTTGGCCGGGGATCGTGGGTGACATCAAACGCTACTGCAGTTCTTGTGACGTGTGCCAACGTACTATGCCAAAAGGACGGACGAGGAAGGTACCTCTGGGAAAGATGCCTCTGATTGAAACTCCGTTCAAGCGTGTAGCCGTTGACATAGTAGGACCAATCAAACCCATGTCTGAGACAAAGAAGCAGTATATCCTAGTGATGGTGGATTTCGCGACCAGATATCCTGAAGCTGTTGCTCTCAAAGACATAAAGGCAGAAACCGTGGCTGACGCGCTATGGACATTCTGGACAAGATTGGGACTTCCAGAAGAAGTATTGACCGACAACGGAGCGCAGTTCACCAGCGAGTTGATGACTCAAGTCAACCAACTTCTCGCAATCAAGGGATTGACAACTTCACCTTGGCATCCTCAATGCAATGGTGTTGTAGAACGTTTCAATGGAACTTTGAAAGCGATGCTCTTCTTCTTCTTCTTGGCGTTCGCAGAGGTTACACAATCAGTCCAGCACTGGTGATAAATGTTGTCGTTTTCTCCAACTCCTGTCGACTGCCGTATAGTTTGGTCTGCAAGGGAGTTGGTGACGGCCACACTTCTTTTCGTTCCTCATCTAGTAAGGGACATCGCTGTAAGATGTGTTCCGCTGTTTGGTCCTCTTGACCGCAGGCACAGGTTGGTGATGGCGCCAGCTTGAACTTTCGGTTCATGTGAGCATTGAGCCTGTTGTGGCCAGTACGCAGCCTGATGAGGTTGACTTGCTGCTCTCTGGACATTGTGTGGTAGTCATCTCTGTTTGTCCTTGGCCTCATCAATGCCTTGATGATTGTCTTCTGCTCACTAAAGCTGACACTGTTTTCAGGTTGGTCTTCCACGGCTCCTTCTTTTGCCAGCTCATCTGCCCTTTCATTTCCTGGTATCCCACAGTGTGCTGGTATCCACTGGAGGACAACTCTTCTGGTTTGTCTGACCATCTGTAATGCTTTGGCCAGCTGTGGGAGTTTGTCGTTCTCTAGGGCCTGAAGGACTGAAAGGGCGTCCGAGAGGAAGACAACTTGGTAGCAAGGGTCTGCGGAGTCCTGAACGAAGGAGGCGGCCTGCATGAGAGCTTCTGCTTCTGCTTTATAGTTTGTGCAGTGTTTGCCAGTGGCAACGCTGGATGTAGCTGTATGTCCCCCAGGGAACTGGATGAGAATGCCTGCACCTCCATTGAGCACGGCGTTAGTTGCTGATCCATCGGTGTATACATGGATCCACGCCTCTTTTGGGTACTGTTCGTCGATCAGGGCTAAGGTTAGTGCCTGTCGAGCTGTGTCATTCTGATCTTCTCCTGAGGTAACATGTGGAACACTGGTGCAGATCTGGATGCCTGGTTTCTCTGTTGCCTTGGGGGTTTCCTCTTCTTCTTGAGTCAGAGGTAGAGTGTTCTGTGGAAGGACTTCCCTGTACAGTCGAGAAAGTCTCTTGCTCTCGTGTACAAAACTGCTCCGTTTAAGCCGGTTCTTGGTGAGGTTGCTCAGTCTGTGCTTCATGGGGTGGTCGGGTAGGCACTTGAGCTTCTCGGCCTGTACCATAGTCTTGGCTTCTCTTCTCTGACAGAGGGGTTGGATGGTGGTAAGCTTCTCCATTTCCTTGATGGGCGTGGATTTCATTGCACCGGTGATGAGTCGGAGGGCCTGGTTTTGCACACGGTCAAGGGTCTGCAGGTTTGTCTTGGCTGAGGTTGACCACGCTGTGGAGCCGTACTCGAGGTGGGGTCTGATTGTTCCCTGGTATACTGTCTTCAGTATCTTCTCGTTCGCTCCCCAGGTGGTACCTGCCAGCTTCCTGAGTATGGCTAGCTTGCGCCGGGCCTTCGTCTCTGCCTGTGCAATGTGTGGTTTCCAGGTCTGCCGTCTATCAAAGGTGACACCAAGGTACGTTGCTTCTTCATCCTCTCTCAGAGGAGTTCCACCAAGCCTAATGGTTCCGGCTTTCTGCTTTGGCGACAGTGTGAATAGGGTGGTGGAGGATTTCTCCTTGTTGATGGAGACGCACCAATCTTCTGCCCATGCGTTCAGCCTATCTGCCGCTTGCTGCATTCTGTAGGTGGCAGTACTTGCGTGCTCCTCCTTGCACCAGATCACAAGGTCGTCTGCGTAGAGAGCAGCTTTGATCCCCTTGGGCATCTCAGACACCAGATCGTCGATGAAGAGAAGGAAGAGTGTGGGGGAGAGGACTCCGCCCTGAGGGACGCCATGACGAAGGAGGAACTTCTTGCTTTTGGTCTGGTCGACGTTAACTCTTGCCCTGCGGTTATAGAGGTAAGAGCGAATCCACTGGTACATGTTGCTGGACACGCCTTTCCTCAGCAGTTTTACAAGGAGTCCATCTTTCCAGACCTTGTCAAAGGCCTTCTGAAGATCTATCCAGGTGAAAAGCGATGCTCAAGAAGA
This sequence comes from Littorina saxatilis, assembly GCF_037325665.1. NCBI lineage: Eukaryota > Metazoa > Mollusca > Gastropoda > Littorinimorpha > Littorinidae > Littorina > Littorina saxatilis. Next base: position 1,342,594 of record NC_090254.1, on the reverse strand, counting down.
TGACTTTTGAACAACCGACCAAGTGGGACCAGTACTTGCCAGCACTACTGTTCGCATACCGAGAAGTTCCCCAAGATTCACTTGGATTTTCTCCTTTCGAACTTCTGTATGGGCGGACAGTGCGTGGACCAATGCAAGTATTGCGTCAACTGTGGACGGAAGAAGAAAGCAACGACGAGATACGCACGACGGCTGAACATGTTATTGATCTGCGAAATCGCATTGAAGAAACGTGCAAGATCGCCCGCGACCATCTCGCCAAGTCAGCAATACGACAAGCTCACTTCTACGACAAGAAGACGAAGAAGAGAGAACTCATTGTCGGCACCAGAGTTTTGCTTCTACTGCCAACGAAACACAACAAGCTAGAACTTGCATGGAAGGGACCATACGTGATCGAGGAGCAGATCAACTCATTTGATTACAAGATCAAAGTGGGTCGCCAAACTCGTGTCTATCACATCAACCTTTTGCGAGAGTACCATGAACGAGAAATGATCGCGGAACCAGAGAAACTTCCAGAAGAAGTGGTGGAACAGAGCGCGATAGTCGTCGAAGATCTGGAAGAACAAGATGACGAAATATTCGCCAACATGGGACCTGATCCCAGCATACTCATTCCGTCTACAAAACGTACTGAGAATGAGAAAGATGTACATGTAGCTGACACATTGACGGCAAGACAACAACGTGAAGTCAGAGACGCATGTACAGAATTCAGCGCATCGTTGACTGATGTACCAAAAGCTACGACTCTAGAAATCTGCAACATCAAGATGACTGATGATCGACCTGTGTACGTGAAACCACGACCCATACCTCATGCGTTAGTGGACGTGGTGGAACGTGAAGTGAAGGAGATGTTGGATTTGAAGGTTATCGAACCAGCCACTTCACCCTACAACGCTCCGATAGTGATCGTGAAGAAAGCACAGGGTAAAGCAGTGCGTTTCTGCAATGATTTCAGAGAAGCAAATAAAGTCATCGAGAACGACGCTGAACCAATCACAGATGTGGAACATCTATTCTCTGAACTCGCCGATGCACGATATTTCAGCAAGTTGGACTTGACCAAAGGATATTGGGCGATTCCCATCAAAGAGGAAGACCGAGACAAGACAGCGTTTACGACCTCATTAGGGCAAATGAGGTGGATCAACATGCCATTTGGATTGAAGACCGCAGGCAGCGTTTTCAACCGGATGATGCGGAAGCTCCTGGGTCCTCTCAATCGCAAAGATGTCTACCATTTCATGGATGACATCCTGATCGCGACTGCAACATGGGAACAACACATTGAAGCGATCAAGGCCGTCCTGAAAGCCCTGAAAGACGCCAACCTTGCAGCGAAACCCTCCAAGTGCTACTTCGGTTATGAACAACTGCAGTATCTGGGACATGAGATCGGAAGAGGGAAGAGATGGCCTGTCGACGACAAGGTCGACAAGATACAAAAGGCTCAACCTCCTACCACCAAGAAGGAACTGAGAGCTTTTTTAGGTCTGACCGGTTTTTATAGGATTTACGTCCCGGCGTATTCCTCGATCGCAACACCACTGACAGACAAGACCAAAAAGCAAGAACCGGAAAAGGTCAAGTGGACTCCGGCCTGTCAGGTGGCGTTCGACACACTGAAAACCAAGCTAGCTGAACAACCGATCATCCAGATGCCAGACCATACACTCCCATACATCCTCAGAACTGATGCTTCAGACAAAGGAATGGGAGCTGTCCTACTTCAAGACAAGGGAGAAGGTCTGCAGCCGATCGCGTATGCCAGCAAGAAGCTGTCAGAGACAGAACAGAAATATGCCACCGTAGAGAAAGAATGCTTAGCGACCGTCTGGGGAATCCAGAAATTTGAGCGTTATCTCTACGGAAGACATTTCATACTGGAGACGGACCATCAACCTCTTCAGTATCTACAGCGGATGAAACCAACCAATGCCAGACTGATGCGCTGGGCACTGCAACTTCAACCGTACGTCTTCACCGTGAAGATCATTCCCGGCAAAGACAACATTGGAGCAGACTACCTCAGCCGTGCTACCATGAACTGAGGGAGACCATGGCAATGGTCGTCACAACTCAGAGATACTACCTGATTGTGAAGGGAATTCTGATCATAGATCCACGGAAACAATTAGTAGAATGTTATACACATATAGTATTAATGTAACTATTATGCATGTTCATAGATTATATAAAATCTTCCTTTCCAAGGGCGTGTGTTACGCATTATAGTAACATTGGATTTTATTTCCATGGGTGACACCCTTAAGTCATTTCCTTGCGAGACGGAACGCCGTAAAGAGAGATGACGTCAAAAGCGTGACGTCAAAAAGGAAGAATGACACAGAGGAAAACACGAGGTTGGAAATGGTTATGATAGATCTCTACGCCTACACCGTATGAAAGATTATTAGATTTGCAAATTCATACGATGATTTCTATCAATAAAGACTTGAGATATTTGTCTTTTGTACTTCGCGTTAAAAGATGTATGGAAGAGTTGTTTTATTGAATTGTTTTGAGACACGTGCGAAGGCCTATATTCGTAGCGTAGAGTTTTACTTTGAGTCCATTCACCAAGATCAGTTGATTCTCGTTCCATTTTGGAGAACAATCAAGCTTTTTTTTCGGGAGTTATGTTTTCATCACAAACCTGAATTATGCAGGTAAGAAACTGCTAAAGTAGGAAAAAGGGAAGTAATAATATCGTTCTTCATTTCAGAAGTAGAGCGGCACATTTTCATCCCTACGTTCATCTGTTTTGTGTGTTTCAAAGGCGAAGCAGTTGGACGAAATCCAAAATTCCATTGGTTGTAAGTAACGGTCAGAATGATTAGATAGATGTTAGGCTCATAAAGCTGATGATAACATGTTGTTTTCACTTTGATCGACAGGTTTAGATGCTGTTTAGATGCTGTTTAGATGCTGGTTAGATGCTCGTGTAGATGCAAGCTGGAGATGAATCGGACGCCAACTGAGAGAGAGATGGAACCGTGTTAAAGAACTGATATCACCGTTCACCCCATCGCCGAGATATCCAGGGCATCATCATCGTCATTCACCTCATCGTCGAAGACATCAAGGGCATCCTCAACATCGTTCGTCACATCATCAAGGACACAATCATCACCGTTGAACTCATCGTCAAGACATTAAACTTTAAAGACATCATCTTCATCACCGACGCCGTGTATAAACACTCCGTGAGCTTTACAGTCGCTCATTCGGCAAGATCAAACCTCTCACACCTGATCCTTGACCTGTAGTGCCGAGTACGTCGATGCATGAAGATGAGTAACCAAAATTAAAGCCGTTTTCACTCATTGTAGTTGTGTTCGTCCAGTTGCTTCCAGTGTTTATTCTTTCTGTCGATACATTTGAGTCTGTCTATCGTTCAATTAAGTTAAAAAGAACCACGCATATCACTAACTATAAAAGCGAACAGCCGCCAAATAATCATACCCTAGACAACATTAACAAAATTCGAGATTCAATCTTGAAAAGAGCCGGACACGTGAAAATCCTTCCATCGGATTGTGACATCGTCAATGTACCTCTGTGCCGTAAGCTGTTACGTGTCGTCAATGTACCTCTGTGCCGTAAGCTGTTATGTGTCGTCAATGTACCTCTGTGCCGTAAGCTGTTCCGTGTCGTCAATGTAACTCAGTGCCGTAAGCTGTTATGTGTCGTCAATGTACCTCTGTGCTGTAAGCTGTTCCGTGTCGTCAATGTACCTCTGTGCCGTAAGCTGTTATGTGTCGTCAATGTACCTCTGTGCCGTAATCTGTTACGTGTCGTCAATGTACCTCTGTGCCGTAAGCTGTTCCGTGTCGTCAATGTAACTCAGTGCCGTAAGCTGATACGTGTCGTCAATGTAGCTCTGTGCCGTAAGCTGTTATGTGTCGTCAATGTACCTCTGTGCCGTAAGCTGTTCCGTGTCGTCTATGTACCTCTGTGCCGTAAGCTGTTACGTGTTGTCAATGTACCTCTGTGCCGTAATCTGTTACGTGTCGTCAATGTACCTCTGTGCCGTAAGCTGTTATGTGTCGTCAATGTACCTCTGTGCCGTAAGCTTTTATGTGTCGTCAATGTACCTCTGTGCCGTAATCTGTTACGTGTCGTCAATGTATCTCTGTGCCGTAAGCTGTTCCGTGTCGTCAATGTACCTCAGTGCCGTAAGCTGATACGTGTCGTCAATGTATCTCTGTGCCGTAAGCTGTTATGTGTCGTCAATGTACCTCTGTGCCGTAAGCTGTTATGTGTCGTGAATGTATCTCTGTGCCGTAAGCTGTTATGTGTCGTCAATGTACCTCTGTGCCGTAAGCTGTTACGTGTCGTCAATGTACCTCTGTGCCGTAAGCTGTTATGTGTCGTCAATGTACCTCTGTGCCGTAAGCTTTTATGTGTCGTCAATGTACCTCTGTGCCGTAATCTGTTACGTGTCGTCAATGTATCTCTGTGCCGTAAGCTGTTATGTGTCGTCAATGTACCTCTGTGTCGTAAGCTGTTCCGTGTTGTCAATGTACCTCTGTGCCGTAAGCTGTTCCGTGTCGTCAATGTATCTCTGTGCCGTAAGCTGTTATGTGTCGTCAATGTACCTCTGTGCCGTAATCTGTTACGTGTCGTCAATGTAGTTCCGATGGTATTTCATTATATGGTGGTGACCTCACGGTACAATATGATACAAACACCAAATATAGATCTAGTCTTTCTCTTTCGTTTCGTGCATGTCGTAATTAAATACAATATGTAATACAATATATGTAGAGAGCGCGCACAATGAGCATTCACCGCCTCTGTAATCTGTCGCCACCTTCTTGGTCAGAGGGATCTCAACTTTTCCTCTCACTGCAATTTTGAGGACACGGTTGTTACATTATGTTCTTCGCAAAGCTTTTTTTTTAACCGTGCAAATCAGTGTCTCTGTCTTTTGTCAACATCAACAACTTCAACATCTTACCTTGACTGTGCCGCAAAGGCCGTCTCTCCCGCTCAAGCCTCACGAAGGCACTGTGCGAGATTCACTCTCATAGCAGTGCTTCTCCCTGATGAACAAACCAGTTCTTATCTCTCCAGTGCTCAAACCAAATTAACGTTATTATCTAAACAACAAGATGATTGTGGGTGAGATAAACAAAGTTGAAAAACAGACTTGATTATCTCAGGCATAAGAACATTTTAGGAGTTCTTAACCTAGAACTAGAGACAAGGAGACAATTCTCCCTCATTTGTGATCCAACTCCAGCTCACTCTGCTCTATCCCGAGGAACTTGCCTTATACCCAGTCAGATGCCTGGACCATTCATCGGGCACTGCAGGTTAAGGCGACTTCTTCGCGACAGACGTGCCCACTGGCCCATCCCCTGCACAGCAATGCGGGACAGACGTGCCCACTGGCCCATCCCCTGCACAGCAATGCGGGACCCCTACCGTCAGCCCCCCGTCTTCTTGCATCCAACCAATTGTAAGGTGTGGCACTTAAACTGACCGGTGTCGAATAGCATTAACTGAGCGGTGTCGAATAGCATTAACTGCCGAAGAGACGATACCCAATCATAACCAACCAATGAAACAGATTGTTTAGCTGAGTCTTCTTTTACTAAGCATACTTACCAGGCGGGGAATTAGCTGAGTCTTCTTTTACTAAGCATACTTACCAGGCGGGGAATTAGTTGAGTCTTCTTTTACTAAGCATACTTACCAGGCGGGGAATTAGTTGAGTCTTCTTTTACTAAGCATACTTACCAGGCGGGGTATTAGCTGAGTCTTCTTTTACTAAGCATACTTACCAGGCGGGGAATTAGCTGAGTCTTCTTTTACTAAGCATACTTACCAGGCGGGGAATTAGCTGAGTCTTCTTTTACTAAGCATACTTACCAGGCGGGGAATTAGCTGAGTCTTCTTTTACTAAGCATACTTACCAGGCGGGGAATTAGCTGAGTCTTCTTTTACTAAGCATACTTACCAGGCGGGGAATTAGCTGAGTCTTCTTTTACTAAGCATACTTACCAGGCGGGGAATTAGCTCAGTCGGTAGCGGCGCTGGCTTCAAATCCAGTTGTCACTATCGGGTTGGATTCCCACGTTCGGCGAGAGTCAACTTTGTGCAGACTCCCCTCGGTGCCCGAACACCCCCCGTGTGCACGCATGCGCACGATAAAGAAGCCAAGTTCACAGCGAAAGTCTCAGGGCTTCAAAACGAAGTAAAAGAAAAGGGTAGCGCGGTACTGTAGCAGCTCGCTGTCCCCAGTGAGAAAGCTGCCCGGATGTCCAATAGGGTAACCTCACAGGACTATACGAAACTGTATCCTTATCTTTAATATACCTTACACGGATTCCCGCCCATCTCCCCTCTTTCACCAACGCTATAAGTCTACATGGAATTATTCACCCAGGTTAAAAAAAGGAAGATTTGTCTGCGCTTCGCCGGGAGTTATCCAAACATCGTTCTTGGTATTAAAACTTATTCTTTTTACCGGAATCCTGGGTAATGACAGACAGTAATAGTTTTTTTTTATTAAACCACATGTGTTGTGCCAGTAAGCGAAAGCTTGATCGGGATCCTTTAGCAGATCGACAATAACGTTTGTTTTCTTTCAAATCAATAGATACTGAACCTAGCATGGAGATAAAAACCGTTTTACCAGTCCACTCGTTTGGAAACGGTTCTGTAACAATGACCAAATTGTAACGAAGAAAACACATGCTGCATAGGTCTCGCATAGCCATGTTGATTAAAGGGACGTTAACAAGCCATTCTCTAAATGATGAAGACGCATAATATCTACTTATTCAATAATGAACACAAAAACTCGATTCCCAATCTTGTTTCGAGTCGTTTCTGAATGATATTATAACCCGGAAATGAAAGCTATGAATCAGCTTTCCCAGTAGACTCTGCGAATTCAAAATGAAGAAAGGTTTACCAGAGTTGTGAAATGTTAAAGCCATATGTACTCGATGACTATACACGCTAATTGCTTTACCCACAGCTGGAGACATGCTAAATTAAGTTCCCTGCAAGATATTGTGGTCTAGGACCCCTTAAATGTTGAGATATTTGAATTTTTATTTTGATCTAGATCGTCCTATTTATAGATTTGCCAACAGAGGGAACGTTGACGCAAGGGAAATAACTCCGCGTCTTTGTTGACATCCTCACTTTTTCAGAGGCTAGAACAAGCTGTAATGCATGTATATGGTCCGCGCATTGCGACATATCGTCATTATATGGCCTTATGATGCATTTGACATCGACTGTGGGCAAACTACACTTTGTAAACACGGGAGCGCGTACATATGCCTTTAATGAATGTGTGTGAGTCTATCAACCCGATGATCTGAATGTGGCTGTGTGAGTCTATCAACCCGATGATCTGAGTGTGGCTGTGTGAGTCTATCAACCCGATGATCTGAGTGTGGCTGTGTGAGTCTATCAACCCGATGATCTGAATGTGGCTGTGTGAGTCTATCAACCCGATGATCTGAGTGTGGCTGTGTGAGTCTATCAACCCGATGATCTGAGTGTGGCTGTGTGAGTCTATCAACCCGATGATCTGAGTGTGGCTGTGTGAGTCTATCAACCCGATGATCTGAGTGTGGCTGTGTGAGTCTATCAACCCGATGATCTGAGTGTGGCTGTGTGAGTCTATCAACCCGATGATCTGAGTGTGGCTGTGTGAGTCTATCAACCCGATGATCTGAGTGTGGTTGTGTGAGTCTATCAACCCGATGATCTGAGTGTGGCTGTGTGAGTCTATCAACAAGATGATCTGAGTGTGGCTGTGTGAGTCTATCAACCCGATGATCTGAATGTGGCTGTGTGAGTCTATCAACCCGATGATCTGAGTGTGGCTGTGTGAGTCTATCAACCCGATGATCTGAGTGTGGCTGTGTGAGTCTATCAACCCGATGATCTGAGTGTGGCTGTGTGAGTCTATCAACCCGATGATCTAAGTGTGGCTGTGTGAGTCTATCAACCCGATGATCTGAATGTGGCTGTGTGAGTCTGTCAACCCGATGATCTGAGTGTGGCTGTGTGAGACTATCAACCCGATGATCTGAGTGTGGCTGTGTGAGTCTATCAACCCGATGATCTGAGTGTGGCTGTGTGAGTCTATCAACCCGATGATCTGAGTGTGGCTGTGTGAGTCTATCAACCCGATGATCTGAGTGTGGCTGTGTGAGTCTATCAACCTGATGATCTGAGTGTGGCTGTGTGAGTCTATCAACCCGATGATCTGAGTGTGGCTGTGTGAGTCTATCAACCCGATGATCTGAGTGTGGCTGTGTGAGTCTATCAACCCGATGATCTGAGTGTGGCTGTGTGAGTCTATCAACCCGATGATCTGAGTGTGGCTGTGTGAGTCTATCAACCCGATGATCTGAGTGTGGCTGTGTGAGTCTATCAACCAGTCAAAGAAGCAAAGGACAGGTACGCGTGGGCTTCACACACGTCGATGAAACCGGAAACACGTGTCTTTGTTATTGCGAATATGAAAACATATTCGCAAGCTTCCTGCGGAATATGGCCCGATGATCTTCTTCTTCTTCTTCTTCTTCTTCTTCTTCTTCTTCTTCAGCGTTCCAGAATGTTCTGGTTACGTGTGAGCTCGTTTGCCCATTTGGGTTCCCCAAACTATACTCTGAGAGCATAGTTAGCTTCACTCCGCTTTCGTTGAATAGGCATGCTGGGTATTTTCGTGTTTCCATAACCCACCGAACTCTGGCATGGATTACAGGATCTTTTCCGTACGCACTTGGTCTTGTGTTTGCGTGTACAAACGAAGGGGGTTAAGTCACTGGCAGGTCTGCACATAAGTTGACCTGGGAGATCGAAAAAATCTCCACTCTTAACCCACCAGGCGGCAGCGACCGGGATTCAAACTCACGACCTCCCGATTAGGAGGCCGACGTCTTACCACCACACCACTGCGCCCGTCGCCCGATGATCTGAATTTGGCTGTGTGAGTCTATCCAATCACAACCCCGAATCCCCCCACGTGTCTATCAGAATAGCAATGCAATACGATAATAATCATAAGGGCGTCTCGTCAACGTATATAGGACAAAGTAGCTAGGTCAATGTGTCCATAGTGTTTACTTCACATCGCGATTTGGAAATCAACTTAAGAACCACTCCCGTCTATTTTCAATTAGTTTCCTTTGATTTGTTTGAGCAATGCAAGGAGGCAGACAAGAACAACTCACCCGCGCAGCATCCATCCTGGTTGGCGGTGTGTGGTTGTGAGCGTCAGAACAGGGACTCGGTCATTGTTGGCAGCAGTGCACGACTCAACTTTCTGTTCTCGACATGCACACTGCTGTGAACGACTCAACTCTCTATTCTCGACATACACACTGCTGTGAACGACTCAACTCTCTATTCTCGACATACACACTGCTGTGAACGACTCAACTCTCTATTCTCGACATACACACTGCTGTGAACGACTCAACTCTCTATTCTCGACATACACACTGCTGTGAACGACTCAACTCTCTATTCTCGACATACACACTGCTGTGAACGACGCAACTCTCTATTCTCGACATACACACTGCTGTGAAGGACTCAACTTTCTATTCTCGACATACACACTGCTGTGAACGACTCAACTCTCTATTCTCGACATACACACTGCTGTGAACGACTCAACTCTCTATTCTCGACATACACACTGCTGTGAACGACTCAACTCTCTATTCTCGACATACACACTGCTGTGAACGACTCAACTCTCTATTCTCGACATACACACTGCTGTGAACGACTCAACTCTCTGTTCTCGACATACACACTGCTGTGAACGACTCAACTCTCTGTTCTCGACATACACACTGCTGTGAACGACTCAACTCTCTATTCTCGACATACACACTGCTGTGAAGGACTCAACTCTCTATTCTCGACATACACACTGCTGTGAACGACTCAACTCTCTATTCTCGACATACACACTGTTGTGAACGACTCAACTCTCTTTGTGTAAGTGCATGTGCTAACAAACTGAATTACAGCTGGTTACTGTCCATCAGAGCTGTACTGAACGCGCACTCATCCGCTCGTTCCATTCTTATCAGTCACTCCAACAAATTAAATGTCCACACCAGCTGTTTGCAGTTAAGTCCACGTAAAGTGAAATGTTATTGAATTAAATGAAAGCTTTTTATGATTTAACTTTTGTGAAAAATCATAGCAATTTCAAAATCAATTTTCCAAAACATATTTACAAAAAACATGAAAAAGTTTAGCATCAAATTATAGCACAGCAGGGCACTGCTGGCCGATTGTCTCCCCTGCCCTTCTGTTGGGTCAACAAAGGGGCCATAAATACAACTGTACAAAAACATGAAAAAGTTAGCATCAAATAGCACAGCAGGGCACTGCTGACCGATTGTCTCCCTTGCCCTTCTGTTGGGTCAAGCGAAGGGATTAAATGTAGCAAATTAAACATCAACTTGCCAAAATATATTTACCAAGGAATAAGAAGAAAAAGTTTAGCGTCAGTAGCCAAGCAGAGCAGCTGACTTATTGTCTCCCCTGCTCTACTGTTGGGTGAAACAAAGGGGGCCCTTTGCGGGTCGCAAAAACGATTGAGGCAGACCTACAGAAACTGATAAAAATAGTAGAATGAGCCCGGGGATTACTTCCCTCGACCTGACCCTAAGGATCAACCAGGTTAGTAAGTAAACTGAAAAAATAATGCCAGCTGCCACAGTCGCGGGCTACTCAACCCAAACCACTCAGGGCGAAGGGAAGTAGGCTGTGGACCGATGCGATCTGTGAACTAAAGCTAAAGCTTCGGTTCCGGACCTGTCAATGACGGTACTGCACCGAAGCTCAAACGGTGGTGTCAGCTCACCCTGGCATGCATGCAAGAAAACAACAACAGCGAAATGTACAGCAGGAAACTGATCGGAACATACGAATTATCTCTCTTGACTATTACAATGGACATCAACCCCCGACATGAAACAAAGCTCCAGCGCCTGATCCGAACATACAAATTATCTCTCTTGACTATTACAATGGACATCAACCAGCGACATGAAACAAAGCTCCAGCTCCACAAAGTTACAAAATGCATGCCTCCATGATTGATAAAATGGAGGAGGGGTGGGTGGTGGAAAAATTTTCACCAAATACAAAAACTTGACCTTTCAGCTCGCTGGCATCTTGCGTAGTGATGCTAAGCTCAGCTGTGCGCGGGGCACTGTCCGCCGCACAGGTCAGTTCCAACGGTCCGCTACGAGCCAATCAAAGAAAGGCGCATGCAATCACACAAACTGCCCATCGCCACGCCAGCGTGGCGAGAAGCTCTTTTGTGTAAGTGCATGTGCTAACAAACTGAATTACAGCTGGTTACTGTCCATCAGAGCTGTACTGAACGCGCACTCATCCGCTCGTTCCATTCTTATCAGTCACTCCAACAAATTAAATGTCCACACCAGCTGTTTGCAGTTAAGTCCACGTAAAGTGAAATGTTATTGAATTAAATGAAAGCTTTTTATGATTTAACTTTTGTGAAAAATCATAGCAATTTCAAAATCAATTTTCCAAAACATATTTACAAAAAACATGAAAAAGTTTAGCATCAAATTATAGCACAGCAGGGCACTGCTGGCCGATTGTCTCCCCTGCCCTTCTGTTGGGTCAACAAAGGGGCCATAAACACTTCTCTTTTGCCTTAAAAAAGAAGTGTTGACCCCACAGGAGGTAGGGAATGAGATGGACTGAACTGCAAATTACCTGAGCTTGCTTTTAACTGTACCCAATGCAAAAATACACAGTTCTGGACTGTCGTTATCTCCCGTGTCTCGGGGCGATCTTTTGCGTCCGCGAAGTACCAGGCCTGAGAACCCTCGAGACCTGCAACATAAGAAAACAACACCGCGGCAGAGAAAAGCTTGTGTATTGCATATCCAGTAACGTAAAGTTCAGTGTACCAATGATGCAGATCTCTTAACTGTACTTTTTTGTTTTCGCAGGCAAGCCTGAATAGCATTTGGCTAACTTGTCTAGCGGGAGTCTGATCTCCATTCGTCCACCACTGTGGGATCGTCTAAAGCTGACTTCAAATTTTTTGGGTTTGACCTAGGCTAAAGAACCCTTGTAGCCAATGTCGAAACCATCACTAAAAACCTGAAACTAATCTGTTGGCGAGATCCGGCCTGTAGCCTTCGAGCCACTTTTGCAATGGCTCACTTTGAGCCGGTTTTGGGCCCGCCCCAAATCTTCTGTTTGATTCTTAATGGTACCTGTGATGGTAGGCCCAGCGCGGCTGATGTAAACCCTCCAGACGTACCTGCTATGCGTTCGGTGACTGCAAACGTGGCTGCAGTGCAGGCTTGGGTGGCCAGGTCCTCGCCAGGTCTGCCGACTGTTGGGGTGTCTGGCTTGTTGTTGGGGCGTCAGTGTTGGCCGGCCCTGCCCTTTGATTGGGCTGGGGCGTCTGGCAGGTGTCCCTGATCTGAGCCGCAACTGCCCGCTGCTTCAATTTTTCCCTCCAACGCCTGGAGGAGCTGGGCCATCCCAGGAGGTGGTGTCCCTTGTGGCTCTGTAGCCACTGTCTGTGCTGAGGTTGGGCTGGAGGATCCCCTGTCGTCGTCTTTGTAGCCCTCTTATTTGCCGGCCATGTCTGCCTATTCTGGGCTGCAGGTCCAGGGCGGGAAGGCTTGTGTTTTGGCGTCTAACCGACTGAGGCGAGAGCATCTTTGATCGTAAGGACTGGCTTAAACAGCTCATACCCGAGCTTACCACAGGCTGCTGGTGCCCAGGCAACTGGAATAAAAATGGTTAAAACAACCAGGTTGTTGGTGCTCAGGCAACTGGAATTAAACTGGTTAACACAACCAAGCTGTTGGTGCTCAGGCAACTGGAATAAAAGTAGTTAACACCATGAGGCTGTTGGTGCTCAGGCAACTGAAATAAAAGTGGTTAAACTGAGTTTCATGCGAAAAACGTGTGGCTGTGTTTCAAGCGCACTCAAAACGGCTGTGTTTCAAGCACCTCAAAACTGTGGCTGTGTTTCAAGCGCACATAACTGGCTGTGTTTCAAGCGCAGAAACGTTGTGGCTGTGTCTCAAGCGCACGCAAAAAGGCTGTGTTTCAAGCACATAAAACTTGTGGCTGTGTTTCAAGCACATGAAAATTGTGACTGTGTTTCTAGCGCACATACACCGGCTGTGTTTAGAGCGCAGCAAACTGGTGGCTGTGTTTCAAGCGCACACAAAACACGATTGGAGCTGTGGCTGTTGGTGCCCAGGCAACTGGAATTAAGTGGTTAAAAACAATGAGGCTGTTGGTGCTCAGGCAACTGGAATTAAACTGGTTAACACAACCAAGCTGTTGGTGCTCAGGCAACTGGAATTAACGAGGGTAACACAACCAAGCTGTTGGCGCTCAGGCAACTGAAATAAAAGTGGTTAAACTGAGTTTCATGCAGCAAAATGTGTGGCTATGTTTCGAGCGCACTCAACATGGCTGTGTTTCAAGTACCTACAAATTGTGGCTGTGTTTCAAGCGCACATAAACTGGCTGTGTTTCAAGCGCAGAGAAGTTGTGGCTGTGTCGCAAGCGCACGCAAAATAGCTGTGTTCCGAGCACATACAAATTGTGGGTGTGTTTCAAGCGCACACAAAACACGATTGGAGCCGTGGCTGCTGGTGCCCCGGCAACTGGAATTAATTGGTTAAAACCATGAGGCTGTTGGTGCTCAGGCAACTGGAATTAAACTGGTTAACACGACCAAGCTGTTGGTGCTCCGGCAACTGGAATTAAAGTGGTTAACACAACCAGGCAGTTGGTGCTCAGGCAACTGAAATCAAAGTGGTTAAACTGAGTTTCATGCAGCAAAACGTGTGGCTGTGTTTCAAGCGCACTCAACATGGCTGTGTTTCAAGCACCTAATAATTTTTGCTGTGTTTCAAGCGCACATAAACTGGCTGTGTTTCAAGCGCAGAAAAAGTTGTGGCTGTGTCTCTAGCGCACGCAAAATGGCTGTGTTTAAAGCACATAAAAATTGTGGCTGTGTTTCAAGCGCACACAAAACACGATTGGAGCTGTGGCTGCTGGTGCCCAGGCAACTGGAATTAAACTGGTTAACACACCAAGCTGTTGGTGCTCAGGCAACTGGAATTAAAGTGGTTAATGTGTGTTTTGAGCCATAGAAAACCCCTTGGCTGTGTTTCAAGCGCAGAAACGTGTGGCTGTGTATCCAGCGCACCCAAAAATATTTAGAGAAAACATCATAATGTCAATGTCTTGTTTGTACTATTGTTATGTACCACGCCTGAATTTCTCTATGAGATAATAAAGTATTCTTATTCTTATTCTTATTCTTATAATTATGCATTTCCCCCACATATATAAGTTTTTCAAGGGCATACAAGATAACTGGAATAAAAGTGGATAATACAACAAGGCTGTTGGTGCTCGAGCAACTGGAATAAAAGTGTATAAAATAACCAAAGGGAAGTAATCGCTGAATGCATACAACATGTGTAATAGAGTAAGCGAGAGTTGTACGGAACCTTTTCTCCTGGCACCTGAGAGAATAACAAGCATTGAAATGAACAAGCGACTTTCGGATGGCACCCGATGACCACTGGCTTCTGACGCCGCAAGGCGTCCGTCCCCCCTGCAACGCAACCCAAAATATCAGGACTGGTGCAGCATGGCCCTGGCTAAAAATAGCCGCCACGCGTGTACCACCCCAGAAGTCTGAGCCTTCACCGTGTAACCTATCGGAAAGTAGGTCGCTGGTACACGGCCCGTCAGTGCTTCTGCGAGAGTCTGGTCACAAACACAGCGCTGGAGACTGTCTGCCTCCAGCCAAATAGGTCACGCTGTCAGCGCGGCTCGTACACGTGTACAGCGTTTGCTGGCCGCGATCAGAGCGCCTCGTACCGATTTATACATTATGTAACTGCCTTGTTCAGACAAATGTACGCCGTCGACCGCAAACAAGCCTCTTTTCTCCTCCTGAAATTGAAACTTGTCATGGCACCAAACCGTGACGTAATGCAAGTCAGCACTGACCACTGTGTTCTGCTCGTTTGGCGTTAATATCTGGCCCAGGCGTGATAGCGTTGCGTTATTGTGGCCGATAAGCCCCGCGATCCTCTGTAATCGGCGGTTGGACTGAGGCCAGGCAGAATGCCACAAACCACAACTTGTTTAACTTTGTAAATCCCATGGAGGAGGCCAGCGAATGCCAGCATCGTCAAGGCAAACTCCTCAGCATCCATAGGTTCTGCAAACCTGAAATCATTTCCCCCAAGTTGTAAGATCACAACGTCAGGTGCAGTGCGAAAAATCTTTCGCAAGTAGTTGGATCCGGCGCCATCTTTTCCAACCAATTGCTGGAGGCGTAAGCCTCCCCTGCCCACAATGTTAACGTACATTTGGCTATCAAGTTTGAAATCAGGACGCATGCGAGGATCGCATCCCGACTCAATGCATTCCCGCAAACGTCTGCAAATGGAATGACCAAAAACATATGCTTGTAACATCGTTGTAACATCGTTAAAAACCAACAAAGAAATACAAATTTTCACCAAATACAAAAACTTGACCTTTCAGCTCGCTGGCATCTTGCGTAGTGATGCTAAGCTCAGCTGTGCGCGGGGCACTGTCCGCCGCACAGGTCAGTTCCAACGGTCCGCTACGAGCCAATCAAAGAAAGGCGCATGCAATCACACAAACTGCCCATCGCCACGCCAGCGTGGCGAGAAGCTCTTATTCTCGACATACACACTGCTGTGAAGGACTCAACTCTCTGTTCTCGACATGCACACTGCTGTGAACGACTCAACTCTCTATTCTCGACATACACACTGTTGTGAACGACTCAACTCTCTATTCTCGGCATACACACTGCTGTGAAGGACTCAACTCTCTGTTCTCGACATGCACACTGCTGTGAAGGACTCAACTCTCTATTCTCGACATACACACTGCTGTGAACGACTCAACTCTCTGTTCTCGACATGCACACTGCTGTGAACGACTCAACTCTCTATTCTCGACATGCACACAGCTGTGAACGACTCAACTCTCTGTTCTCGACATACACACTGCTGTGAACGACTCAACTCTCTGTTCTCGACATGCACACTGCTGTGAACGACTCAACTCTCTATTCTCGACATACACACTGCTGTGAACGACTCAACTCTCTGTTCTCGACATACACACTGCTGTGAACGACTCAACTCTCTGTTCTCGACATGCACACTGCTGTGAACGACTCAACTCTCTATTCTCGACATACACACTGCTGTGAACGACTCAACTCTCTATTCTCGACATACACACTGCTGTGAACGACTCAACTCTCTATTCTCGACATACACACTGCTGTGAACGACTCAACTCTCTATTCTCGACATACACACTGCTGTGAACGACTCAACTCTCTATTCTCGACATACACACTCGGCTGTGCACGTTTCTCTCACCGTCATTTTAAAGCAGGATTGAGGAAAATCGCGCCTACATCTCGATTCACTATTGTTCTGACCCACGATAAGGAAAATCCGTGCGTGTATTATTCTATGTCCATTGTTATGTGCGTTGGTATGAGCTCCAGAGGTTGTGTTTGTGTGGGTGTTATACAGACAGACGAGACAGACAGATTGACAGACAGACAGACAGACAGACAGACAGACAGACAGAAACACTCTGGTCGAAGCAGAAGTTTGAATTAAAGAAGAAACAGTGACAACAGAGGGAAACACGCAGTAACAAGACGGACAGAAGACAGAAGTCAGAAGCAGACACATACTGCGGACGACAATTGCTGAAGTTGGCTACACATGCTAAACGTCAGTTAAAAGCGGAGCACGCATCAAGAGGTATGAGAATACACTGCATTATCAATACGTGTGTGGGTATACACATACATCCCAACATTCGCGCAGCGCTGGGTGGGAATGGTTCTTTAGAAATCTATCGGCCAGTTTAGTCAGTATGGACATAATACAAGGTCGGTGCAGGGAACATGTTTACGGTCGCACGACAAGTGCATGGTTACAGCAACCAGCTATTGTCAACACACTTGACACTCAATTTTATATTTGTGCTGAAAGATGTAACATTTTCAAAAGCATTTGACAGTATCAGATTTCATTGTCTGTGAACATAATTAATACAATAGTACTATGTCAGTGTGTCGCTTGTGACACAGCTATGACGTCACGTAGAGTGAGTGAATGAACCCAACACAGTGTGACTCATATCGGGGATTCCCCATTTGCCGTCTACGTAATCCGCGTGAATTGAGCATACAGGGAAGTGGAAACTATGTACAGGATTTTTGGTAAAACATTGATTGTAGGAACACTTCTTCTTCTTCTTTTTGTCGTTCGCCTAGGTTACTTGTCGAAACACTCAAGAGACTAGATTACAGAATAATACCAGACTCACTTGAGGAGTGTCAGTCCACACCAGTCTGAGGCGATAACAGGTGAGTCAGTGCTGTACGTGGCAGACGGCCGACGTTCCTATTACTGAGTATTTCTGTATGTGTATGACTGAGATTTATACAATTTCGATGTGTTTATGTCTGACAGTAATGCAGTGGTAGTAACATTAGTTGTAGTAGAAGGAGCAGAGGACGTTTTGGTGTTAGTATTTGCTGTTATTCTGCACTCGGGTTGTGGTTGCTGTGGTAGTTGTGGTTAGTATACAGTCTTGATAGCAGCAGTACTGCCAGAAGTAGTGGTGCTAGGGGTGGTGGCGGTTGATCTTTTACAGAAGCAGTTGTAATGGCAGTAGTTGTATAGCAGCAGCTCTAGTAGTAGAAGTAGTAGCAGTAGTAGTAGTAGTAGTAGTAGTAGTAGTAGTAGTAGTAGCAATAGTAGTAGTAGTTGTACTAGTGGTGGTGGCGGTTGATCTTTTACAGAAGCAATATGCAGTAGTTGTATAGCAGCAGCTCTAGTAGTAGGAGTAGTAGTAGTAGTATAAGAAGTAGTAGTAGCAATAGTAGTAGTAGTAGTAGTTGTAGTAGTAGTAGTAGTAGTAGGATCAGTAATAGTGGTTGTAGTAGTAGTTGTACTGACACAGCAGTAGAAGTGATAGTTGAAGTAGCAATAGTAGTACTAGTTGCTGTTTGTGTTGTTCATTCAGTCACACGCTACGCCACGAATACTAGTTTCCTTCATCTACTGATCTCACGTGTCCTGCGTTATTTTAAACGTTGCTGTGTTGTGGCGGGCTGAACAGGACAAACATTTTCCTGTTTGCAAACCGAATTAAATTTGTGTTGAAAGCACACGCAGATTTTAGCAACGAGCATAAGTTATATGAAGACTGCCTTTCTTCTGTATTGGCTGAGGTACTTCCTTCACTAGTTTTGTTCTGAGCTACTTCCTTCACTAGTTTTATTCTTAGTGAGTTATGTTGAACATGTCAAAACAAAACAACCAACTGTGTTCATTCTAAAAGCCGCTCAGTCAATAATTGGTTGAAAGTTGTCTACCAATCGGCGTTGTTAACCGTATTGAAGATTGCATGCTACAAATGATATTATGTATCGTGCATGAATGTTCAACTGTGGTGCGTGTGCAGAAACACACGTCGACAGGAAAGCCTATATCTCCAGAGAACGATGAGTGCCCATGACGGACTGATCGAGCAGATGATGGTGACGGCCCGAGACTGCATCACCCATGACGTCTTGCGTAGCGTCAATGCCGTCATTCAACTCAAAGTCGACACAGGAGATGCTGGTGTTCAGAACTTCTTTATCAATCTCAAGAATGGTGAGTACAGTGTTTGTGTGTGTGTGTGTGTGTGTGTGTGTGTGTGTGTGTGTGTGTGTGTGTGTGTGTGTGTGTGTGTGTGTGTGTGTGTGTGCGTGAGCATGCGTGTGCACAGGCGTGTGTATCTAACTGTCACTCAACATCCACACTTTCTGTGTCCAGACGGGGGCAGCGTGGAGAGAGGTCAGTGGTCGCACGGTCCGGTGGCGCTGACCGTGGACCTGAAAGCGGAGGACATTCGGCGCCTGTTGAGCGACGAGCAGTACTACCTGGAGGCTTTCCTCACGGGCAGGGTCAGGCTAGACGTCAAGGACGGGGAGGTCATGGGTCGGCTCGAGCCCTTCATTAAGGAGTTTAAGGGCCTCTTTCAGGCCACGCTCGCATCGCTAGAATGATGGTCTGTGCACAAACAGGCGCCGCTGCGCACGCAATCGCGCGAACACTCACGCATACGCAAGCACACACACGAACGTACGCAAGCATGCACGCACGTACACACACACACACACACACACACAGCCCCAAGCCCTTCATGAAAGAGTTAATGGCCCTCTTTAATACTAAGTTTGCATCGCTGGAATAATGTTATGTACGGTTTTGCAGTACTAGGGCAATATGTCTGATTTGTTTTGCTTTGGTTGCACGAATTGAGAGTTGAATTGCATTATGTCCATTTGCTGCATTGTATTCTTTTCATTAACGTTATTGTATTGTGACCATCGGGTGCATTGTATTGTGACCATCGGGTGTATTGCATTCTAGTCTTTAGGTGTATTGTACTATGACCCACATTCAGCCAGCACTAGGCCATGTGCACCCGCAATGGGTCCGGACGCACTTCTCTTGGAAAGCGAGATTTGTTTTCAAAACGAATGTATTTCGTATCGTTCTTTCGGTGGACTATTTAGCCAGCCTCGTTCTAGCTCTGGAGCAAACTTGTTGACAGTTAAAAAGTACGAAGGCCAGACGAAGGTGAGAAAAATGGAGACACACTACTAACATTTACATGTGACTACTATAACGTGAATAATAACGTCGGCTCACACTTAAAACATTCAGTACATGGGATTATGTATGTACGAGCGCGTTAAACGTTAGCCATCTTGCAGTCTCTCAAGGGAGATAACCAATAACAATCGCAAGAGTCATATTTTTTTACATGCCGCTGCCTGTCGCAGGAGTCGTATTTCTTGACATACCGCTGTTAATGACTGTCGCAAGAGTCGTATATCTTGACATACCGCTGTTAATGACTGTCGCAAGAGTCGTATATCTTGACATACCGCTGTTAATGACTGTCGCAAGAGTCGTATATCTTGACATACCGCTGTTAATGACTGTCGCAGGAGTCATATTTCTTGACATACCGCTGTTAATGACTGTCGCAAGAGTCGTATTATCTTGACATACCACTGTTAATGACTGTCGCAGGAGTCATATTTCTTGACATACCGCTTTCTTTCTTTATTTGGTGTTTAACATCGTTTTCAACCACGAAGGTTATATCGCGACGGGACATACCGCTGTGAATGACTGTCGCAAGAGTCCTATTTCTTGACATACCACTGATAATGACTGTCGCAAGAGTCGTATTTCTTGACATACCACTGTTAATGACTGTCGCAAGAGTCATATTTCTTGACATACCACTGTAAATGACTGTCGCAAGAGTCATATTTCTTGACATGCCGCTGTTTTTTGTCAGACATCTCGGTGAAAAAACTGTACAAATGAGAAATGGTGTAAACAGCTCTGCCAAAGCCCAACGATGAGAATACCCCGACAGTAGACTCGATTGTTTAATTGTGTGTAGGTACAAAACAGATAATGTAATACGAAAATAAATATGTACACATTGTTCCTCACTTTTGTCACCTTTCTCCTAACCTTATTCTACTTGGCAGACATTGACTATCCCATCACATTCTTTTGTAATTAATTCATGTGTGTGTGTGTGTGTGTGTGTGTGTGTGTGTGTGTGTGTGTGTGTGTGTGTGTGTGTGTGTGTGTGTGTGTGTGTGTGTGTGTGTGTGTGTGTGTGTGTGTGTGTGCAATACAAATCGGTCAATAGGAAGGTTCTATGATGTTTGAGGATTACATGAAGTCTCAATGAAAAACTCCCAATAAGTTAAGAGATAGAGACACTTTTGTGAGGCTCTGGGTCGTGGACGACCCAGGAAGCATGGTGAAGGTTAAGTAAAGGAATGTTTGTTAATGGTGGCAGTACATTCTCGGAACCATACATATCTATTGATTGTTTAATTATAGACTGTAAGTAAGGATCAGGCGTCTCCTTGTGATAGATCTTATAACTTGCACACTGCCTTATTACATTCCAATTGTAATGGAAGTGGTAACATAATAATTAAGTAAATGAAATGTTTCATCAGTTGACATTTTAGAAACTCTAAATGAGTGTTATAGCACGGCGACGAAGAGAGTTTAATTTTTCTATTTGCATCTCATGACAACCATCCCATAAGATTAAGACATAATTAATTTGAGGCAACAGGTGCGCGTAACAATACAATTTGAGTGCGAAAAAGTTAGCGCATTTTTGTTCCAATTGCGACAATAAGAATACATTTCTTGCACACAACTGAAGAGAGAGAGAGAGAGAGAGAGAGAGAGAGAGAGAGAGAGAGAGAGAGAGAGAGAGAGAGAGAGAGAGAGTGAGAGAGAGAGAGAGAGAGAGAGAGAGAGAGAGAGAGAGAGAGAGAGAGAGAGAGAGAGAGAGAATTGAAGTAAATTGAATTGAACTTTATTTAACAAGGATTAAGATTTAAGGCCACGCCTTTTCGTACAATCTGTCCTTGGGACGCACAGACACACAATGATAAAATTGAAAAATTTAAATTTAAAAAGTTAAAAAGTTTACCAACAAAAGGAGGTCAGAGAGAGAGAGAGAGAGACCATAAGAAGCGTATAACCATTGACGGCCCGCAATTTTGCTAATATAAATAAAATGCGTAATGATACATTAGCCTCCTGGCAACTGGGATCATTAGGTCGGTTTTCATGGCCCAGAACGAACAAAGGGAAAGAGGGATCGCTGACTGAGCCTGTTGGACATGATCCACCATTCTACATGACAGCCTGTGGGACATGAAACACCATTTACATGACACAGGCTGTCATATAAATAGTGCTTCATGTCCCACAGGCTGTCATGTAGAATGGTGCTTCATGTCCCACAGGCTGTCATGTAGAATGGTGCTTCATGTCCCACAGGCTGTCATGTAGAATGGTGCTTCATGTCCCACAGGCTGTCATGTAGAATCAGTGGTGCTTCATGTCCCACAGGCTGTCATGTAGAATGGTGCTTCATGTCCCACAGGCTGTCATGTAGAATGGTGCTTCATGTCCCACAGGCTGTCATGTAGAATGGTGCTTCATGTCCCACAGGCTGTCATGTAGAATGGTGCTTCATGTCCAACATGTTCAGTCATGTAAAATGGTGCTTCATGTCCCACAGGCTGTTATGTAGAATGGTGCTTCATGTCCCACAGGCTGTCATGTAAAATCGTGCTTCATGTGGAATGTCTGCCTGTGGGACATGATCCACCATTTTACATGACAGCCTGTGGGACATGATCCACCATTCTACATGACAGCCTGTGGGACATGAAGCACCATTCTACATGACAGCCTGTGGGACATGAAACACCATTCTACATGACAGCCTGTGGGACATGAAGCACCATTCTACATGACAGCCTGTGGGACATGAAGCACCATTTTACATGACACAGCCTGTGGGACATGAAGCACCATTTTACATGACTGAGTCTGCAACTTTGTGAGCGGAGATTTTAGAGGCAAAGGCACCCAATATTGAACTCTGCAAATAAATGCTGGAAAAGGAAAATACATTCTTGTTTCCTTGTGTATTCCTAGCAACTAGACACTGACCTCGGAATACGAAAGGAAGTAGACACTGGTTCGGTTTTCTTGCAGGTGCTTTTACTTAACATTACTTTGGGGTAATATCGCTTTGTTTTTCTTTTCTTCAAACCAGTGTCTTGTGCCTGTGTAGGCACCCGCCCTATAAGAAGCTTTGATGCCAAAGTAATCTAACCCTAATCTTCCCAAATGTGTCCGTACACAATCTAGCACCTCATCTGACCCGCGCCCAGTCAGATTACGTATCCACCATCAATCAACGCTGGTTAGGTTTGATATGACACACAGAGAGACAGGCACAAAGACAGGCAAAGATAGGAACAGTGTTATTACTCCAAATGTCTGAAAGGAATCCCTGATTGTCTGAAACCAGTGATGAATCCAACAGGCTGTTCAGTCGATGACAGGACGAACACGTCACGGTACCCCAAGGGGTTTGGCCTTCTGTTGGAGACGTAGTAACCACGTCTGCAAACCATTACCATTGTGTAGATATTAGAGTTTATTTTATTTATTTATTTTTTTTTAACCTCAGTTGCATGCAGGTTTGCTACTACAATTATTTTTTTGCCTTATTATTATTATTTTTGTGTGTGTGTGGCTTAGAGCAAACCTTCTTCATAGGTCTTTTCTTTTCTCTGTCAAATGTGTACATTTTTAAATCAATAAACCTTATCAGTAAACTAATATGTTTAAATAAATAAATACCTAAAAGTAATCATAACATAAATTTATTCCTAATGTTCAGCTCAGTTTCCAATAATACACCCAAATCTGACTTTTTCCCATATCTAAATTTTCCAATGGTCATTTTGGTAATTAAAATACAATAATTCACAAAGTAAATATAATCACTTTTCAAACTTTCCCTAAAATAACCCAAAAATACATTTTCTTCATTCAAAATGATGGCAACATGTATTTTCTTATACACAAAATCTTTACATATTTTCCAACCCTTCATCACCTCTTGGCAACTAAAAAAGAAATGTTCAAGGGTGTCTAATTCATTACAAACTTCACACTTATTCGATGTTCGTAATCCCATTTTGTTTAATAAAATATTGGTTGGATATATTCTATGTAATAGTTTCCAGTGCAGCAGACGTAATCTTTCTTCTTTTGTGCTGTTAACGGCCAGTAACCAGTTTCTCTTATCCAAATCTACATTATGTTTTCGTTTCCAAAAATCACAGGCACTCGGAATCTGGACATCAAGATCAACTAAACATTTTCTAATAAACTTTGCTGTTATATTACCACCGTTAACAATGAAATCCTGCAATGTAAAATATTGATATGGTAATGTGTCTGTACGTCTGGATTTAAGTGCTGTGCATAATGCATTGTATTCAAACTGTCTGGATGCACTTTTTGACATAAATCTTCAAAAGAAATAATAATACCATTTTCATTCATAACATCCTTTACAAATGAGATATTATGTTTTATAAAATCTTTAAAAAATAGGCATTTATGTTTAAATTGAATATTCATATTGTTCCAAATGCATTGGTCCTTTAATATTACTGGTGCAAAATCATACTTTTCACAGAAAACACTTTTATTGTCAAGCCAAGTCAATAACACTTGTTTCCAAAACAATGATCTGCAACTATTGAGGCCATTCATCGTTTTCGAAGATGCATTTGAGTCAACGCACGATAAACCAATGCCCAGACATGACAGACAGTATCTTGGAATAACAGACCAATACTTTTGTGTGGAGTTTTGCAAATTAACAAGCCAGGAAATCATAAATGAGTTGTGCATATCTACTACGTAGATATTAGAGGGTGATATATAAACTCTGCACCAAAATAAATTGCAACCATTTTCGTACCCCAACTTAAACATTCATTCCAGTGTCATTTATTCAAACTTTCCATGACATTGACGGCCGTCTACTTGGCTGACAGGCACACCTTTCGGATTACATATGTCTGTCATCGGTGTCACGTGACCGCCAGTAAAGTAAGGGTAGCCCCAAAATCAGAACAATCACAACTTGGCAACTCTTGAACTGAAAAACACACACACACGCACACACACACATCACCCCCACACACACACACACACACACACACATACACACACACACGTGTGATCAAATTGGTGCGGGTGCGCAGGCTACTTTTTGGGTTAAGTGCACAAGCTAAGCTCAATATTATAAGATGTTTGGTGGCTTGTTCAAGTTGTTGACAGACCAGCTTTTGTTTCATCTTTATCGACCAAGGCCGAAGGCCGCGGTTGATAAAATTAATGTGAGACAAAAGGCGATATGCTCCCCGAGGACCAACAACAAAATGCTGGTCTGACGACAAGCCACCATACATCGTTTTTGTCATAATTTTGGTTGTGCAACAAAATGCACAATAACCCACAGGGAGACGAATTTTTAGAATCCAACTCCGGGCCACAAAGCATCGTCACAGTACACGGGGGATAACCGGTCAAAGGCCGAACAGAAGCCGAAGGCCGCTCATGACACGTGTGAAGGCAAGTTTTGTCTGTTTTCTAGGTATTGTTTGATTTATGTCGGGATTTAGGGTAAGCTACTGATTCAGCGATGACTAAATTTGTTTCTCGATGCATAAAAAGTCAGGGAGCGGTGACACAAACCTCACGAGAACTTTTGTTTTCAATGTGAACATATATTTGAATCATTTGGTGTTACTCACGCAAATGAAGATATATTCAAGAAAAAGACTTGCTTTAAGGATCAGACACGAGCAATACTAAGTGAAAGGTTGTACGGTTCTGTCAGAATAAATCCCTGGTGGAAGGGGGTAATGTTTATTTTCACCAATTATGTTCACAATACAAGAGTCCTATTGTGTGGAGGCAAGCTGTATATACATTTGTTTGTTTGTTTGTTTGTTTGTTTGCTTAACGCCCAGCAGACCACGAAGGGCCATATCAAGCTGTATTATATATACAAAGAACAGGAACAAGTCATGTGTAATGTAGGAGAGGAACCACCACCAACTGCACAGACAGATACACTATGAGATACGCGTGCACTGTTACTAAAACAAAAGCCTCCGCTTATGTGTAAGTACGAAGTACAATTACAAACTTAGCATTTGAATAACATCAAGAAAAACACTAAAACCCCTACAACAAAACAGGTTCAAACGTCACTTTGTCTCGTCCTCCTTTACTATTCAGTGTCAGTTTAACCTGTTGTTCACTTCCTGTACTCCAGACTGTTGTTCACTTCCTGTACTCCAGACTGTTGTTCACTTCCTGTACTCCAGACTGTTGTTCACTTCCTGTACTCCAGACTGTTGTTCACTTCCTGTACTCCAGACTGTTGTTCACTTCCTGTACTCCAGACTTTTTTCCTTTATTGTTGTTTGGTTCCTATACAACAGACTTCTCTGGGGTCCAGATTTGGCCTATTATGGTCCGCTGGACCCGAAAAGCAACACCTAACTAACTAACTAACAAACTTCTCTCTAAAAGAAGAAGAGTAAAAATACGGGTTGCGTAAAGCAAAAATAAAATCCATTCAATTGTCAATCGTTTTGTCTGGAATATTGACACAGAACAGATTGGATCATTCTTCACCGAGACTATAAGTACTGTGCTGCCCACCACACCCCGACTGTGAAAGCGCTGATTGGTCTTGGTAAAAGAAGCCAAAAGTGAAACGAATTTGCATACATTCCATTAACTGTAGTTGTTAGCACGGTTTGCTTTCGAAAACATCGCACTTTTGTATGGACTGAGACAAAATAAAATGGAAATGCAATGAAACACAATTTGCGACTATTAGTGGAATTTCAAATTCATACAGAGTGTTAATTAAGATAATTATTAATTGCGGCCTCACCTTTTTATTAAGGAAGTTATATTTTTTCATCAAACATATTTATATAAACAAGGAAAACATGAGGGGGGGTCACCTTAATCACACACACACACACACACACACACACACACATACACACACACACACGCACACACATACACACACACACATATATATACACACACGAGCACACACACACACACACACAGACCCCCCTCCCCCACACACACACATACACACGCGCACACACACACACACACACACACACACAACCCATCACCTTTCTCTATAGATTACCAGTCCCGAGCAACCCATTTAATCAAATGTTGACTGAACGTAAAAAAGCAAGTTGTATACCTCTTTAAGTATTTATAACCTGAGCCTTTTGTAAGTGAACATATTCCTGCAGAGAGGACAAACAAAGTAACCTTCCGGTGCTTGAGAGTGATTTGAAGCAAACGTCGGAAGTGTTTGAAGAGAGCGCCCAACAGGACAATGGACAGTGTGGCACCTTATGTATACACTTGCCCTCCCCCAACCCTGCAGAGCGCGTGTCCACACAAAGAACACAATGAAGACACTGAAACAGTTTGCTAAATGAGGGGAAGCAACCCTGCAAAGCGGGTGTCTACACAAAGAACACAATGAAACAGTTTACTAAAGCAGGGGAAGCAACCGGTCCACATTCGCGTCATGCGGTCTGCTTCACACTGGAAGCCAACATTTAACTCAACAGTACGAATCTTCATCGATGCAAACATGGAAACAAACTTACTCTGGTCCCGGATAGCCAGAAAGGATGTGGGGACGACACAACATATAATCAACAAACCTCAATGATGCTAGCACACATGAACTAATTGGACGAGAGGGGACACGTGTTTAAAAATAGTAGGCCTGCAAGAAAAACAAGAAAGAATACTTTATCCTCTATTTAAACCCGAAAAATAGCATACACATTAACCTCTCTCATGTTCTTTTGTTGTTTTTCGACTTATTAATTATGTATCGATTTATGCGCAATGTAGTGACTTTTCCTCTGTTAACAATATGCATTAACTTTGTGCGAGTGTCTTATGTGCACTTATTACAATTGAAATGAGATCCACTCTCCTCAAATGTTGGCGCTTCAAGTCTTCTTCTTCTTTTCCCCTTATGCTAGCTGCTAGCTACGGCCGGGCCGCGACGAGCTGGTTCGGCGAACGGTCGCCGACGTCATCAAATCAGGGGATTCTCCTATTAGTTAGTACACAGAACTGGTTCGGTGGAATGTTCGCCGAGCGTTCGACGAGCTGGTTCGGCGTGGTTCGGCTGTGGTCGTTGGGGGGCTTAACTCCTATTCCTGTTCTCTCGTGCCCTTTCCCCACCTCCTGTTATCACCAACCCCTTCCCATGTTCTGCTTGTCTGTGTATCTGTTTTGTTTTTGTTTTGTGTCTTCGGAGTTAATGTATTTATTCCACCATCATGCTAACCCTTGTTTTGTAATTATTATGATTGCTTAAAATAAGCATTCTATGCTTGAGTATGTAATCATCCATGCATTGTTCTTGTCATGATTAAAATAAGCATTCTATGCTTGAGTATGTAATCATCCATGCATTGTTCTTGTCATGATTAAAATAAGCATTCTATGCTTGAGTATGTAATCATCCATGCATTGTTCTTGTCATGATTAAATTGAATAAAGTTCTGTTTAAACCAACTGAGTAATACAAACATGAATAAAATAGGTAGTAAAAAACAAGGTTTATGACGTCGCCAGTTCCTCTGAACAGTCAACAGCCATCGCTAGAGTTCTTGTGAACCACAGCCGTTTGTTTCGTGCATAGTCAGAGGTACATAATAACGTGCTATTGCAGATAAAGCTCACAGCGAGCCGCATTGAAATTACAAACTGACGACTGCATTGTGAAAAAGGGAAACTAGATCACACGGGTTCACGATGGCTCAGTGGTAAGATAAACCACGCACACATAAATTCTTTGAAAATTGCTCGCTCTTTACGGAGGGCACCTAGCAAGCGGCGAGTGTTTAAATGAAAGGGTGTTTGTACTGTGTGTAAAAGCCTGACATTATCTGTGATGGTTTACGGGAGGCTTACTGTGCCTTTGACTCCCGTTCCTGAACGAGCCTGATTTCATTCTCTGCTAACTTTGGACCAAATGTTAATGACTGTGACGGAGTCAGACTCCATCGCGTCTCCTGGTATAATACAATCTTGCAATGGACACCACATTATTGGCCAACCCATGCGCATGTCGTTCATAACGTGCGACGCTATTTGTGTAATTGATTCACTTACGACTTCACAATAACATTAAGTTGGATAATACAAGAGCAGGATAAAGGATTTCTATGAAAACTTTATTGAACAAACTAATTAATTAATTGTTAAGCTTCCGAGCTGAAATACTATCCCATAGTCTGGACTGTGTCAAATAATGATTGAACAATGAGGGCGTGACAACGTTTCTAAAAATCCCAATAAGACGTCATGAACGATATTCATCGAAACACTGAGAAGACACAAAAACTTGAAATATTAGTATTTATTAACACACATGGCAAGTTTCATCTACATTTGTCAGGTAGTTTTATAGTAATCACCGTATACACACACACAAACACACACACACCCACACACACACACACACACACACACACACACACACACACATACACACACACACACCTACACACACACACTCACTCACACACAAACACACACAAACACACACACACACACACACACATTCACACACACACACACACACACACACAAACACACACACACCTTCTACCCTCGTCTCGATTCCCAGTCTATCTGGAAAAAAAATAATCAAAGCTTGACTACATGTAAAATACTGAGAGGCATGACTTATTACATGTATGTCGCCTGGATTAGTAGAATACACATTCGAAATGAGGTAACGTCCTATATGTATCTTTAGCCTTTAGTTCAAACGGCAATTGTTTGCTCCAGTCAAGTAGTACAAACTCAAAGGATATAATTATTTGCAATGTCTATCAATGATTTAAAGTGGAGAATTTTAGAGTGATATCCAATCCAGGAACCCCATCATTTTAAGAATATTTCCAACGTACTAAACAAGAACAATTCTATACATTTGTGGATACAAACAAAAAGAAGTTAAGATAAAGAAATAATAAGAATAACAGAAATATCCATTTCAAGGACACTATCATCGATACATTTTAAAGACGCTAAGCTGAAATCCATTGTCCGAACCTAGCCACACACTGCTAACCAGGCACAGTTCATCACATGGCCTTGATTTAATTGAATTCAGTCAATAATTGAATAATAATAAAATGGGGTCTATGTACGTCTTTACAAATTCATAGCTTGAACCTTTCTTGTGGCTGATTGAAACCCTACACGGAGACCACAAATACTTCCATTCAGGCGAGAACTGGTCTGCTTTCAATGGGCCAGAAGGCTTTGAAGGGTTGTGTCTGCAGTTGAACTTCAATAACATCGCAAACATGTTTCAACTCAAAGACAAACATTCCAATACTGTTTTCTCCTGCTGCCATATTTTGAGAGCAAACAACACCCGGACCAGTTCTTCACTATATCTGTGTGAAGTTAAGTGCCTGTTCGTTTCTGTTAAGGACCGATAAGTCGAAGCAGTTTTGCATATTTTGTATTGACATCTATTAAACACTTCATAACATGACCCATCTTGTTTTTGGATGGCAGAAAACAGTGTCAGAAAGTGGGCCAGTTCAAATGTCGTCTGATGCTAATCAACACGAGTAACAAGTTATTACTTAAACTTACATTAGAAACCAGAACAACAATGGTAACTGCGCGTGAGAGCGATCAATAAAAAAGACCACAGAATAGTGTATTCATGCGTGAACGAGGAATACGGAACGAATAACAGCGTAGAAAACACACGTGAGTACAATATTTAAAAGTAATATTTTTATTGATGTTAAATAATTGTATTAAACGACTAATGACTATTGCATACACCACACATTATTATTATGTTGGGTTCTTCTTTTTTTTCGTTCATGTGCTGAAACTCCCACGTTCATTCATGTTTTTGCATGAGTGGGTTTTTACGTGTATGACCGTTTTTACCCCGCCATTTAGGCAGCCATACGCCGCTTTCGGGGGAAGCATGCTGGGTATGTTCGTGTTTCTATCACCCACCGAACTCTGACATGGAATACAGGATCTTTTCTGTGAGCACTTGGTCTTGTGCTTGCGTGTACACACTGCAGATAAGTTGACCTAGGAGATAAACAAACATCTTCACCTTTAACCCGGCCACCTGAGGCGGCCACGACCAGGATTTGAACTCACGACCTTCCGATTAGGAGGCCGATGTCTTTTCCACTAGGCCACTCCACCCTTCATGCGTTGGGTTCGTTTAGCGTCGCCTATTGTGGGTTCGTTTAGCGTCGCCTATTGTGGGTTCGTTTAGCGTCGCCTATTGTGGGTGGTAGTGGTCAGATTGGAGTCCGTTTGCATTGATGAGACGACATCCTTTGTATTGTTGTGTTCAAACCTCACAACATGTTGCGTTTTCAATTCAACATGATATATTTCCCGTTTCGCGCGTTACGTACACATTTCTAAATTGTGAACAAAGCATTGCATTACACATTCGATGTAGAGGGAATGGCTAGAGGATTTCATTAAACAAGAAACTCAGAGCACGGTGTCCATTGTTTCATAAACAAGAGCCGTGCCATTGGAAAGCAGACTTGAGGTGGAATAATGTAACTAAAAATTGCCAATTTCTAGCACAAGATAAATAAAAATAATATATATATATATACATTGCCGCAAAAACACCCCACAGAAAGATAGAACTTCAACCGTTGCGTGGATTAGTATTTTGTACAATCTGTCGACGAATTTGCTTTTAACTAGTTAACTTGAAGTCCGAAGTCTTTAACTAGTTAACTTGAAGTCTGAAGTCTTTAACTAGATAACTTGAAGTCTGAAGTCTTTAACTAGTTAACTTGAAGTCTGAAGTCTTTAACTAGTTAACTTGAAGTCTGACGTCTTTAACTAGTTAACTTGAAGTCTGACGTCTTTAACTAGTTAACTTGAAGTCTGAAGTCTTTAACTAGTTAACTTGAAGTCTGAAGTCTTTAACTAGTTAACTTGAAGTCTGAAGTCTTTAACTAGATAACTTGAAGTCTGAAGTCTTTAACTAGATAACTTGAAGTCTGAAGTCTTTAACTAGTTAACTTGAAGTCTGAAGTCTTTAACTAGATAACTTGAAGTCTGAAGTCTTTAACTAGATAACTTGAAGTCTGAAGTCTTTAACTAGTTAACTTGAAGTCTGAAGTCTTTAACTAGATAACTTGAAGTCTGACGTCTTTAACTAGTTAACTTGAAGTCTGAAGTCTTTAACTAGTTAACTTGAAGTCTGAAGTCTTTAACTAGATAACTTGAAGTCTGAAGTCTTTAACTAGTTAACTTGAAGTCTGAAGTCTTTAACTAGATAACTTGAAGTCTGACGTCTTTAACTAGTTAACTTGAAGTCTGAAGTCTTTAACTAGATAACTTGAAGTCTGAAGTCTTTAACTAGTTAACTTGAAGTCTGAAGTCTTTAACTAGATAACTTGAAGTCTGACGTCTTTAACTAGTTAACTTGAAGTCTGAAGTCTTTAACTAGTTAACTTGAAGTCTGAAGTCTTTAACTAGATAACTTGAAGTCTGAAGTCTTTAACTAGATAACTTGAAGTCTGAAGTCTTTAACTAGATAACTTGAAGTCTGACGTCTTTAACTAGATAACTTGAAGTCTGAAGTCTTTAACTAGATAACTTGAAGTCTGACGTCTTTAACTAGATAACTTGAAGTCTGAAGTCTTTAACTAGTTAACTTGAAGTCTGAAGTCTTTAACTAGTTAACTTGATGTCTGAAGTCTTTAACTAGTTAACTTGAAGTCTGAAGTCTTTAACTAGATAACTTGATGTCTGAAGTCTTTAACTAGATAACTTGAAGTCTGAAGTATTTAACTAGTTAACTTGAAGTCTGAAGTCTTTAACTAGTTAACTTGAAGTCTGAAGTCTTTAACTAGTTAACTTGAAGTCTGAAGTCTTTAACTAGATAACTTGAAGTCTGAAGTCTTTAACTAGTTAACTTGAAGTCTGAAGTCTTTAACTAGATAACTTGAAGTCTGACGTCTTTAACTAGATAACTTGAAGTCTGAAGTCTTTAACTAGATAACTTGAAGTCTGAAGTCTTTAACTAGATAACTTGAAGTCTGAAGTCTTTAACTAGATAACTTGAAGTCTGAAGTCTTTAACTAGATAACTTGAAGTCTGAAGTCTTTAACTAGTTAACTTGAAGTCTGAAGTCTTTAACTAGATAACTTGAAGTCTGAAGTATTTAACTAGTTAACTTGAAGTCTGAAGTCTTTAACTAGTTAACTTGAAGTCTGAAGTCTTTAACTAGTTAACTTGAAGTCTGAAGTCTTTAACTAGTTAACTTAAAGTCTGAAGTATTTAACTAGTTAACTTGAAAAAGAAAGGGGTTATCTAAACAAAAAAATAAAAATAAAATAAAAACCAACAACAACCGAAACACCGCAGAAAGAGAATAAAACCGCATTTGTGTGTGTGTGTGTGTGTGTGTGTGTGTGTGTGTGTGTGTGTGTGTGTGTGTGTGTGTGTGTGTGTGTGTGTGTGTGTGTGCGTGCGTGCGTGCGTGCGTGCGTGCGTGCGTGCGTGCGTGCGTGTGTGTGTGTGTGTGTGTGTGTGTGTGTGTGGTTTAAACAGTGTTTATTCAACACTTTATAGATACAACCGGATGTATGGGGAAACACGTTTCCAAATATTGCAGCTCCTAATGCATATCCTTTGTCATCGGGCAAAAATCAATCAGCAGTCGTGACGACAACCATACGGCGGCAGGACGCGCAGTACAAATGAGCAACGCACACTGGCCTTTAGTCCGGAAGATGTTTTAAGACGGAGGGACTGGTACAACTCTCTACGCTAAGTTTCCCTGATTGATCAGGCTTTGCGACTGACAACAGTCACAGATTTCACCACTGTTATCCGACTGACAACAGTCACAGATGTCACCACTGTTATCCGACTGTCAAACGGATGTGTCATTTGATTCTTTTCAAGGCATTGCAGTGCACACATTCACAAGACATTAATTCTGAAAAGACACAATAACAGCGGAAAGTAAACGCTCCAGTTCAAGATTGCAAGAGTAAGTGACAACTATGCGTTGAGTGGATTGTTTGTTTGTTTGTTTGTTTGTTTGTTTGTTGTTGTTTTCTTATTTTTGGTGTGTGCCTGTTATTGAGTCACTTGAGAAAAAGTGACTCTATGTAATCGGTCAGTGTTAGTCTGTCCGGCCGGCCGTCCGGCCGGCCGTCCGGCCGGCCGGCCGGCCGTCCGTAGACACCACCTTAACGTTGGACTTTTCTCAGAAACTATCAAAGCGATCGGGCTCATATTTTGTTTAGTCGTGACCTCCAATGACCTCTACACTTTAACGATGGTTTCGTTGACCTTTGACCTTTTTCAAGGTCACAGGTCAGCGTCAAAGGAAAAATTAGACATTTTATATCTTTGACAAAGTATCTCGGAAACTATCAAAGCGATCGGGCTCATATTTTGTTTAGTCGTGACCTCCAATGACCTCTACACTTTAACGATGGTTTCGTTGACCTTTGACCTTTTTCAAGGTCACAGGTCAGCGTCAAAGGAAAAATTAGACATTTTATATCTTTGACAAAGTTCATCGGATGTGATTGAAACTTTGTAGGATTATTCTTTACATCAAAGTATTTACATCTGTAGCCTTTTACGAACGTTATCAGAAAAACAAGGGAGATAACTAGCCTTTTCTGTTCGGCAACACACAACTTAACGTTGGGCTTTTCTTGGAAACTATAAAAGTGACCGGGCTCAAATTTTATGTGAACGTGACTCATTGTGTTGTGAATAGCAATTTCTTCCTGTCCATCTGATGCCTCATATAATATTCAGAACTGCGAAAGTGACTCGATCGAGCGTTTGCTCTTCTTGTTTAGTTTTCTTTTTACATTCGGTCAAATATTGACTGAAGGTTTAAACGAGGGCGGAGGATGAAGTTTGTCTCCCTCGGTATGTGTGCCTGTGTGTCTGTGCAAATGATTGTCACATATTTTGTTATGAAAACGGATTTTTATGAAAACGGATTTTTATAAAAACGAATCGTTATGAAAACAGATTTTTATGAAAACGGATTTTTATGAAAACAGATTTTTATGAAAACATATTTTTATGAAAACGGATTTTCCAAGTATTTAGAGCAATTGCTTGTGTAATTTTTCTCAGCGTTTTGATATGGCGTCATGTTTTCCCGTTTGCAAAAGTTGAGGCCGCACTGTCACAGTAACATGTTTTTAACAATTTAATTCAAGTTTTTGTCACACAATCTTTGTCCTGGTCT
Organism: Littorina saxatilis; assembly: GCF_037325665.1. NCBI lineage: Eukaryota > Metazoa > Mollusca > Gastropoda > Littorinimorpha > Littorinidae > Littorina > Littorina saxatilis. The sequence goes on along the minus strand of NC_090254.1, from coordinate 1,307,647 downwards.
GGACTATGAGACCATCTCAGCTTGGTACATGAAACACTCCTTTATGACATTTTCGGTCAACGTTTGCCGATTTTGTCACTTCTTTTTTAAATAAAAAAATCAATGTTATCACAAAAGTGAAATTATTGTATTTCTTATTTTTTCAAGTATCCCAACATAATATAGTCTTGTTGTGTTTGATTGAAAAAAATTTGCTTACAATTTAAAAAAAAACCCAGTTATATAGCCAATTTGTTTCTCTTGTTAACAAGACACAGAACATTAACAGTCGTATTTTTCTTGTGCATTATAACATCATACGTTTTTTAAAGCTATCAGTGCGTATCGAGTCATGCGTTTAAACAACTCAGAGCATAATGAGATCACATTTTTGTACTATTAACTGTGTAATCTGAGATCTAACGTGTGTACAGCTACTTGCTCATGCTAAGACCAAACGGTTTTACAGCTACCCGTTCATGCTAAGATCATACGGTTTTACAGCTACCCGTTCATGCTAAGATCATACGGTTTTACAGCTACCCGTTCATGCTAAGATCATACGGTTTTACAGCTACCCGTTCATGCTAAGATCATACGGTTTTACAGCTACCCGTTCATGCTAAGACCATACGGTTTTACAGCTAGTTGCTCATGCTAAGACCATACGGTTTTACAGCTACCCGTTCATGCTAAGATCTTACGGTTTTACAGCTACCCGTTCATGCTAAGATCATACGGTTTTACAGCTACCCGTTCATGCTAAGATCATACGGTTTTACAGCTACCCGTTCATGCTAAGACCATACGGTTTTACAGCTACCCGTTCATGCTAAGACCATACGGTTTTACAGCTACCCGTTCATGCTAAGCTCATACGGTTTTACAGCTACCCGTTCATGCTAAGACCATACGGTTTTACAGCTACCCGTTCATGCTAAGACCATACGGTTTTACAGCTACCCGTTCATGCTAAGACCATACAGTTTTACAGCTACCCGTTCATGCTAAGATCATACACTGCGCGCAGCAGCAGCCACAAGACAATGAAACAATGAAACAATGAATAACAAGCCGCATGAAATGATTACCTTGACCCAGATGAAATTGATCCGCTGACACACAACTATTTGAAGTGCTGACCTCTCTGTTTACAACCTGTCAGTGATCGACAGTCTTTTGAATTTCAAGTTGCAATATGTGTCTTTATCTGACCCCAAAGCATCTCACTATGCATACACACTCTTAATATGCAGCTTCTGGGTTCGTTGGAGCATAAGCGTTGAAAAACCCTGGCGCTAATATTTGTTTATGTGTAGAATTACAGAAAGACATCCACTCTTTCTCTTTGCTGCCATCGTGCTTAAGAGGCGCCGGTCAAACACAGTTGTTGCTGTACGATCCACACGAGCTGCTTGATACAAACACAGTTGTTGCTGTACGATCCACACGAGCTGCTTAATACAAACACAGTTGTTGCTGTACGATCCACACGAGCTGCTTAATACAAACACAGTTGTTGCTGTACGATCCACACGAGCTGCTTGATACAAACACAGTTGTTGCTGTACGATCCACACGAGCTGCTTAATACAAACACAGTTGATGTTGTACGATGCACACGAGCTACTTAATACAAACACAGTTGATGTTGTACGATACACACGAGCTGCTTAATACAAACACAGTTGTTGTTGTACGATGCACACGAGCTGCTTGATACAAACTCTGCAATCCATTCAGTCATTGCTGAACTATACAACGCTCTTGGTCATAATGTTACCCCTCAAAATGGACGCCAAAACCTCTCGTGTTCTATAATACTGCTTATGCGTTCCACGTCTACATCAGTAGAAATGGCATAACACAAGAGATACGCAAGATATTAAAACAAAACAACATGTTCCTGATAGATAATTGATTTGACCTGCTCCGTGTATGTAAACATTGCCAAGTTGCGCCTATTCTAAATGTGTGTCGATTTGTTTTATTGGTACCTGACTTTTTTTTCCAGGTCGATTTTGGGAAGTACTCTTCAATCAATCAATCAATATGAGGCTTATATCGCGCGTATACCGTGGGTACAGTTCTAAGCGCAGGGATTTTTTTTATGATTTTTTTTATGCAATTTATATCGCGCACATATTCAAGAAGCAGGGATTTATTTATGCCGTGTGAGATGATTTTTTTTTTTACACAATACATCACGCATTCACATCGGCCAGCAGATCGCAGCCATTTCGGCGCATATCCTACTTTTCACAGCCTATTATTCCAAGTCACACGGGTATTTTGGTGGACAATTTTTATCTATGCCCATACAATTTTGCCAGGAAAGACCCTTTTGTCAATCGTGGGATCTTTAACGTGCACACCTCAATGTAGTGTACACGAAGGGACCTCGGTTTTTCGTCTAATTTAGGACTTGTCCGCTAGGGAAGTACTCTTACTTCGGCGGCGGTCACATGTCACCCATAACACAAATCTTTGATCAAAAAAGTGTGTCTGATAGCCAAGTGGAGGGCCTTAATGGCATATACTGTGACAGGGGAGGCTACCGCTCCTTTCACAGCAGACTCTGCACCCGAGTTGTTGGCCTTTAAAAGTCAACACCCGTGGATTGTGGAAATCTGTTTGTGATGGGGTCTGGTGGTTTCCGATTGCCTGTATGTTCATGGAAACCTTCGGGATTTGCATAACAGTTTTTATAGGGCTAAGAAATTAGCCCTAACATTTTCAATCCTGTTTGATTGCACTTCGCCTCCCGAGGTGATCGTAGTGTTTCAGCACTCGGTTACATACAGTTTGAATGAAATGACACGGGAATGTTTTCGTAGGGGTACGAACAAGATGCAATAATTGTTGTGCAGAGTTTAGATACATAATGTAGACACAAACAAATCAAAGCGAGCACAAGCAGTGTAACAGTTCTTCCCCAACTCACATTTAAATAACAAGAACAACAGCTTCAATAACAGATGAAAGATAATGACGGCACATAGATCATTCAGAGATAGTTATATTGCATGTGCCTGTTGCGCATTATGGATGTTCGAGGTAGCAGGTGGAATTTAGAAACAGAATCAACACGGAAAGAAAAAGAGCACACACACACATGAAGACAATGACATCCAACACCAACCAGTGAAACTGTCACCGGATCGGAAAGGAAATATTGGGGACGTGAAATGTGAAACTATCTAGCTGTGTCCATTACTTGTCCGCTAGGAAGGCCGAAAGGTCCAAGTTCTTGGGAATGTTTGTCTTTGTCTTCAAGTAAACGTTTCAATAATATAACCTTTCTTGGTTTCTTATTCTTAATTTGGAAAGTTCGCTGTCTTTTTTATTTTGGATTTGTGAAGAAGATGCTTGGAAGTCCGGAATGAGCTTTTGTGCTCCATGAATTCCGAGGAAATAAAGTTGACTCATACTGTAATCATTTCCTTGGGCACATCTTGTGCTGCCAATAATGCACATCTTTTGATAACTGGGTGAATTGCATCGCCAGGTGTTGGCTGCAGTGGACTTTAATCGTGTTTATCCTACAATACGTGAGAGAGACACTCGTGAGATAAATAATCGTTCAAATCACACGTGTGTATATCATGTAAATGAGGTCATGTCAAGCAAGTCTGGCAGGGACCTGTTTTTCCACTGCTTATGATGCCAAAATCACCTAGACAAACGTCATTATAGAAAGAAAAAAATTGCGCTCGCTAATTACACTCGATGATTTTATAGAACTAACACGTCACGCCACACTTTCAGAGTGACGTTTCTTTACTTTGACGTAATAGATTGCACGAGGCTTTAGAAGAGATCGAGGTTCCAAAACAAGCGTCTTCAAGTTAGCTGCCTCAACTGCAGGACATTTTCAGTAAAATACACGTAAGTACAATATGTAGGATAAACTCGTGCCAGATTTATAATCGTTGCTTTTTTAAATAGTGAACAGCTCGCTTTTGCTCGCAGTTCAATATTTTAAAAAAAAACCTCGTGTAAATCTGGTACGACACAGCAAGCCATGTAGTATTCTCGTTTTCTGTGTGTTTACAGGTAGGTGGCATTCACCCCACAAGGTGTTGGTTGCAGTGGTCTTGTAATCTTGTTTCTGCGTGTTTACTGGAGGTGGCATTCACCCCACAAGGTGTTGGTTGCAGTGGTCTTGTAATCTTGTTTCTGCGTGTTTACTGGTAGGTGGCATTCACCCCACAAGGTGTTGGTTGCAGTGGTCCTGTAATCTTGTGTCTGTGTGTTTACTGGTAGGTGGCATTCACCCCACAAGGTTTTGGTTGCAGTGGTCTTGTAATATTGTTTCTGCGTGTTTACTGGAGGTGGCATTCACCCCACAAGGTTTTGGTTGCAGTGGTCTTGTAATATTGTTTCTGCGTGTTTACTGGAGGTGGCATTCACCCCACAAGGTTTTGGTTGCAGTGGTCTTGTAATATTGTTTCTGCGTGTTTACTGGAGGTGGCATTCACCCCACAAGGTTTTGGTTGCAGTGGTCTTGTAATATTGTTTCTGCGTGTTTACTGGAGGTGGCATTCACCCCACAAGGTTTTGGTTGCAGTGGTCTTGTAATATTGTTTCTGCGTGTTTACTGGAGGTGGCATTCACCCCACAAGTTGTTGGTTGCAGTGGTCTTGTAATCTTGTTTCTGCGTGTTTACTGGTAGGTGGCATTCACCCCACAAGGTGTTGGTTGCAGTGGTCTTGTAATCTTGTTTCTGCGTGTTTACTGGAGGTGGCATTCACCCCACGGGACGACTGGGCCACACCCGCATACCACTTGGTGAGGAAGTCATTGAAGGCGTCAGTTAATGCACATTGCACTTTTGTGTATATCATCTGTCTCTCCTCATCCCTCCCTAGCCACAGTACAGCGCTTCGAACTGCAGAGAAGCGCTATATACATGTTGAAGTAGTAGTTGTAGTTCAGAGACACCAACAGGCTGCCCACAATATTCTTTACCTCGGGGGAAAAAAACCCAAAACAACCCACCCAATCACATGCTTTCAAACTCCAGACCATGTTAGTGTTAGTAAAGTTAACATGAGTCGGATTTGAGGCACTTTTTTTTTCTTTTTTCCACAAATTTCAATTAATCAATAAACACGTGATAACAAACATGGTAACTGTGTGTTTTCTGTTTGTACACATAATTTCTCATTTGCATGCTTTACCTTAAATCAGAGACAATAAACAATTTGTTTCTAATTAATAAAACGTCAGACTAACGAAATCTCAAAACAACATGGTTTCCAAAAATAATTTCCAGTGTTAATCGTGAATCTTTTTTTTTTAAATGCTTACGCACATCTTTGCAATTAAAATAATATGATTAATCTTCTTCATATTTTTGCTGTTACTTTTAATACCAAAAAGCACATCTGTAACATTCAACCTAATTCTTTCGCCAATGTTTACCAATATGTACATTTCAATATATTTCCAAAACCTGAGTACGGTTGGGCATTCAAAGAAAAAATGCTCCAATACATCAAGTTCATCCTCACAATATGTACAGTTTTTATATGCCTTTACTTTCATTTTACCCAATACAATATTAGTTGGATAAATGTTTTGCAATATTTTCCAATGCAGTACACGTAATCAAACTTCACTAGTGACAGTGGCTGCTAAGTTCCAATTCTTTTCGTCAATTTCTAATCCAAACTTTCTTCTCCAGAATTCTTCTGAACAGAGTGGGCTGTATTTTTTTCCAACGAGAATCTTTCGAATTTCTTTTACTGATCTCACTTTTTTTCCACAAAAGGTCGGAATGTCACAGACTGAATGTACATCGTCTATAGCTACATTTCTTAAAAGGAGATGTACAGCTGTTCGAACAACATTGTACTCAAGCAATCTATTTGCAGTGTAGCCAGTTCTTTCACACACTTCTTCATAGGTAGCAAAACGTCCATTCTCACACACATCGCTCACATACATTATACCACTTTTAATCCAACCCGCAAAAAAAGAGTGGGTTACCTTGACAAATTATATCTTTGTTGTTCCACAACAAACCCGATACAGAATTACCATTATAGACTTGATTATTATCAAGCCATGCCTTCGGGCGGGGATGTGCTTAAAGCGGACACACACTCAAGTCTTTAATGGCTCAAAACCGTAGGACTTTTAATATTAATTTTAATATTAATTTTAAGGGTGGGGATGTAGCTCAGTCGGTAGCGCGCTGGATTTGTATCCAGTTGGCCGCTGTCAGCGTGAGTTCGTCCCCACGTTCGGCGAGAGATTTATTTCTCAGAGTCAACTTTGTGTGCAGACTCTCCTCGGTGTCCGAACACCCCCGTGTGTACACGCAAGCACAAGACCAAGTGCGCACGAAAAAGATCCTGTAATCCATGTCAGAGTTCGGTGGGTTATAGAAACACGAAAATACCCAGCATGCTTCCTCCGAAAGCGGCGTATGGCTGCCTAAATGGCGGGGTAAAAACGGTCATACACGTAAAAGCCGTGGGAGTTTCAGCTCACGAACAAACAAACAAACAAGCCATGCCTTCAACACAGCGGACCAAAATTCCGATTTAATACTGTCCAATCCTTTAAATGGTTTGCTATTAACCATAACCTCCGACCGTCCCCTTCCTTCTGCTGCTGACCCTCTCCGCCTCCACATCCCTCGCTCGAAACTCGCATCTGCTGGTCAGCGTGCATTTCCCTCCGCGGGCCCCTCCGTCTGGAACTCCCTGCCGCTTGAGCTTTGCCAGAGCCCCTCTCTTGACGCGTTCAAGAGTAGGTTGAAGACTCAGTTCTTCCCGTAGCTGGCTGCGACTTTCATGTTCGACGTGATGTGTTGTGCCCCAAAAGACATTCTTGTGCTGTGCTCTGTGAAAGGTGTTTTCTTTGTGCTTAATATTATTTTGTTTGGATCTAGCTATTGATGTGTACATTGTTGTTAAACAGTTGTTTGTTGTATGTTTACCAGGGTTTGCTAGTGTGTGATAGGGTTCGTGTCCGTCTGTAGATGTTAGTTTCTGTGTTAGTCCTGTGTTGACAACTCTTCGACAAGCGCTTAGAACTGTACCCACGGAATACGCGCTATATAAGCTTCATATTGATTGATTGATAATGTTCAAAGCGACTCCCAAAACGGAAAAACAGTGCTTTTGGGAGCCATGACCATTTCTGGTCTTCATTAGACAGAGTTAGGTTCACAACCCAGCTTAACAAAAAGGAACACTGCATCTGTGATAACCATGAATGACCTGAGACCTGTGGCACTTACTTCTGTTTGTATGAAAGTCTTTGAGAGAGTTGTTTTGTTCAAATTGAGTGATTGTGTGAAAGATTTTATTGATCCATGTCAGTTTGCATACAGGAAAAACAGGAGTGTTGATGATGCTGTGTTGAATGTTTTAAACAAGATCTACTCTCATTTAGAAAAGCCTGGCTCTTATATTCGCTTGATGTTCTTTGATTTTTCCAGCGCTTTTAATACTATACAGCCTCATTTAATGGCGGAGAAGCTTTTTAGCATGAATGTCCCAGCAGCCACCATCCTCTGGGTTATGGACTACCTGACAAACAGGCCACAGTATGTTAGGGTGGGGGGGCAATCAGTTTCAGACACAATCTGCACAAACACAGGGGCACCACAAGGCACAGTACTCTCACCTTTTCTTTTTTCTCTCTACACAGCAGATTTCAGAAGTTCTAGTGACTCCTGCCCCATAACCAAGTTTGCTGACGACACTGGACTGACCGGACTGCTGACTGTTGACGACGACTCTGACTACAGGCAGGAGGTAGATAGGTTTGTGGGGTGGTGTGAAAACAACTATTTAGAGCTTAATGTGGGGAAGACAAAGGAAATGATAATGGACAACAGGAGGGGGGAACATGTACACAGGGAGATAGTGATCAAGGGGGAGGTCGTAGAGAAGGTAGAGCAGTATAAGTATTTGGGGGTGATTATAGACAATAAGTTGACATGGAAACCAAACTCTGATGCCCTTGTGAAGAAACTCCACTCTCGCCTGTACTTTTTGAGAAAACTCAGGTCTTTTAACATCAGACAAGAAATCCTTCAGATGTTTTACACTTCAACGTGCAATAGTGTGTTGTACTTTGGCTCCGTGTGTTGGGGTGGCAACATCAACAAGCAAGACAGGGATAGATTAGATAAATTCATCAGGAAAGCAAGTGGGGTGGTTGGGAGGAAGCAGGACAATTTCACATCAACACATGAACGACGACTGACTGACAAGGTACAGAAGATTTTGGCTGACGACTCGCACCCACTCAGACCGGAATTTGACAGTAGACGGACAGACAGGAGCAACAGATTCAGACAACCAACCGCAAGATCCACACGCTACAGAAATTCGTTCATTCCATCTGCAATTCACATCTTCAATTCTCAGGTGGGGCGGTAGATGCTGGTGTTGTCGCTCTGATGCACGGGGTTTCAGTAATGTTGATTTTGTTTTGCATTCTACTCTCTTAATCTTAGACAATATGTGATAACCGGCAAGGTGCTGACTTTCTTTTGTGCATTGTTGATGGTGAATGCATGTTAATTTATTTTTAATATACTTTCTTATGTGATAACCAATGTGCTATATTTTCTCAGGACAAAGAACAAATGTTTATTTTGAATGTTTTATGTATGTTATTATTACGGACACAAACGCTCAGCAATGTAATTTCTCTTTTAGAGATTAATAAAGTTATTGTATTGTATTGTATTATTGTATTATTGTCGCAAATCAATCATATTCAATCCACCTTGCTTAACTTTGTTACATAAAACAGTTCTTTTGATCACCTTTTCAAATGCCTTCCTGTTGCAGTCTTTTTTGCGCCACACGAAGCGAAACATTAACCTATTAATTTCAGTTAGAACGTCGTCTGGTACAATCAGCGCCTGTGTTATAGAGACACAATGTGGCAGAATAAACGTTTTAAATACACAGACTTTACCAATAATGCTCACATTCCTTTTCTCCCACACGCAGATGAGCCTTTTTGCAACATTCACTCTCTCTTCCCAATTCTCTCTCACTTTTGACGCACGCATGCAATTACAGAAGTATACACCCAGAATTTTCATTTTGTCTGTACATGCAAAACCGCAACACTCATTCCTACAGTTCTTCCGTGACCCAAACCACATTAGCTTGGATTTTTGGTGATTTATGTTCAAACCTGATATTTCCGAAAATGTATCAATCAAAGCCAGGGCTTGGAACATGTCATGTTCATCTTGCAAAAACAATGTAACATCATCAGCGTAAAACAATACTTTCAAAACTTTATCCATATCTCCGTTGTTCCATAATGACATACCCTTTATATTTTTGGCCTCTCGAATTTTGATTGCTAACAATTCAACTGCTAATACGAAGGCTAGTGCGGAAAAAGGACAACCTTGCCTTATTCCGGAATCAATATTAAAAAATTCAGATAACCAACCACAATAATTTACACAATTTCTTGCGTTTTTCATCAAAACATCAACCCATTTCACAAAATCAGTTCCGAAACCAAATTTTTCAAACATCTTCAACATAAACTCTTTGGAAATGCAATCAAATGCATGAAAAAAGTCAATTGACACCATCAATCCAGGCTTATTATATAAATCTGTATGTTCTAAAACATCATCAACTAATCGCAATACGGTTGAGACACGTCTACCTTTTATATACTCAACTTGATCCTCATTCACAACACTCCCAACAACACCAGAGAGCCGAAGAGCTAAACATTTTGCTAATAACTTATAATCTGTATTGGTCAGTGAAATAGGTCTCCAATTCTTTAAACCATTTCTTGATAAATCCTTCCCTTTATGAATCAGTGTAATTGCCGCTTTACACTGTGAATTAGATAGAGTTCCATTCTTAAAAGCAGAGTTAAAAGAAGCAAGTATATACCTTTTTTAGGCTCCTCCAAAAAAACTTATTCAACTCAACTGTTAATCCATCAATTCCAGGCGCAGAACCACTATTCATACGCTTTAGAGCTGACAAAACTTCTCCCTCTACCATTTCCTCTTCACAACTGTCTTTCTGCTGATCATTTATTTTTTAAAACCTTTGTTCCATCCATTTGTGCATGGCCGGGCGCTAGAGTGCTGCATGAATCATTGAATGAGTAAGTGCATGTGGAGTTGTATGGCTGGGTGAATTGTGGGTTGCGTACGTCCGAGGGGCACATGTAGCCTGTGTGTCTGAAGTAGTGGGTATGTTTGCGTAAGGGTGTGCTGATATTGAACTTCAGTTGTGTTGTGTAAATGTCTATGTATCAGTGTATTATGTCTTGCCACACACAGGCCAAATTTCCTTGTATTGATGAGGACAATAACATTTCTTGTATCTTGTATCTTGTATCTAAAAAGTGTCAATTTTCAAGCTCATGTTTCCCTCATCAATTTTTCGTTGATACAAATCAGCAAAATACGTTTTTTTGGACGAGAATAATATCCTCTTGCGTTGTAACAATTCGTCCATTATCATCTGTTACACTTTCCATTATTTTTGCATTTGCTCTCGCCTTTTCTAACCCATGAAAAAAAGATGTGTTCCTTTCACCTTGCTCGATCCATTGAACTCTTGCACGCACCTGTGCTGCACGAGATTTACGCTGCTCTAACAGTTCTAACTGCAGCTTGACCTTCTGCCGTTTACCTTGCGTTTGAATACAGTCAGGGGAGATCCCAAGGGCTTTATCCAACTCATTTAATTCTCCATACAATTTTGCAACATCCTTTTTAATTTCAAAACTTTTAAGCTTACTAACATTTTGGGAGAAATCCTTGATTCTCATTTTCAATAATTCCCAACCAAGTTGACAATCCTCTTCATCAAGTTGAAATGTGTCAAACATTTTGTTCATTTTATCAACAAAGCTTACATCATGTAACAGAGAATTATTAAATTTCCAATAACCCTCTCCTCTAACGACATCAGAGAGTTTAATATGAATACTACAGCCTCTATGATCCGACGTCGCAACAGAGATTATGTCACAATCAACAATCTTTTCAAACACACTTGAAGTACTAAAAACGTAGTCAAGTCTTTTTGTCACAAATGGAACATTTTTTGACCATGTAAATTCTTTTCTATCTAAATTATGCATTCTCCATACATCGTATAAATCATTTTGAGGCACTCTTTATAGCGTGAGGCTAACGGGTTTGACTCCTGCCAGGACTGACACAACACAGGTGCAGTTTTGTGATGATGAACTTGTTTTTTGTGTACTCATCTAAAGCTAACATACGTGTTATGGGGCCATAGGGTACCCACAAGTCCGCTCAGGCTGTCTACTGCGTGGTATCTCGTCGAAACAGTCTCGGGTGTAATCCATTCTATGCATACGCCTGAGCTTGTCTCCACGCGATTCAAAGACTTAGACATTATTTTTAACTTAGACATAAACAAACGTAACTAAACCACGCATTTACTACTGTTTAATGTATGTGTTACAGGGCTGACCACTTAGAGCTACAAGTTCAGTAATTACTGACGTCACGATGACGTCATTGATCACAATCGTCACGTTCGTGTCACTGTCAGCCTTCGTGGCAACTGAAGCAGCGCTCATAAGTCATCAGAAATACTTTAACACTCAAGTCGAAGACAAAGAGTTTACGCAGTTTGTTGTGTTTGAGAGGTCCTCTCGGAGTGTGACGGACTGCGCGGTTCAGTGCGACATGCGTGACGATTGCGTCAGCTTCACGTACCACAGACAGCAAGGAAGATGTCGTGCTTATTCACAGCTGGTGACGTCAGACATGCCCCATCATGTATTTGTTGGCACTACGTTGTTCGCTCAACAGACAGCAGGTCAACTGATGACGTCAGACATGGCCTATAGTCTGGATACGAGCACAACGTTTTCCACTCAACAGACATCTCAACGGATGACGTCAGACATGGCCTATAGTCCGGATACGAGCACAACGTTGTCCACTCAACAGACATCTCAACGGATGACGTCAGACATGGCCCATAGTCCGGATACGAGCACAACGTTGTCCACTCAACAAACCTCAGGTAAGTGATAAGAACAAGTCAGTATTTTATCTTTAAGGCGAAGACCGGGGTAAATCAGGGGGGGTCAGGTCCCGGTTTCATGCTGCAAGTGCCCAGCACAGTCCCTGGCCAGGAGTCGAGGACAACTAAAGGGAATACAAAGAGGAATCTTCGACCCTGACTGCTTTTAGCCATTTGGAAATATGTCGGTACTCCCGTGGTACATAACAACATGCTGATAACTCGGACACGATACAATTGCCGTGTGATACCACACAAAAGATGTATACGTGTGTGTGTGTGTGTGTGTGTGTGTGTGTGTGTGTGTGTGTGTGTGTGTGTGTGTGTGTGTGTGTGTGTGTGTGTGTGTGTGTGTGTGTGTGTGTGTGTGTGTGTGTGTGTGTGTGTGTGTGTGCAGAAGCTGTGACACAGCCAGCGGAAGAGTGGCTGGACAATGACTGCACGGCCAACACAGACTGCCCAGCGGTCAACTCGGAGTGCTTCGCGGGCCAGTGTCTGTGTACCCCAGGCTACTACTACTCCCTGTCTCAGGCCGTCTGTCGGCACAGTGAGTATTTCACTTTACACAAGAACGTGTCACCACGAATGTATTTGTCAAACGATTGGAAAGTGTGTTGCTTCTTATTCGTGTGTGTTCATTGGTTGGAACTCCTAGAATCGTGTGTGTTCATTGGTTGGAACTCCTAGAATCGTGTGTGTTCATTGGTTGGAACTCCTAGGATCGTGTGTGTTCATTGGTTGGAACTCCTAGAATCGTGTGTGTTCATTGGTTGGAACTCCTAGAATCGTGTGTGTTCATTGGTTGGAACTCCTAGAATCGTGTGTGTTCATTGGTTGGAACCCCTAGGATCGTGTATGACAGTTCTTACCCCTGCCATACAGGCAGCCATACGCCGCTTTCGGGGGAAGCGTGTTGGGTAGTATAGTGTTTCTTTTACCCCTGGATTACAGGTTCTTGTCCGTGCGTACTTGGTCTTCTGCTTGAGTGTGCATAGGAAGTAGGAAAAGGCACTAGCAGGTCTGTGCATAGGAAGTAGGATAAGGCACTAGCAGGTCTGTGCATAGGAAGTAGGAAAAGGCACTAGCAGGTCTGTGCATAGGAAGTAGGATAAGGCACTAGCAGGTCTGTGCATAGGAAGTAGGAAAAGGCACTAGCAGGTCTGTGCATAGGAAGTAGGAAAAGGCACTAGCAGGTCTGTGCATAGGAAGTAGGAAAAGGCACTAGCAGGTCTGTGCATAAGTTGATCTCGGAGGTCGGAAACATCCTTTCCAGGCGCGGACGGGATTCGAACCCGCAACCTTCCGCATGGGAGGCCGGTGTCTTACCCACTATGCCACTGCGCCCCGCGGCTACAGTTAAGGCGAATTGGGTAAGCATCCATAGAGCTGTTAACTAACAAAATAAGTCAAACGGACAATTAGAGGCCTTTTAATGATATTGATAATTTATTATGAATGAACCCACGGACCTCGAAGAGAACAAGTATTTTGGTTGACAGACAAAACAAAATGACTGGTGTCACGGTCCTCGTCACGGCCAATATTCACAATGGCTTTTTTCACTGCCGTGTCTATGTAAATAGTGTGTTCTTACGTCCACGGTTCAAGTGGGAAAGGAGTTATCTGGTCTCGAAAGAGCATGTTCATGTTTAACTAGTCCCCCTAAAGAAAGCTTGACAGCGTAATGTAAAACATCGGTTGGTGCAGTTGCGTGTCTCAGCCTAAATGATTCCTTCTTTTTTGACAGTGTAATGTAATACATTGGTTGGTGCAGATATCTCAGCCTGAATGATCCCTTCTGTCTTGACAGTGTAATGTAATACATTGGTTGGTGCAGATATCTCAGTCTAAATGATTCTTTCTGTCTTGACAGTGTAATGTAATACATTGGTTGGTGCAGATATCTCAGCCTGAATGATTCCTTCTGTCTTGACAGTGTAATGTAATACATTGGTTGGTGCAGATATCTCAGCCTAAATGATTCCTTCTTTCTTGACAGTGTAATGTAATACATTGGTTGGTGCAGATATCTCAGCCTGAATGATTCCTTCTGTCTTGACAGTGTAATGTAATACATTGGTTGGTGCAGATATCTCAGCCTGAATGATTCCTTCTGTCTTGACAGTGTAATGTAATACATTGGTTGGTGCAGATATCTCAGCCTGAATGATTCCTTCTGTCTTGACATTGTAACTAATGCATGTGGGTGTCACCCTTCTCTGTAACACAAACACAAACATAATATATACACGCCTGTTCTTCTATCCGTCCGTCCTACCATACATCTATTCGCCCATCCATTCATCCATATATCTATATTTAGCTATCTGTCTGTCTTGTCAGTGTTTGTCTGTTCGTCCGCCTGTTATCCATCCATCCATCCATCCATCCATCCATCCATCCATCCATCCATCCATCCATCCATCCATCCATCTACCTGTTCCGTGTCCTTACGGTTTGATTGGTCTATGTTCAAATCAATGCAGAGCTTGCTTGCTGCCACATGTGTCTTGTGAAACATTGTGACACACTGTGTCTTGTGAAACATTGTGACACACTGTGTCTTGTGAAACATTGTGACACACTGTGTCTTGTGAAACATTGTGACACACTGTGTCTTGTGAAACATTGTGACACACTGTGTCTTGTGAAACATTGTGACACACTGTGTCTTGTGAAACATTGTGACACACTGTGTCTTGTGAAACATTGTGACACACTGTGTCTTGTGAAACATTGTGACACACTGTGTCTTGTGAAACATTGTGACACACTGTGTCTTGTGAAACATTGTGACACACTGTGTCTTGTGAAACATTGTGACACACTGTGTCTTGTGAAACATTGTGACACACTGTGTCTTGTGAAACATTGTGACACACTGTGTCTTGTGAAACATTGTGACACACTGTGTCTTGTGAAACATTGTGACACACTGTGTCTTGTGAAACATTGTGACACACTGTGTCTTGTGAAACATTGTGACACACTGTGTAACATTGTGTTGCGATGTTTACCACGTGTAACATGTGTAACTGTGCTAAATCCCCATGTCTCGACTCTTCCAGACTGTTCTGCTCTCAGCGTGACCTACGTACGTTACGATGACCGTGACCTTGAAGGGCCAATTCTGACGACCTTGGCCGTTGTGTCAGACGAGACTTCCTGTTTCAGCCGGTGCAACACGGAGCCTGAGTGTCGCGTCATTGTGTATGACGACGAGGGCGGCCTGTGGGGAAGACACTGCTTCCTTAAAACCTTGACACCGCTAGACTTCCCGGACGACTGGAAAGTGAAGTCAGGTGTGCACGTCTTCCAGAGACAATGCCTTTGACTGGACGTTAGACAAAGAAGATTCGGGACCCCCGACGTGGAAGTTAGACAAAGAAGAATCGGGACCTCCGACGGGGAAGTTAGACAAAGAAAAATCGGAACCTCCGACGGGAAAGTTAGACAAAGAAGAATCGGGACCTCCGACGGGAAAGTTAGACAAAGAAGAATCGGGACCTCCGACGGGGAAGTTAGACAAAGAATAATCGGGACCTCCGACGGGAAAGTTAGACAAAGAAGAATCGGGACCTCCGACGGGGAAGTTAGACAAAGAAGGATCGGGACCCCCGACGTGGAAGTTAGACAAAGAAGAATCGGGACCCCCGACGTGGAAGTTAGACAAAAAAGAATCGGGACCCCCGATGGGGAAGTTAGACAAAGAAGAATTGGGACCCCCGACGGGGACGTTAGACACAAAAGAATCGGGACCCCATACGGGGAAGGTAGACAAAGAAGGGTCGGGACCCCCGACGTGGAAGTTAGACAAAGAAGAATCGGGACCCCCGACGGGGAAGTTAGACAAAGAAGAATTGGGACCCCCGACGGGGAAGTTAGACAAAAAAGAATCGGGACCCCCGACGGGGAAGTTAGACAAAGAAGGATCGGGACCCCCGACGTGGAAGTTAGACAAAGAAGAATCGGGACCCCCGACGGGGAAGTTAGACAAAGAAGAAGCGGGACCCCCGACGGGGAAGTTAGACAAAGAAGAATCAGGACCCCCGACGTGGCTCAGGTCAGTTTCACTGGTCGCATGTTTTTTGATAAAGAGTACTGGTAACGGTTAGATAATTATCCCCGAGTACGCTAGTACTTGGGCTCAACAGACTTTAATTGTGTGTGTGTCTGCCTCGACTTAACAGCTTATTGCTGGGAAACTACTGGGCGCAGTTCGTTCAAAAGTTGATTCACTAACTTGATAATAGGTCCGATTGATCGTATTACAACTTCATAATGTTACCTGGGACCTAAATGCGAAATAAACCACAAAAACGACTTGGCGGTGGGAGGAATTCACACCAGCCAGGCAGCCTGATAGAACAGCCGAACGCGTCACACAGTGACGAGAAATATAGCGTCATAAAAAGCATGCGTATCGCAGGCGAGACGATTTGCCAGGCTTTGCA
Organism: Littorina saxatilis; assembly: GCF_037325665.1. NCBI lineage: Eukaryota > Metazoa > Mollusca > Gastropoda > Littorinimorpha > Littorinidae > Littorina > Littorina saxatilis. Next base: position 1,291,179 of record NC_090254.1, on the reverse strand, counting down.
CGTTGTGTGTTTGAATAATTTGATTTTTTGTGTACCCCATTTTCTACCAAGCGTTGGTTGCTCGGTCGCTACTGCGGTGGTTTAGAGGTCGCGATTTTGTGTTTTGATTCTTTTCATATTGATTTGTATTGTTTTCTTATGTTTTCCTTTGTTTACATATATTTCAGTCTTTTACCTTCACTTTACATTAAATAATTTGGTAAAATTACCTGGGGCGTGATAAATGCAAGAATCCGCGAGCCAGGACAGTAAAAGAACTTCGTGGGCCGCCAGTTCACCAGTTATGAAGAGGGTCGGCAGTATACTTTTCACTGTGATCAAGTAAAAGAGAAAGGCCAGTCACCACGCACATCCTCGGCTCGCATGCAATGTATTTATATAGCAAAGGGAATGCCTGTAATTCACACAGAGCAATCACTTGGTCTTAAACGTGCACAAGACAAAAACTTTCATACTGGGGGAGCGAGCCAGTCTGAAGAGTACTCGGGCGAGCGTTTTTTATTATGTCCACATTAATCATCGTTTTATTTCAACTGACAGTTGGTGTCTTCATTTATTTATAAAACTTTTAGTAACAGAATGTTGGCTTGTATAATGGTGTTGTTTTCTTTGTTACGACGTGAATAGATGTGTGTGTGTAGTTTTGTAGTTATCTGTGTTTCCGTCTAATAGCAATTGGCAGTTTTAACAGTTCTTACGTGATTAAATACATTTCCAACAAACAATCGTAAGACCTTTCTTTCCTTTACACACTCACACACACACACACACACACACACACACACACACACACACACACACACACACACACACACACACACACGCACGCGCACAACCACACATACACACACATACACACACACACGCACACACACACACGCACGCACGCACACACACACACACACACACGCACACATACACACACACACGCACACACACACGCGCACACACACACACACACGCACACACACACACACACACACACACACACACGCACACACACACACACGCACACACACACACACACACACACACACACATACACACACACACACACACGCACGCGCACAACCACACACACACACACACACGCACACACACACACACACACACACACACACACACGCACACACACACACACACACACACACGCACACACACACACACACACACACACACACACCCACACACACGCGCACACACACACGCACGCACACACACACATACACACACACATTATTGAATTACAAACAATATGATCTGAGTGCCCATGCCTGCAAAGGAGAATAAGGTTAGAAGAAAGATGACAAAAGCGATTAACAATTTGCATATATTTATTTCCACATAACATTTTTCTGTTTTGTGCCAAAACACATTCAGACAATCAAGTCTTCTTTAGGCGTATCATTGGGCTTTGGCAGGCTGTTTACACAATCTCGCAAACATGTTGTTTTATCACCGAGATGTCCAACTCAGAAACATCGGCATGTTTTATCACCGAGATGTCCGACTCAGAAACAGCGGCATGTTTTATCACCGAGATGTCCGACTCAGAAACAGCGGCATGTTTTATCACCGAGATGTCCGACTCAGAAACAGCGGCATATTTGATGACCGAGATGTCCGACTCAGAAACAGCGGCATGTTTGATGACCGAGATGTCCGACTCAGAAACAGCGGCATGTTTTATCACTGAGATGTCCGACTCAGAAACAGCGGCATGTTTTATCACTGAGATGTCCGACTCAGAAACAGCGGCCTGTTTTATCACTGAGATGTCCGACTCAGAAACAGCGGCCTGTTTTATCACTGAGATGTCCGACTCAGAAACAGCTGCATGTTTTATCACTGAGATGTCCGATTCAGAAACAGCGGCCTGTTTTATCACTGAGATGTCCGACTCAGAAACAGCGGCATGTTTTATCACTGAGATGTCCGACTCAGAAACAGCGGCATGTTTTATCACTGAGATGTCCGACTCAGAAACAGCGGCATGTTTTATCACCGAGATGTCCGACTCTGAAACAGCGGCATGTTTGATGACCGAGATGTCCGATTCAGAAACAGCGGCATGTTTTATCACTGAGATGTCCGACTCAGAAACAGCGGCATGTTTTATCACTGAGATGTCCGACTCAGACACAGCGGCATGTTTTAGCACTGACATGTCCGATTCAGAAACAGTAACATGTTTGATGACCGAGATGTCCGACTCAGAAACAGCGGCATGTTTAATCACCGAGATGTCCGACTCAGAAACAGCGGCATGTTTAATCACCGAGATGTCCGACTCAGAAACAGCGGCATGTTTTATCACCGAGATGTCCGACTCAGAAACAGCGGCATGTCAATATATACGACCCTTGCGACAGTTATTCAGTTATACTTGGTTATGTCCCTTGAGAGACTGCAAGATGGCCAACGTTTAACGCGCTCGTGCAGAAATAACCCCATGTACTGAATGTCTTGAGTGCGAGCAGACCTTATGATTCAGCCCCTAATACGTCACAGGTGAATGTCAGCAGTGTGTCTCCGTCTTGCTGACCGTCATGTGGCCTTTGTACTTTGTAACGGTCAACACGTTTGCTCCAGAGCAAGAACGAGGCTACAAAACCACCGAAAGAACGATACGAAATAATTCGTTTTGAAAACAAATCTAACTGTCCAAGACGGGTGCGTCCGGACCCATTGTGGGTGCACACCGACCTAGTACTGGCTGAATGTGGGGAGCAACCTGGCCCAATGTGAGCTGAATGTGAGGAGCAACCTGGCCCAATGTGAGCTGAATGTGAGGAGCAACCTGGCCCAATGTAAGCTGAATGTGGGGAGCAACTAGACCCAATGTGAGCTGAATGTGGGGAGCAACCAGACCCAATGTGAGCTGAATGTGGGGAGCAACCAGACCCAATGTGAGCTGAATGTGGGGAGCAACCTGACCCAATGTGAGCTGAATGTGGGGGAGCAACCTGACCCAATGTGAGCTGAATGTGGGGAGCAACCAGACCCAATGTGAGCTGAATGTGGGGAGCAACCTGGCCCAATGTAAGCTGAATGTGGGGGAGCAACCTGACCCAATGTGAGCTGAATGTGGGGAGCAACCTGGCCCAATGTGAGCTGAATGTGGGGAGCAACCTGACCCAATGTGAGCTGAATGTGGGGAGCAACTAGACCCAATGTGAGCTGAATGTGGGGAGCAACCAGACCCAATGTGAGCTGAATGTGGGGAGCAACCAGACCCAATGTGAGCTGAATGTGGGGAGCAACCAGACCCAATGTGAGCTGAATGTGGGGAGCAACCAGACCCAATGTGAGCTGAATGTGGGGAGCAACCTGGCCCAATGTGAGCTGAATGTGGGGGAGAAACCTGACCCAATGTGAGCTGAATGTGGGGAGCAACCTGGCCCAATGTGAGCTGAATGTGAGGAGCAAACTGGCCCAATGTGAGCTGAATGTGGGGAGCAACCTGACCCAATGTGAGCTGAATGTGGGGGAGCAACCTGGCCCAATGTGAGCTGAATGTGCGGAGAAACCTGGCCCAATGTGAGCTGAATGTGGAGAGAAACCTGGCCCAATGTGAGCTGAATGTGGGGAGCAACCTGGCCCAATGTGAGCCGAATGTGGGGAGCAACCTGGCCCAATGTGAGCTGAATGTGGGGAGCAACCTGACCCAATGTGAGCTGAATGTGGGGAGCAACCTGACCCAATGTGAGCTGAATGTGGGGAGCAACCTGGCCCAATGTGAGCCGAATGTGGGGAGCAACCTGGCCCAATGTGAGCTGAATGTGGGGGAGCAGCCTGGCCCAATGTGAGCTGAATGTGGAGAGAAACCTGACATAATGTGAGCTGAATGTGGGGAGCAGCCTGGCCCAATGTGAGCTGAATGTGGGGAGCAGCCTGGCCCAATGTGAGCTGAATGTGAGGAGCAACCTGGCCCAATGTAAGCTGAATGTGGGGAGCAACCTGGCCCAATGTGAGCTGAATGTGAGGAGCAACCTGGCCCAATGTGAGCTGAATGTGGGGGAGCAGCCTGGCCCAATGTGAGCTGAATGTGGAGAGAAACCTGACCCAATGTGAGCTGAATGTGGGGAGCAGCCTGGCCCAATGTGAGCTGAATGTGGGGAGCAACCTGGCACAATGTGAGCGGAATGTGGGGAGCAACCAGACCCAATGTGAGCTGAATGTGGGGAGCAACTTGGCCCAATGTGAGCTGAATGTGGGGGAGAAACCTGACCCAATGTGAGCTGAATGTGGGGAGCAATCTGACCCAATGTGAGCTGAATGTGGGGAGCAACCTGGCCCAATGTGAGCTGAATGTTCGGAGCAACCTGGCCCAATGTGAGCTGAATGTGGAGAGAAACCTGGCCCATTGTGAGCTGAATGTGGGGAGCAACCTGGCCCAATGTGAGCTGAATGTGGGGAGCAACCTGGCCCAATGTGAGCTGAATGTGGGGAGCAACCTGACCCAATGTGAGCTGAATGTGGGGAGCAACCTGACCCAATGTGAGCTGAATGTGGGGGAGCAACCTGCCCAATGTGAGCTGAATGTGAGGAGCAACCTGGCCCAATGTGAGCTGAATGTGGGGGAGCAGCCTGGCCCAATGTGAGCTGAATGTGGAGAGAAACCTGACACAATGTGAGCTGAATGTGGGGAGCAGCCTGGCCCAATGTGAGCTGAATGTGGAGAGAAACCTGACCCAATGTGAGCTGAATGTGGGGAGCAACCTGGCCCAATGTGAGCTAAATGTGGAGAGAAACCTGACACAATGTGAGCTGAATGTGGGGAGCAGCCTGGCCCAATGTGAGCTGAATGTGGGGAGCAGCCTGGCCCAATGTGAGCTGAATGTGGGGAGCAGCCTGGCCCAATGTGAGCTGAATGTGGGGAGCAGCCTGGCCCAATGTGAGCTGAATGTGGGGAGCAGCCTGGCCCAATGTGAGCTGAATGTGGAGAGAAACCTGACCCAATGTGAGCTGAATGTGGGGAGCAACCTGGCCCAATGTGAGCTGAATGTGGGGGAGCAACCTGACACAATGTGAGCTGAATGTGGGGAGCAACCTGGCCCAATGTGAGCTGAATGTGGAGAGAAACCTGACACAATGTGAGCTGAATGTGGGGAGCAGCCTGGCCCAATGTGAGCTGAATGTGGGGAGCAGCCTGGCCCAATGTGAGCTGAATGTGGGGAGCAGCCTGGCCCAATGTGAGCTGAATGTGGGGAGCAGCCTGGCCCAATGTGAGCTGAATGTGGGGAGCAGCCTGGCCCAATGTAAGCTGAATGTGGGGAGCAACCTGGCCCAATGTGAGCTGAATGTGGAGAGAAACCTGGCCCAATGTGAGCTGAATGTGGGGAGCAACCTGGCCCAATGTGAGCTGAATGTGGAGAGAAACCTGGCCCAATGTGAGCCGAAAGTGGGGAGCAACCTGGCCCAATGTGAGCCGAATGTGGGGAGCAACCTGGCACAATGTGAGCGGAATGTGGGGAGCAACCTGGCCCAATGTAAGCTGAATGTGGGGAGCAAGCCTACCGTCCAGATGGGACCCGCGTCATACCATTTCCGCTTCCGGTATGGGTTTGCCCAGATAGACCTCATACGTGAGCACATCTAAGGCACATCTAGGGCACATCTGGGGCACATCTGGGGCACATCTGGGACACATCTGGGGGTGCTGGCTGGGACAGCAGTCATGATTACCGTTAGCGGGAAGTGTTCACGCCAAAAGATGTTTGCTGTGTGTGTAAAAGCCTGGAGGTGTCTCTGATCACGACGTGAAGGTTAACAGGAGAAGGATGTACATAACATTTGTAACAGTTCAGAGATACACATTTTGCCAGTCATGGCGGATAATTTTGAAGCATGGCTAAAATCTCACACAATATCCATAATGCATGACTCAAATCTCACACAATATCCATAATGCATGACTCAAATCTCACACAATATCCATAATGCATGACTCAAATCTCACACAATACCCATAATGCATGACTCAAATCTCACACAATACCCATAATGCATGACTCAAATCTCACACAATACCCATAATGCATGACTCAAATCTCACACAATACCCATAATGCATGACTCAAATCTCACACAATACCCATAATGCATGACTCAAATCTCACACAATACCCATAATGCATGACTCAAATCTCACACAATACCCATACTGCATGACTCAAATCTCACACAATACCCATAATGCATGACTCAAATCTCACACAATACCCATACTGCATTACTCAAATCTCACACAATACCCATAGTGCATGACTCAAATCTCACACAATACCCATAATGCATGACTCAAATCTCACACAATACCCACAATGCATGACTCAAATCTCACACAATACCCATAATGCATGACTCACATCTCACACAATACCCATAATGCATGTCTCAAATCTCACACAATACCCATAATGCATGACTCAAATCTCACACAATACCCATAATGCATGACTCAAATCTCACACAATACCCACAATGCATGACTTAAATCTCACACAATACCCACAATGCATGACTCAAATCTCACACAATGCCCATAATGCATGACTCAAATCTCACACAATACCCATAATGCATGACTCAAATCTCACACAATATCCATAATGCATGACTCAAATCTCACACAATATCCATAATGCATGACTCAAATCTCACACAATATCCATAATGCATGACTCAAATCTCACACAATATCCATAATGCATGACTCAAATCTCACACAATACCCATAATGCATGACTCAAATCTCACACAATACCTACAATGCATGACTCAAATCTCACACAATACCCATAATGCATGACTCAAATCTCACACAATACCCATGATGCATGACTCAAATCTCACACAATACCCATGATGCATGACTCAAATCTCACACAATACCCATAATGCATGACTCAAATCTCACACAATATCCATAATGCATGACTCAAATCTCACACAATACCCATAATGCATGACTCAAATCTCACACAATATCCATAATGCATGACTCAAATCTCACACAATATCCATAATGCATGACTCAAATCTCACACAATATCCATAATGCATGACTCAAATCTCACACAATACCCATAATGCATGACCCAAAACACAGTGTTTCTTGTTCTCAATGTTTTAACTTTAGCAATCTATCCGTTGTTGATTCCATTGCTGCATGAAACAAGCTAAACAATTGAAGGAGGCTCTGTATTCATCAATGACGACTCAACGCATAATATAAATATTACAATTAATTACCGTCAAGAACGCCTAGGCCTGGCGCCCACCTACGCAGCTGCGAAAAAAAACACCGGGGATCTTACTCCGAGTGGACATTACATTGCGATGAAACTGCTCGTTCAAAAGTATCGTGTGAAAGGATCGATCCTTTTGCTCGATCATTTGACCCTTTTCGCGCGTCGGGCAGAAAGGGTCAAACGCGAAAAGGATCGATCCTTTTGATCGATCATTTGAGAGTTTCATCGCGCTGTTTCGGAAAATCATGGAACGGATTAGCACAAAGAACGAATCTAGAAAGTAAAATAAGTAGCTGACGTGTTCTGGTGCGGCGTGCAGGAGCATGAAATATCAAGAGAAATAAACAAAACATTCTTCTTGTTTTAGCGAGTACATTTAAGGGTGTGTAGTTAAAATTACTGTGTGAAAAGTGTTTGGCGCGAAGCGTTCGTCTGCAACAGATCTAGATGTGCCACTTTCAGCACGTATACAGGAACGTGTACGGGTAAAGTCATCAAATATAGTTTTTACGTCACGCGTTTGAGCCGAGATCTGCAGTCTTGGTAAACAACGTATGATTTGGAACATTGGAGAAAAAAAAGTGAGTCACGGGTGATGGAATCCTGCTCGACTTCAGCAAGGCGTTTGATAAGGTTCCACACCAGCGACTGTTTCACAAGCTCGACCACTACGGAGTGAGGAACAACACACTTAAATGGATATGTTCGTTCCTGACAGGAAGAACGCAACAAGTAGTACTTGAAGGTGTTCATTCATCGGCTGGACCAGTGACGTCAGGGGTGCCCCAAGGTACAGTCCTAGGCCCCCTCCTATTCCTGATCTACATAAACGACATGCCCGAGGCAGTTAAACATTCAAAACTAAAGCTCTTTGCGGACGATAGCCTGCTGTATGAAAAAGTAACAAAGCAGCAAGATCCACTCCTCCTTCAAGAAGATCTGAACGCACTCCAAAATTGGGAACAGAAATGGCAAATGGAGTTTAACCCGAGCAAATGCAACATCATCCGCATACTTCCCAGCAAGAATAAGCCGCCGATATTGTCCACCTACCACCTACATGGACAGACTCTCGAAACTACCAAGGAGAGCAAATACTTAGGAGTCACCATCACCGAAAACCTATCTTGGACCAATCACATCAAGAACGTGACCGCCAAAGGAAACAGAACCGTGGGATTTCTCAGAAGAAACTTCAAAGAATGCACGACGAAGGTGAAGTCAGCTACCTACACAACCATGGTTCGTCCCACTCTCGAATACGCGTCAACAGTGTGGGACCCACATCAGGAAAATGACAAGCAGGCATTAGAAATGGTCCAGAGAAGAGCAGCCAGATACGCCCATAACAACTACTTTGAAAAAACGCCTGGCGTAGTTACCAACATGCTGAACAACCTAGGATGGGAAATTCTGGAAAATAGACGAGAAAACAATCGCCTCATGATGCTGTACAAAATCAAGCATAAGATGGTCGGCATAGACGAAAAGAACTATCTCCATAGCTCCGACGCAAGAACAAGAGGAGATGGGCTGAGGCAGCAACAGGACTTCCATAAAGCCATATGCAACACCTTTTTCCCACGGACTATCTCCAACTGGAACCATCTTCCCACGACGACGACATCAGCCCCAAGCCTCGAGTCGTTCCGCTCACGTCTCCGCGGTAGCAGCCCCCTGCGGCCGCCAGTGGGCAACCCCTAATCCCTCAACCCCTGTACATAGTTTTAAACGCCTCCCAACCTATTATATCCAGTTCCTGCCCTTTCTCAGTGCTGGTTTTTTTAAATTGTCATCCCGATTCCAAGAGGCACACACCGCATCCGGAATCGACAAGTGACATCAACGCGGGACCACTTACGTTTATCAAATAAACCCGGTCCCAACGGAGAGAAGAAGAAGAAGAAGGAATGTCAGTTTGCCACTAAAATGTGAACTCCAGACTGTGTGCCGGTAACATTCCGGTTCCACTTTTTGTCGGCACCGGATCCAGTAAAAGGATCGATCCTTTTGATCGATCGTTTGACCCTTTTCGCCTTCCATAAAACAGGCCCCTGAAGTCCTTGATGAAGGGCTCGAGCCGACCCATGACCTCCCCGTCCGTAGCGTCCAGTCTGATCCTTCCATAAAACAGGCCCCTGAAGTCCTTGATGAAGGGCTCGAGCCGACCCATGACCTCCCCGTCCGTAGCGTCCAGTCTGCTCCTGCCCGTGAGGAAGGCCTCCAGGTAGTACTGCTCGTCGCTCACCAGGCGCCGCATGTCCTCCGCCTCCAGGTAGTACTGCTCGTCGCTCACCAGGCGCCGCATGTCCTCCGCCTCCAGGTAGTACTGCTCGTCGCTCACCAGGCGCCGCATGTCCTCCGCCTCCAGGTAGTACTGCTCGTCGCTCACCAGGCGCCGCATGTCCTCCGCCTCCAGGTAGTACTGCTCGTCGCTCACCAGGCGCCGCATGTCCTCCGCCTTCAGGTCCACGGTCAGCGCCACCGGACCGTGCGACCACTGACCTCTCTCCACGCTGCCCCCGTCTGCACACAGATAGTGTGGCTGTTGAGAGAGTTACTGATAGATACCTACACACACACACACACACACACACACATATATACGTACGCACGGGCGCAAGCCAGCATACACACACACACACACACACACACACACACACCACACACACACACACACACACACACACACACACACACACCACGGGGTCGGCCCGCTATTGCGCGGGCCGCTATTGCGCGGAGCCGCTATTGCGCGAATCTGTAGGGTTAGGGTTAGGGTTAGGGTTAGGGTTAGATTCACGCAATAGCGGCCCCGCGCAATAGCGGACCCGCGCAATAGCGGCCCAGCCCCCACACCACGACCCTCGTCTCGATTCCCCCCTCTATGTTGAATAGCGACTAGCTACAACCGGAACACGTCGCTCCAAACGAGCATGGTGCGGAACAGTTCTCTGTTGACCGTCATTTTTGGTAGTCTACCAGCCAGCCTTCTATGTCATGTATGAAACCTGGAAATGTCTGTTCCTGTAAACTTTTATGACGGAAATGTAATCTACAGGGTACGGAGAGTCAAATTAGCTTGGTTGCCTAAAGATGCACTTTGGGAAATTCTCAGAATCCAAGATGGCCGCCCAACGGTCATCTTGAAGATGGTCAATATATAACTTTTGATCCAGATGGGCTAAAGAGTCGTGTAATACCTCAATATAGGGGTTTTTGATGTCAGCGAGTTCATTTCTGAGGTTGGTTTGTCAATCCTGTCAACAGAATCCAAGATGGCCGCCAAGATGGCCGTCAAAATATCTAAAAACACATTTTTCGCCATATCTGGGTTTCTAAAGCAGCTAGATTCATGATCTTAGTGCTGACCATGTTTCCAAAGGCTGGAAAGCTGTTCTGATATCACCCAGATGCAAGATGGCTGCCAAGATGGCAGGTAAACGTCATTCACGCTCAAATTAATGTCACACAAAAATAAGGAAAACGCCATATTGTTTGTCTTTTGTCTGAAAGAACATGTTAGCATCCAGTTAAAGAGGCAACTTTCAGAAAAGCCGATGGGTCTCGATGGTGGGGACGGACAAGAAGGAGAGCAAGCACAAAGAGGAAGGTAAAAGAAGACGAGCGATGGACGCAGCAGACCGGACGAAGATTGCAGAGGAACTGCAGAAGCACTCGCACCCTCTCATTGTTGATTCCACTGACCTGTACAACATCGTCAACGGGCAGATCGCGCCAGCAAAAGTAAATGTCCAAGATGCACTGAAGATCGGCAGCACTCAAAGTGAGCAGTTCGCCGCTTCGCTTCACGGCACATTCCATGGCCCGATCGAGAGGAAAGTGAATACCATGCAGGAGATGAAAAAAGTAGTGGTTGTGAAAGACAAGGCCATCTTTGACATTGAAACATTATTCGTACGGCTTCAGATCATTGGGCAACAACGTGGTGTGAAGGCGACAGACATCTTCAAGTACGAACTCAGTCCCGTACCTCCATCTCTCATCGACGAGTTCGGGTGTTTGAGGAAAGGAGACAAGGCTGTGCTCGTCAAGTGTCTTGGTGTGCCGGTAAACAACGCACCTGCACCAGACGTGGTGCTGGTCGACGCCAGCCAGCTCCTGTACCATGTTGTGTGGCCTGTTGCGGGGACAGCAGGAGATCTTGTCGCGAGTTTCGGCGCTCGACTGAGCCGCTATCCTCCAGCAGCACAGAAACTGGTGTTGTTTGACAGGTACCATGAGAATCAGCCAACTGCGAAGGACCACGAGAGGATGAGGAGGGCAGGGGAAGGATCAAAGGACTTCCGTCTGACACCCACAACCCCCCTCCCACACAGAGAAGCTATCATGAAGAACGCCAACAACAAACGCCTCCTCAGCAACATCCTCTGTGGATATCCTCTGCAGAACAACGTGGAGCTTGTCAGCAGTTTCGATTGTCTTGTCACTCATGAGGAGGCGGATATCACGCTGTGCAGCTACATGCTGAAGGCTGCAGCAGGCGGGTCGGAGACGATCAGGGTGCTGTGTGACGACACTGATGTGTTCGTCCTTCTCGTGTACTGGGCATGGAGGAAGAGGATACAGAAGAGCATCCAGATGGAGAAGTGGGACGGCGCGGTGCTTGACATTCGCGCAGCAGTGGACAAATTGGGGGACAAGTGTGGTCAGCTACTCGGCATGCACGCCTTATCGGGCTGCGACACCGTGTCGTACCCCTGTTACAAGGGCAAGAAGTCGGCGCTCAAGGTGCTTGGAAACAGCGACATCCCAGGCCTGCAAGATGTCCTTGGGGAGCCAGACGTCAGTCATGACCAACTTAAGGCCACTGCCGACTCATTCTTCCTCGCGCTGTACAGTCAGAAGAAGGCCAAGTCCCTCAATGGTGCAAGATCCAAACTGTATCTGAGCAGGAAGAAACCACCACCTCTGAAGAGGCTACGACCAACAGATTGCAACCTGAGGCTGCATGCTCTCCGAGCACATCTGCAGATGATGTTGTGGAAGGCAGCAGACCAGAAAGATCCACCAGCCGAGGCTCATGATATCCGCTGCTTCGGATGGGGTGTCGATGAATCTGGTGCTGTAACACCATCGCTGTCTAATGCGCCGATAGCACCGCAGCAGCTCTTAGATGTCGTGAGCTGTAGTTGCAGCGCCGAGGGGAAAGCGTGCAGCGAGAAGAAGTGCAGTTTCCACAGTGGGAGACTTACGTGCACTGAATACTGTTATTGCGAGGGAGGAGATGCCTGCTGCAGTCCTTACACGGAGCATGAGCCTGTGGTGGAGGAGGAGGACGAGGAGGAGGAAGAAGAGGAGGAAGAGGAGGAGTAGGAGGAGGAGGCGGAAGAGGAGGAGTTTGTTGAAGACGACCAGTAAAACGAGAAAGAAGCTGACAATGAAGAAGGAGATATGGTTTCAAAGTTTAAATCGTTTGTTTGCTGTAACGCTAGAGCAGTAGATTTCTATTTCGGTCGTGGCGTGCCAGCTAAACTGCTTTAGGACATGGACTTTCCCACTTGGACTTGATTGAGGTCCTGAAAGTTGCCTCTTTAACTGGATGCTAACATGTTCTTTCAGACAAAAGACAAACAATATGGCGTTTTCCTTATTTTTGTGTGACATTGATTTGATCGTGAATGACGTTTACCTGCCATCTTGGCAGCCATCTTGCATCTGGGTGATATCAGAACGGCTTCCCAGCCTTTGGAAACATGGTCAGCACTAAGATCATGAATCTAGCTGCTTTAGAAACCCAGATATGGCGAGAAATGTGTTTTTAGATATTTTGACGGCCATCTTGGCGGCCATCTTGGATTCTGTTGACAGGATTGACAAACCAACCTCAGAAATGAACTCGCTGACATCAAAAACCCCTATATTGAGGTATTACACGACTCTTTAGCCCATCTGGATCAAAAGTTATATATTGACCATCTTCAAGATGACCGTTGGGCGGCCATCTTGGATTCTGAGAATTTCCCAAAGTGCATCTTTAGGCAACCAAGCTAATTTGACTCTACATACCCTATAGATTACATTTCCGTCATAAAAGTTTACAGGAACAGACATTTCCAGGTACTCTTTTTGGTAAGTAGACTATGGCGAAACAGCGTTTGTGCAAGCTAAACCGACTGATATTTGTTCACCAAGACTATGAAATCTGGGGTCGCGTGGACCAAGACTTTATTGCTCTTTTTTCATTTTCAAAATGACGTCATCGTAGTAATTCAACACGTCTGACTTGTCTCAAGCATTCCAATACTGTGCTGTGGAGAGTGATGAGCTTGTCGAAGTGCCTGCTGGCACACTTTGTATTGTGTCCTGATTGATATAACACTAAACAGGAACATGCTGGAACGTTATTTGCAAGACGAATGACCAAAGACCAAACAGCAGAGGGCGCGTGAGCAGGATTGGTGTAACAGTGTAATGGAAAACAAAATGCTGATCATCCTGATGTGTGCTGTCCTGATTTTCATCACAGGCCGTAAGTTTCACTTCCCACGGGTTGGGGGGGGGGGGGGGGGAGGTGGTGAGGGGGTATTGACGTGCTGAATTCACGACTTGCAGGACTCTGTGACCAAGGATAATTAAGATCACTTCGCTACAACATGGATTGCTTCACAGGACCGATCACAGGCGGAAGGTATCGTTCACTGGACCACTACTTTCATAGAAAGACTACAAGGTATGTCACTCAGCTTCGAGTCGTGCTCCACTAACTTCAGAAAAAAAGTATGCAAAAAATCAAGTAGAAGTGCATTGCCAAGGCACTGCATACCCCCAGCAAAATACCAATCGTCCGTCTCTCTCTCTCTCTCTCTCTCTCTCTCTCTCTCTCTCTCTCTCTCTCTCTCTCTCTCTCTCTCTCTCTCTCTCTCTCTCTCTCTCTCAGTCTCTCTCTCTCTCTCTCTCTCTCTCTCTCTCTCTCTCTCTCTCTCTCTCTCTCTCTCTCTCTCTCTCTCTCGCTATCTCTCTCACGCACACACACACACGCACACATACACAACCACACACACTCACACTCGCAAACACACTCACACCCACACGCACACATCCACACAGACAAACACACACACGCACGCACGCACACACACACACACCCACACTTACGCACACACACCCCAAGTCACACACGCACACATACAAACACTCACTCACACGCACTTACTTACTCTCTCACAAAAACTTCATACACATAAAACACACACCCATACGCACATATAGACAGACGGACATACACACCTTTACAAACAAACACACATACACACACACACACACACACATTATATATGCACACACACACACACACACACAAACACACACACACACACCACACAGGCACACCACACAGACACACACTCACACATACCACACACACACTCACATACACACGAGTACAGACTCATGCACGCGCACACACACACACAAACACACACACACACACACACATGCATAAAAACACACACACACACACACACACACACACACACACATACACACACACACACAGTAACACTAACACACTAGCACAAAATGAACACAAACACACACACCGCCCGAGAGAAAAAGACTACAGGGAGGCATGACGTCATGATGCATTAATTGTCGTCAAAAACTTTCGACCGTGACGTAATCTTCTTTCGCGAGCTTTATCCATAGACTTGGAAACTACGGAATTTCTACCCGTCCAAAGCGGCCTTGTATTGGGTGGCGTTTGCTCAAAAATGGGGGCGCCTATTGCACCCACCGTATTTTTGTTAGTATGGTCCCAATTTGTGGTGAACTTCCATCTTCAACTGTAGCCAATAGCCGGGCACAAAGAATCCTTCTTTATCATGTATTATCGGTATGAACATTTCTCAAGTCTATTGCAGTATAGCGTTCGTGGGTTACCTCCAGCTTCGCTGGGATAATTGCCAATGTCAAGAATCTTTGTAACTTTACAAATGCCGTGATAAATGAATGTTCTAACTATCTGTACCTTTTATATTTAGCTGCCTGTCCGCTGTATGCTTTTAAACCGTATTTTGTGCGACCAAACGTGTCTGTCAACGGCATACCACTTAGATCCTGTGCGAATGATGATCGTCGTATGTCCCTGAGGAGATAGTAGTCCGATGCGATCATTGGTTATATACTAACCGGATATTCGATGATTATTTTCATTGGTCGACTGAAAACGTCTGCATCGCTTCCGTTCACGGTTACTGTTATTCCGTTGTTATGCCAACAACCTAAAGTGAAACTCCCGTGGGTAGCTTCCCTTTGCTGCAATAGTTACATATGTTTTAGACCAATGAGCACTGGTGTGCATATTCGATGCGGGATGCATGATTTCTTACCAACTACAGGGTAGCGGTTCGCAAACGAACATTCGTCCAAATGATGGTTAAAAACAACCTACAGCGGACGGCAGCTGAAAATTAAAGGTACATGTAGTTAAAACACTCATTCAACTGTATTTATTTGACCTCACACAGACTGTAGGAAGAGGCAAACCGTCTTGAACACAAAAATTGTCCGCAGGAAGCGACTCCAAGAACACAGACGACTCGAAGCTGAGTGTCATACCTTGTAGTCTTTCTATGAACGTAGTGGTCCAGTGAACGATACCTTCCGCCTGTGGACCGATCAGCACACAGAAGCCATGTTCGCCGTAATTTAGCTGCAGATAATCATTTTCTGAAGGTAAATCCTCGGTACAATACACCAGTTAACAGTTTCGGCACTTACATGGTACAAAGAAGGAAAACTCACGTGATACCCAAAGCGATTCTGGTTGGACGAGAACTTTTGACGAGCAACCGCTGCATCGTCTGCTCAACGTGATGGAAGCAATTGAACGGGACGGTGTGTTTTCCTCTACGTTATAACAAAAACCTCACGTTACATCCAAATTAGCGATGGCGTCAACATGCTGTGTTATTGGTTGCAGTAATGGGAGTAACCGACTTAAAGAATGGTGGTCGGAAGATTGCAAATACGTGCCTCGACGATCGTTAGTGTGTGGTTGCGAACCACAAGTTCAGGTGGGCATTTGTTATCGCCTGTGTGTCGTGTTTTGACAAACTTTTAGTACGACTGATGTGAGCCGAATTTATTGGGGAAAGTTCAATGAATGCAAAAAGGTATGCCATGTTTCCTTTGCGTTGGGTTGTGGTGAAATACTCAGCGGTTATCTGTTTGCGAGTTGCCTGGAACACGGTTTTTTAATAACATCTCTCGATCTTCACATATTTTGTCATGTGAATAAGAACAGAACAAGTTCGTCAAACATATTTCTTATTTTATCTGCATTGAATGAATTTACAACGTCCTTCTTGTTAATTGATTTTTCATAAAGACTACTTGTACTGAAGAAAATGTTTCCCCCTTTCACCGGGTGGAGGAGTGCGCCGGAGTAGTGTCCCTTGCGTAGAAACGTGGGCGAATAACACGATCTGCGCATGCGGTGAAATCAACCGGAAAAGGAAAAAGACATAAACATGCCGAAAAACGATATGCGCATCACCCGGAAAAGGAAATGGGTCGAATCTGCTCGCGATAAAAGAAGTGCGCATGTGCGAGATCTAAAATGGCCGCGGAACTGTTAACTGGTGTATTCTCTCACAACATGTTCATATACTAAACCGTGTGGGAAACATATAATATTATATCTCCCTTTCTGCGTTTTTTTTCCGCAGAGACAGAGAGATTCGCAATCACTTTCAGCTGTGGAAATAATGAAAAGCGATTACGTCCCTTTGTTTGACAACATGACGTAACGATATATTTGAGGCGACTGTGACGAAACTTTTCTTAAGAGGAAAGCCGAGACTAACAATGGCGGCCATGCGCCACCATGCGCGAAGTCCAAACCCTATAATGCTGCGTCGCCCAAAACAAATTAAGTAGAAGTGCAACGCCAAGGCACTGCATACCCCAGCGAAAGACAAACCTCTCTCTCTCTCTCTTTCTTTCTCTCTCTCTCTCTCTCTCTCTCTCTCTCTCTCTCTCTCTCTCTCTCTCTCTCTCTCTCTCTCTCTCTCTCTCTCTCTCTCTCTCTCTCTCTCTCTCTCTCTCTCTCTCTCTCTCTCTCTCTCTCTCTCTCTCTCTCTCTCTTTCTTCAAGACAGAAGACAAAAAAAGGGAAGTGTCATCGCAAAATCTGGCTAAGCGTTGGTATTTCTTCGTTGATTTCAAATGGATAGATGCCTGAGGCATTACTGAAAGCCCTTGGAGCTGTGTGCGCCTTAAGTGTCATGAGGCATGACTGAAACCCTTGGAGCTGTGAAACCCTTGACGTAATAATAATAATAATAATAATGGACATTTGCTATAGCGCATAATCATATATATGCTCAATGCGCTTTACAATATTAATGCCGTGTGAGATGGAATTTTTTACACATCACGCATTCACATCGACCAGCAAAGCTCAAGCCTATTAGGGCGAGCATTCACCTGTTACGGCCTTTATTCCAAGTCACACGGGTATTTGATGGACATTTTTATCTATGCCTATACAATTTTGCCAGGAAATACCCTTTTGTCAATCGTGGGATCTTTAACATGCACACCTCAATGTAGTGTACACGAAGGGACCTTGGTTTTTCGTCTCATCCGAAAGACTAGCACTTGAACCCACCACCTAGGTTAGAAAAGGGGGGGGGGAGAAAATTGCTAACGCCCTGACCCAGGGTCGAACTCGCAACCTCTCGCTTCCGTGCGCAAGTGCGTTACCACTCGGCCACCCAGAAGTGTCAATGACAGTAACTTAAAGAACTGACAGTGCGAGAAATCAGGATCTTAAAAGGGAGGAATCGAGTCTTCTAATAGGTGGAGGGTGTGAGGGGCAGGAAGTGGAGGAGGGGAGTGGGGGTGGGGCTCTTTAAAGGGAGGGAGTCTTCTATCAGTAGTTTGTCTTGAAAGGGAGGGACTTCTACCGGTGGTGGGGGGGGGGGGGAGGTGAAAGGGAAGGAGTCTTACAAGGGGATCTTAACAGGTGGCGCCCTCTGTAATGACGAATGGGAGTCGTGTATAAGCACTATTTTGCTTTTCTTTTCTCAAGCAGTCTTGAAGACAACCATTTAATTAACCCATTACACAAATAAAGGATTTTGAAAATCTTTTAGATTTATTGTTAAAAATTACAGCTTTGTATTCCATGTTTATTATCTTTTACGAAGTAAGTATAGTAAACTAGTCTGTTATGTTTTTTATTTGTTCAACCTTTTTAGGATTATGGAGTTTTATGCACTGCCTCTTATAGTTAGCTAAATGTTTGTATTTGAAATAGTCCATTGTAGTCGGTGTAGGCCTTAAGCTTATTTTAACGTTTGTCCAGTATTTAATTTAATTCTCTATTTTTGTATGAACTTAAATGTTTAGTGTTCTTAGTATGTCTTGTTAGGCTAAGTTCTATTTAATCAGAGTATGTTTGCGTGTGCTTATACCTAGTGATATTGTAAAGCGCATAGTGCTTTTAGTTATGCGCTATAGAAATCTCCTTAATAAATAGATAAATAAGGATTTGAAAATCGCCAGACGTAACCCTAGTTCTAGTGACCTCCGTCAGACGTCAAGGTCAAAGAGGAGACAAGTTTGGTTTTAAGAGTGACAAATTAGAGTTTGATGTCATTCAGATTTGACACAAATCTCTCTGATCCTCTTTAAAGGTAAATTCACAGAGGGATTCAATTGAGGTAAGAAAGAAAACAAGGTTTGTAAAACGACTTTAAAACAATCCATCGATCTGTCTGCCACACACTTAACGATCAACACTGGCTGCACTGGTCCCATCAAAGCATTCGAGGAAACTAGTGTTGTTGTTGATTTTGTAATTGTGACTCTGCCTGGCTTGAACCCTGCTGTGACTGACATTTATTACAGGGTCAACCATAACTATTTGCATGTGTAATTTAAAATACGTATCAGGGGCGGATCAGTTCATTTTATGGGGGGGGTTTCCAAAAGTATATTGTGAAGATATGGGTGTGAAGGCGCGAAGCGCCGAGCCGACGGCGCAAAGCGCCTAGCTTGCTAGGGGGGTCCGGGGGCATGCCCCCCCGGAAAATTTTGTAAAAAAGGATGCAAAATGGTGCAATCTGGTGCATTTTGAGGATGATCATTACCAGTTTCAGGCAGCAGATTTTGTCACTGATTAATACCCCAAAAAAACACCATTTAAAAAAAAATTTTTTGGCTGGGGGGGGGGTTCCGGAAACCCCTGAAACCCCCCCCCCTCGTCCGCCCCTGCGTATACTAAAATAAGTATAGTGACAACGTAAGTAATTTTCAAATTTGATTTACTTGCAGGAAAGCAAGGAGTGGGGAGTCAAAGCATCGCTAACTGTGATAATTTTAACCCTCTTGACA
Source organism: Littorina saxatilis (assembly GCF_037325665.1). Lineage (NCBI taxonomy): Eukaryota > Metazoa > Mollusca > Gastropoda > Littorinimorpha > Littorinidae > Littorina > Littorina saxatilis. The sequence continues at coordinate 1,271,558 of NC_090254.1, read as the reverse complement.
TTCGAGAAAATAGACAAGCCATTATAGAGTGTAATTGGGCTGGGTCCCCTTCGGTCCCCCTCGTGTGGTCAATACAACGGGGGACTGATCCAGAGGAGACAGTGGCCACGTGTGTCCCTAGATGCACGGTGCATAATTCGACATTCTTTGATGCAACGATGACATTCTCTCGAAGCTTGCTGTACTACGATCAGTACGACCGTGACGCGGACAGTTCAGCACGCATTTCCTGTGCACGCCCGTCATCAGGCACCACATCAAGCACGACAACGACTGCGTCCTGTATGCTCAATGTCATAAGTAAGAACTTTTCGTTTTGACATTGTTATTTGTTTGTCTGTTCGTTCTATTCCTGGTTGTAGTTTTCTTGTCAGCATGCCTTTTGTATAGCTGTATTCGATAGTAGAGAGATTGAGTTATGGTTTCATTTTCACAAAGCACCTATCATTATAGGCAGTCCTAAACCCCTCCAGTTCATCAATGTTACAAGAGTGTAATGCACCTATCATTATAGGCAGTCCTAAACCCCTCCAGTTCATCAATGTTACAAGAGTGTAATGCACCTATCATTATAAGCAGTCCTAAACCCCTCCAGTTCATCAATGTTACAAGAGTGTAATGCACCTATCATTATAGGCAGTCCTAAACCCCTCCAGTTCATCAATGTTACAAGAGTGTAATGCACCTATCATTATAGGCAGTCCTAAACCCCTCCAGTTCATCAATGTTACAAGAGTGTAATGCACCTATCATTATAGGCAGTCCTAAACCCCTCCAGTTCATCAATGTTACAAGAGTGTAATGCACCTATCATTATAGGCAGTCCTAAACCCCTCCAGTTCATCAATGTTACAAGAGTGTAATGCACCTATCATTACAGGCAGTCCTAAACCCCTCCAGTTCATCAATGTTACAAGAGTGTAATGCACCTATCATTATAGGCAGTCCTAAACCCCTCCAGTTCATCAATGTTACAAGAGTGTAATGCACCTATCATTATAGGCAGTCCTAAACCCCTCCAGTTCATCAATGTTACAAGAGTGTAATGCACCTATCATTATAGGCAGTCCTATACCCCTCCAGTTCATCAATGTTACAAGAGTGTAATGCACCTATCATTATAGGCAGTCCTATACCCCTCCAGTTCATCAATGTTACAAGAGTGTAATGCACCTATCATTGTGACAGGGGAGGCTACCGCTCCTTTCACAGCAGACTCTGCACCCGAGTTGTTGGTCTTTAAAAGTCAACACCCGTTGATTGTGGAAATCTGTTTGTGATGGGGTCTGGTGGTTTCCGCTTGTCTTTATGTTCATGGAAACCTTCGGGTTTGCATAACAGTTTTTATAGGGCTAAGACATTAGCCCTAAAATGTTCAATCCTGTTTGATTGCACTTCGCTTCCCGAGGTGATCGTAGTGTTATCGGCACACGGTTACATCTGGCGCTTGCGAGCAGGGATGGGACTCGGCATGATATGTTTAGGTAATGGCATAATATGACCACTGAACATTTTCGTGCTGTTCCCATTCTGCGAACTTGGGATGGACAGTGGTCCCCCGGTTCGGAACTTCGGGACGAAGTTCATTTCAAACGGGGGCGATTGTGACAGGGGAGGCTACCGCTCCTTTCACAGCAGACTCTGCACCCGAGTTGTTGGCCTTTAAAAGTCAACACCCGTGGATTGTGGAAATCTGTTTGTGATGGGGTCTGGTGGTTTCCGCTTGTCTGTATGTTCATGGAAACCTTCGGGTTTGCATAACAGTTTTTATAGGGCTAAGACATTAGCCCTAAAATGTTCAATCCTGTTTGATCGTAGTGTTATCGGCACACGGTTACGTCATTATAGGCAGTCCTAAACCCCTCCAGTTCATCAATGTTACAAGAGTGTAATGCACCTATCATTATAGGCAGTCCTAAACCCCTCCAGTTCATCAATGTTACAAGAGTGTAATGCACCTATCATTATAGGCAGTCCTAAACCCCTCCAGTTCATCAATGTGACAAGAGTGTAATGCACCTATCGTTATAGGCAGTCCTAAACCCCTCCAGTTCATCAATGTTACAAGAGTGTAATGCACCTATCGTTATAGGCAGTCCTAAACCCCTCCAGTTCATCAATGTTACAAGAGTGTAATGCACCTATCATTATAGGCGCAGTCCTAAACCCCTCCAGTTCATCAATGTTACAAGAGTGTAATGCACCTATCGTTATAGGCAGTCCTAAACCCCTCCAGTTCATCAATGTGACAAGAGTGTAATGCACCTATCATTATTGGCAGTCCTAAACCCCTCCAGTTCATCAATGTTACAAGAGTGTAATGCACCTATCATTATAGGCAGTCCTAAACCCCTCCAGTTCATCAATGTGACAAGAGTGTAATGCACCTATCGTTATAGGCAGTCCTAAACCCCTCCAGTTCATCAATGTGACAAGAGTGTAATGCACCTATCATTATTGGCAGTCCTAAACCCCTCCAGTTCATCAATGTTACAAGAGTGTAATGCACCTATCATTATAGGCAGTCCTAAACCCCTCCAGTTCATCAATGTTACAAGAGTGTAATGCACCTATCATTATAGGCAGTCCTAAACCCCTCCAGTTCATCAATGTTACAAGAGTGTAATGCACCTATCATTATAGGCAGTCCTAAACCCCTCCAGTTCATCAATGTGACAAGAGTGTAATGCACCTATCGTTATAGGCAGTCCTAAACCCCTCCAGTTCATCAATGTGACAAGAGTGTAATGCACCTATCATTATTGGCAGTCCTAAACCCCTCCAGTTCATCAATGTTACAAGAGTGTAATGCACCTATCATTATAGGCAGTCCTAAACCCCTCCAGTTCATCAATGTTACAAGAGTGTAATGCACCTATCATTATAGGCAGTCCTAAACCCCTCCAGTTCATCAATGTGACAAGAGTGTAATGCACCTATCATTATAGGCAGTCCTAAACCCCTCCAGTTCATCAATGTTACAAGAGTGTAATGCACCTATCGTTATAGGCAGTCCTAAACCCCTCCAGTTCATCAATGTTACAAGAGTGTAATGCACCTATCATTATAGGCAGTCCTAAACCCCTCCAGTTCATCAATGTTACAAGAGTGTAATGCACCTATCATTATAGGCAGTCCTAAACCCCTCCAGTTCATCAATGTTACAAGAGTGTAATGCACCTATCATTATAGGCAGTCCTAAACCCCTCCAGTTCATCAATGTTACAAGAGTGTAACCAGAATAGAGGAGGGTCAATGCGCTTAGTTAAGGATATTAAGGCACATGAGGTACTCCCTGAGAAAATTAATTTGATTTCATTTGACAGACAAATGCATATAGTCTCTGAAACAGACTTCCCTGGTACCCAAAAGTGGCAGCAGCTATACGCAATGTTAAGGCAAAATGGCAGCAGCTATACGCAATTTTAAGGCAAAGTGGCAGCAGCTATACGCAATGTTAAGGCAAAGTGGCAGCAGCTATACGCAATGTTAAGGCAAAGTGGCAGCAGCTATACCGTACGCAATGTTAAGGCAAAGTGGCAGCAGCTATACGCAATGTTAAGGCAAAGTGGCAGCAGCTATACGCTATTTTAAGGCAAAGTGGCAGCAGCTATACGCAATGTTAAGGCAAAGTGGCAGCAGCTATACGCAATGTTCAGGCAAAGTGGCAGCAGCTATACGCAATGTTCAGGCAAAATAGCCCAGTTTTTTTTTTAAATGCACTTACAAGGGGAGAGAGCGAGAGAGAGAAAGTGGGAATGTGAGTGAGAGAGAGAAAAAAAGAGCTTAAGTGAAAGAGATAGAGAGAGAGAGAGAGAGAGAGAGAGAGAGAGAGAGAGAGAGAGAGAGAGAGAGAGAGAGAGAGAGAACTCAGGAACTCAGGAAATTTAATGCGAGGCCACCGGCATATACGCATGGGGGTTTACAAAAGACACAGGAAAAAATCGGAATAAAAATCCACAACAAAATTTCATGGTTGTACAGGAACAAGAAAAATATATATCGTGGCACGAAAATTTACAAATTTTGTCTCAAAGTATCAGTCATAGCAACAATTGCCTGTTTGAAATTTCTTCATCACGTAATTTCATGGCATAATAACAATACATGGCTACAGCTCTATTAATGTATATACTCTCATTTTGTAGCAGAAAAATCAAGGGTGGTACATGTACATTGTCAGTGAAATATTTCAAAATATATTTTACACGTAGATCCTGGTATTTTGGGCAGTGTAGCAGAAAATGTATTTCGTTTTCCACAGCAGGACAAAACGGGCACGTGTTTGGTACAGCACTATAGCGTTTGTTTCCATTCAGGTCAATAATACCTAGGCGTAGTTTGACAAAAATGTTTCTAAATTTAGTAAGTGTGATATCTGTTAGGTATTTTTCCGGCTGCAATAAAGACTTGAACGAACTATACGTTGAAAATCTATCACTTTCCATTATCTTACCAAACCATTCCTGCTTATAGCAGTCAATCAAACGCTGTCTAAACGCACGCAGAAAAGCTTTTTCATGAACAACACCACCATTCAGCCATACAAAGGAAAACCCACACATATCCAAACAACGCTTTACCGAGCAAGCCCAATTTTGCAAATCAACCTCATTTCCGGGTAACCTTGAAAATCTTTTTTTATCCATCTCGTACGCTTGTCTAGGTAATCTAACCAAAAACATGTTCTGCAGCTTTAGCCAGTACCTGATAACACTGACAGTACTGTCAATGAATAAAGGGAAACGACCGAGTTCTCCATATGCCATCGCGTTTGGAGTTCTTGGTAAAACATTCAAAAATCTTTTACAAGCAAACAAATGCGGAGATTCAACAGAACGAAAGCGTGTGATACCCCATATTTCAGAGGCGTACAAAAGCATAGGTTTTACTAGCGCATCAAACAATTTAAAAAATACACTAACATCCATGCTACCTAAGCTCCACATTGTTTTCATGATTTCTACCACTTTTCCCTTGGCTCTGCCTGCAAATTCTTCTAAAGCAATGTCAAATGATAATTTTGTTGTCAATGTGACACCCAAATATTTATAACTGTTTACAACATCCATAGGTTTACCTTGATAAAACCATTTTTCTGTCTTAGATAGATGACCGCCTTTCCGAAAAACCATTACTTTTGTTTTCTTTAAATTTACACTGAGGCCAAGGGCAGAGGAGGCTTGTTCAAGATTGTTCAATTGGTTTTGTAGTCCAACAGGTGTTGTAGAAATCAAACAAATATCGTCAGCAAAAAGAAGCAAAAAAATTTCTTGTAATCCAGGCAAAAACTGAACACCATGCCTTCCATTTGAGGTTACTTTATCGGCTACTTCAGTAATGAACAGGGAAAAAATCAGGGGAGACAACATGCAGCCTTGTTTCACCCCGGCAGGGCAATCAAAAAAGTCAGACACTTCAGGGCCCCATCTTACACATGACTGGACAGAATCATAAATCCCTTGTAGCATACGGAGCATTTTCGTCGAAGTTTTTATTTTTTGAAGAACGACCCACAAACTATCTCTGTCTACAGAATCGAAAGCTTTCAAATAATCAATAAAAGCAACGTACAGTTTACTTCTCCTTTGTCCGTACAGACATTTCTTAATCATAGTCACAAGTGTAAAAAGATGATCAATAGTTGAATAGTTTTTTCGAAAACCAGCTTGTTCTTCACATATCTTGTGTTCACTCTCTGCCCATTTATACAGACGCCTATTTAGGATGGAAGTAAAAACTTTACTAATAGTACTCAGGAGGGAAATGCCCCTATAATTTCCAGGATTATTTACATCACCCTTTTTCAGTAAAGGAACTATCACGGACTGACTCCATTGTTTAGGAAACACACCAGTGTCATAAACACGGTTAAAGAACTTAGTGAGAAAAGGGGCAACAATATCCTCAGCTGCTTTTAGAAATTCTGCTGGTATTTCATCAATACCAGAAGCTTTCCCTGCTTTTAATTTTCGAATGGCTTGTTTTACCTCAGCTAACGAAATTTGTTCATCCAATTCATAAATATGTACATCTTCCTCACTTTCTTCATTTATTACATTTTCGTTTTGTTCAGGCGTTGAAGCTGTGTGCTGTCCCAAAATGTTTTCAAAGTGATCTTTCCAGACATCGATATTTATAGTAGCACGGTTTCTCTCCCTTGGGCGAGACCGCTTTACCGTTGACCAGAACATGGAAGGATTTTTTCTGTTTTCTAGTAAAGAATCTTGTACTGATTTTCTATGTGCTTTCTTTTTCTCTTTTATCATATTTTGATATTCAGATCTTTTTTGCAAATACTGTAGTTTATCCTCAACCTTTCTAGTGCGAGAGTACCGACTAAGTAATCTATTAACTTCACGTTTTCCCTCCCTACACTCTGTGTCAAACCATCGGCTCGTACGACGCTGACGGCCTCCAAAAAACACCGTGCATCGCATGCACCGACCCGCTTCTAAAAGCGTGTTTACAAACATTGTCAAGGCAGCGTCCGAGTTATCATCAATACATGCGGCAGCGTCATCGATGGCAGTTTGACCTTCACGTGAAGAAAGAAAATCTAAAAATACACTAGCTTTGGAGGAATCCCAAGTCAGTTTCTCTGAACTAGTCTTATTCTCACTGTCTACATCAGCGTCAATTTTTAGGGCAGCACACACATCTAGCCGAACAGGCATATGATGAGACTCAATGCGGTTGACAACAGAAAACATATTTACATATTCAACAAAATCAACTGAAGACAAAAAGTGATCAATAGTACTATTTCCTCTTTCAGACACAAAAGTGAATTTATCATCGAAACCTGGTTGTACTAATCCATGCAGAGGTACAAGGTGAAACATGCAGCAAAACTGAATCAGTATTTTACCAAAGTTATTTGTCAAAACATCTTGTGATTTTCTTTCAAAAACATTACCATCCTCATCATCATCTTCTTCATCAACACATTCAAGACACCAATCCCCTATTCGGGCGTTCAAATCACCTCCAAGTAAATAGTACACATCCCTGCCAGCTTCCATTAAAGACAAAATAAACTGTTCTAGCATTTCTAGAGTACAATCATAATCTTTTTTATCATAGTACACACTGCCCACTGGATGATTATACAGACCAATAAACATCATGTCTTTCTCACAACCAAACAATTCTTTTGAAAGTTTTACGCACAAAACATTTTCACTCTTGGTATCAATAGTCTCAACAAAATCCGACAGACATTTACGAATCAACATAACAGTTCCACCAGAAACATGGCCCATCTTGGTCAGTTTCACACCTGGTGAATGAAGAACAATGAAATCACTAAAATAGGTACTGAAGTCAAAGCTTGGCAAAGTAAAGGTTTCAGACAAAAAGCAAACATCAAAAGAAGTTATGTAATCAACAAAATCAGGGTCAGTTAGCTTGGCAATCAACCCATTTATATTCCAACAAAGAAATGAAAAAGAAGTATTCAATTTGTCCTTATTTGCTGTTGCAACATTATTTACATCAGGTGTGTTTTTGTCATGTGCTTGTGTGTCTTGTTTGTTTGCATTGTCATAGCCTTGGCCACGCCCCTATTCGCTGTTTCCTGCACGGGTGGGAGTTCCACGCACGTTGCGAATGTAGGCCGAGTACCCACCACCTCCACTATCGCCACCCAATGTCATGTCTTTGTGGCCCTGCCGATTGGCTGAGCGGGTCACACGCTTATCTCTGGCGTCACTCTGCCCGGAATTCCGACCGGAATTTTCTTCAGTGTCACGGCTGTGACCCTGAGTGTCACTGACGTCACGCTCTATTTCTACTTCGCTGATTGGTTGACGCTGCTCGTGATCAGGGGGCGTCTCCGAGTCGGTGTTTGTCAACAAGCCGGGGCCACCCGGCCGGCGGTTGTCAGCACGGCGATCATCGTTGTTTCTGGGGTTGTCATGGAAGCGTAGCTTGCCGTTTGTGTAGTAGGCCGTCTTCCCCTCCTCCCTCAGCTGTTTCAGCTTCTGGGTCTGCCGTCTGGTGAGATCTTGGGCCGCTCTCAGGTTGTCGTGTTCCATGTCGCTTCGTGCCTCACGGTCTTTCATGAGACGCATCGCATCGCCCCAACGTTGGAACTTGGCAATGATAGGGCGGGGGTTGGGATTCTTGGGGTTGGGTTTGCCGAGGCGATGCGCTCGCTCGATGACGTCAGGCTCCCACTGCTTCTGAGGAATGTATGTGTCAAGAACGTTTTTCACTGCAACAACACAGTCAGCATCGGTGTCGCCAACTTCTTCTGGTATTCCGAAAAACTTGACGTTGTTGCGACGGGAAAACCCCTCCAGCCTGTCAACCTCTGCCTCGAGGCTAGTCACCACACGATACAGATCGTCTTGTTGTGAGGAGAGGTTGGAGATCGACTGTTCGTTCTTCTTGAGGGACTTTTTCATTGTCTCTTGCTCATCCCCAAATTTCTTCATCAATGTCTCTTGTTTTCTAAGCATGTCTTCTTGTCGTTTGAGAAAGTCCGCCTGTGTTTGCATGGTTGCCAGAACGACATCCAGCTTCTGCTGCAACGACTGCTCTAAGTGTTTGATGCTATCTGCCACTGCAGTTGACTCCGCACCACCACCACTACTTTCGCTACTGCCACTGACAGCAGGCCCAGGGTTTTCCTCTACGTCATTGCTCAATCTCAAGCGTCGTATCGCGAAGGCAATCACTGCCAGGCACAAAGATGGCGCGTGCTGTGCGTGCGGAAAGGTCACCGCCATCGGTGACAGGTGTACAAGGTCATCACTTGGCACTGACAAATGGCCAGTCACTGTTGACGAATTATAAGTCACAGTTCCCAGGGGTGGGAATGGCGCACTAAAAGCACTTTCCGCAACATCTTTGAAGCAGCACACGATGTTCGCAAGAAAAACAAGGCATCCCCAAGTAATGCACACGTCGCTGACACTGATTTCAGAACTGTCACCATACACGGGCTGAGCACAAAGCCGGTTCAAGAAATGTTTTGCCACACAAGCCAGATGAAAACGACCAATACTGGCCCTCCAAAGTCCTACCTCGATCATTTTCAGTAGATTTCTGCACACAATCACTTTAGACTTTCACTTGTATAGTTCTGGAGACTCAAACTTTGATATAGCCACTTTGAACTTGAAAAATATCCATCTTGTCTGCACTGTGAAAAATTTTCCCTCCTGCGCCATTCGTGGTCGACCTTGACCCCCCACAGTGACAGAGAGAGAGAGAGAGAGAGAGAGAGAGAGTGAGAGTGAGAGAGAGAGAGAGAGAGAGAGAGAGAGAGAGAGAGAGAGAGAGAGAGAGAGAGAGAGAGAGAGAGAGAGAGAGAGAGAGAGAGAGAGAGAGAGAGAGAGGCAATGACAATGACAATGACAAATCTTTATTTTTCGAGGGTGACAAGAATAAGCATAGATATGCTTTTTTGCATCTGGCCCTCGCCCTAAAGAGGGACTAAACTATTTTACTATAACTAGGTTACATAAAAACATTAATGGTAGAACATATAAGTTAATGTACATGAAGCGCATTATGTAGGAGCATTGTAGATCATAAGGTAGTGTTCAAAATTGGGTGTAAAGCAATGAAGATAAACGGAAAGTAACCCAACAATACATTAGCTCAGCAAAACAATGTATTACAGAGCCAAATCTTCGTGATTTTGTCACAATAAACCATAATTCCGATAATGAACAACTGTATACAAAGAAAGCATACCAATCAAGTTTATTTGTTCATAGAGTTCATTAAATGGAAAGAATATTTGGTTCTAAAAGAATCCGTGTTGGTGGATTGCCGCAGGGCGTCCGGAAGAGCGTTCCAGAGGCTGCTTCCTGAATAAACAAGACTTGATTTAAATAGGTCTATCCTAGGAAGAGGAGTGTTTAGTTTTATAAAGTGGTGCGAATTCTTCAAAGAGAACTTTGAACAAATGGTTTCGGGTGCATTTTCTGTCATAATTTTATGCATCAGAGAGAGAGAGAGAGAGAGAGAGAGAGAGAGAGAGAGAGAGAGAGAGAGAGAGAGAGAGAGAGAGAGAGAGAGAGAGAGAGAGAGAGAGAGAGAGAGAGAGAGAGAGAGAGAGAGAGAGAGAGGGAGACCTAGAGGGGGGGGGGGGGGCGCTGACGTAATTGCATGGAAGGATACCCAACATCCTCTATTCTCGATGACATACCAAGGAGTTAGTTCGGGCGAACGACGATCTATGGACGGTTTATTATATAAAGGGAAGCAAGCGGTTAGAAACGGGCGTCGATAGAGCCAATGAACAGGGATGGGAACTTGTAGTATTTCATTCACTTGTGAGAAGGGTAATGTTCCTCTTTCCTGTATCACACTAATTAGGTTAGGTAACAAATAAACTTGCGCTGTGTTTCCCTCATGAGCATGTTGCATATTATGTTTGCAGGTTATGCTGTTCTGACCAACTGCTTTATAGCGTACGACAACAGTTGGCAGATACTCGAAGGCAGTTGTGATTTTGACAGAGCGTATTCCGCCAGAAAAAACCTAAGCTGCACATGGTCCCAGAAACAGCCGGGAGAGGTAAAGACACTGGTGTGGCATGTAACAAGGTTACTATAGTGACTTAAATAACAGGCGCCAGTACTACCCAGAATTTTGAATAAAACAACACCTTTTGTTTGGTTCCACTTTGTGATATTTTTTTTTAATGAAGTAGATTGATTATATTTTCATGTGCAGTTTTTTTTCTTGATATGTTGAGTAGTTTCTGAGATGTCTTTTTTTCGGACCTAATTCCAACCCAAACAAAACGAATTTCGAGTGACCAAACCGTAAGAAGTAACATAGGTGAATAGAGGTACTTTCGCTTTCAATGGGCCAACACCCACTTCTTGCTCGGCAAGGGGAGTAACTCTAGGTTCTCTGCGTTCAAAAATGGCGGATTGCGTGTCTGCTGCTGAAGTGTGCATGTTTGGCTTCGATTCAAGTGATTCGTTCGTGCTGCAGTGCTTGTAAGAACCCATATATGTCAACTGATTCTAACAGATGTGGAGTAAGGAAACAAAAGCGTGTGTATCATGGTAATCGGTGGACTAAAAGGTGGGAATCGGCGTCGAAGGTACGCAAGTTGACAGTTCTGTGATTTGTGATGAACCTGACAGTGAAGAAACAGCTTCGACTTCTGCCTTACAAGAAACTGCCACGCCCACTCGTTCTGAAATCAAGCTACAGAACTTGTATTCAGATTTGAAAGAATCAAGTGATGATGATAGTGGGGAAGAAGCGTCCGATTCTGACGGAGAAAATGAGAGCATTGTTGATGCACAGGTACTACATGATGGTGAAGAACTGGAAGGGAACAGGCTTGTTGACATTTGCATTCTCAACCAAAATATTGCATCACAGTTGTGTTGTACATTTTGTCATAGCTCTGTGACACTAATTGAAATATGTAGAAAAGGATTAGGCAGTTGATTTGCTTTTCACTGCAATAATGAAAGATGCAATGAGCAAGTTTCATTCACAAGTTGTTCTCAAATTCCTGTTGGAAACTCCAGTGTGTATTCGGTGAATCGACGCGCAACATTTGCCCTGCGCTATATTGGTGGAGACCTTGCAGATCTACAGACATTTTGTGGTGTTATGGACATTCCACCCCCTGTCCAAAAGAGTGTCCATAACATTATGAACAAAACAATAGAGAAATCTGCATGTTCTGTACAAGAAAGAAGTATGTCTGCAGCTGCACACACAGAACTGCAACTTGGCATTCAGGATGAGGCCGATACTGTCGCAGACATTGACGTTTCTTTTGACGGCACATATATGACCAGAGGTCACTCCTCAAAGGTAGGGGTTTCTGTTGTTGTAGGTTGTGCTACAGGGAAAGTGCTGGATACTGACTGTAAAAGTAAGGTTTGCAAATCCTGTGATTACTGGAAAACACAAGATAAGAACTCAGACAGACATCGCAAGTGGCGAGCAACTCACGACCAGCACTGCACCAAGAGAGAGAGAGAGAGAGAGAGAGAGAGAGAGAGAGAGAGAGAGAGAGAGAGAGAGAGAGAGAGAGAGAGAGAGAGAGAGAGAGAGAGGGAGAGAGAGAGAGAGAAAGAAAAAAAGAGAGACAGAGAGAGAGAAAGAGAGAGAGAGAGACAGAGAGAGACAGAGAAAGAGAGAGAGAGACAGAGAGAGAGAATGAGAGAGAGAGAGACAGAGACAGAGAGAGAGAGAGAGAGAGAGAGAGAGAGAGCGAGAGGGGGGTAGTGATGGTGGTGGTATCATTTATAATGTATACTCTTAAGTAATAATACAAATAATAGATTCTTTTTGAACTTCCACCCTACAATAGTCGAAGGTCACTAAAATACAAGACACCCCTACACCCGTAAGATTGGACAGGGTGACAGACAGGTAAGAGGATAAGTGAAGCAGACAGACATAAGACATACACACACACTCTTGCCTAAGATCTTATAAAAACCTACAATTTAAAACTGTAGAAAAAGTTAAGCTGAGATGGACACTTCGCCTTGGTCAATAACCTAACATATATTCGCATAGGGTAACCACTCTGACAAACATTCAACATTTCTATTCCTGATAAGATTCAATTTCTTTTCAATGTAATATCTTTGGTTTTTTTTTTTTTTTTCTTTTTTTCTTTTTTTTTTTTCAAACAATTTTATTCACATAAATAACAACAATTAACAATATCTCATACAATGAATTAAATACAACTTATCGAGAACAGCAAGCTAACTTTTTTAACGTTTTGTTCTTCGAACACTCACACAAAAATGCTTCTTATCTGTAACTGCCTATTAAAAATACTTTCCAACGGTAAAAACGAATTTGTTTTTTTATATATACTAACGCACATCTTTCCGATTAAGATAATGTGGTTCAATTTATACATAGTTGCCTTTCTCACCATTACAAAATGCATACCAAATAAAACATCACTAACATTCAAAATAATCTTAATTTCTAAAGTACGAAAAATAAATTCTTCAATAAACTTCCAGAATTTGTATACAACCGGGCATTCAAAAAAGAAGTGTTCAATGAAATCAGTTACATCACAGCAGTAATTACATTTATTAGTTTCCGTTACTTTCATTTTACACAGGAGAATGTTGGTCGGATAAATGTTGTGCATAATTTTCCAGTGTAAAACTCTTAATCTAGTCTCTTGTGTTGACTGATAGGCAACTATCCAGGATCGTTCATCAATTTCTACATTAAACTTTCTCTTCCAAAATCCTCCGGAACATGGTACATCTGTTTTCATATTAATAATCTCTTTCCTGTATTCGCTGGCACTTAACACATTTTTGCCGTTAAACAGTGGTAAGGTAATACAAACATCATCAGTCATATTTACAGCATTTTTCCTCATAAATAATGACACAGCAGCTTTTACAACATTAAATTCAAGAATTCGGTTTGGCGAATATCCAATCAAATCACATATATCTTGATATGATAATATATCTCCCGAACGTACAATGTCAGTTAATACCAATACACCTCGTTGTATCCAACTCTCAAAAAATAAAACTTTGCCACTATACGTTATGCATGCATTATTCCATAATAAAATCGGCCCGATTGTCCCACGATCGTAGTGGTTATTATCCAGCCAATATTTTAATACTGCTTTCCAAAAGTGTGATTTCACTAGGTCTAACCCTTTAAATCTTGCACTGTTTACATTCGATAAGAAACATTCAAAATGTTTTCCAAAACGCAAATACATCATCTTTGGAGTGAAACTCCAATTATCATTTTCATTTGATGTAGTAAGTTGTGAAACCCATTGTAATAAAAAAGAGATTTGCATTTGCCTAATATCGATCATTTTTAAACCACCTTTTTCAATTTCAAAACATACAACGCTTCTTTTCACCTTTTCAAAGGCCTTCCGATTACAATCTCTTTTTCGCCACAAAAATCTAAACAATAAGGTATTGACTTCATTCAAAACACAGTCAGGTAATACAAACGCTTGCATAATATACACAAATTGTGAAATTAAAAACGTTTTCACAATACATATTTTCCCTACAATGCTCAAATTTCGCTTCTCCCATGCACAAATCAATCGCTTAATATTCCTTGTTCTTCCAGTCCAGTTATCTTCTACCAAAGAAGCACTCTTATCATTACAAAAATATACACCCAAAATCTTCAACTTCTTCTTCCAAACAAAATTATAAAATGTTTCATCACAATGTTTCCTACTACCCAACCACATCGCCTCAGACTTTCTCTTATGTATCCTTAAGCCTGAAAAGCTAGAAAAGTCATTCATTATTTCAAGTGCATAATACATATCAATCTCATCCTTTAAAAAAAGGGTGATATCGTCTGCATACAGAGCAATTTTAATAACGGTTGCAATATCAGCATTATTCCATAACGAAATTCCTTTAATACGTCTACACTGTCTTATTTTTGATGCCAACAATTCAATGGCTAGTACAAAGGCCAAACATGAAAACGGGCACCCTTGACGAATCCCGGCTTTCACATCAAAAAAATCAGACAACCATCCACAGTACTGCACTGAGCTAACCGTGTCGTTCATTAACACAGTCACCCATTGAACAAATTCTGGCCCAAACCCGAATTTTTGAAAGGCTTTAATAATAAACTCTTTTGAAATACTATCGTACGCTTGAACACAGTCAATTGCGACCAACAGACCAGGTTGATTTAACTCGTGTGACTGTTCGATTACATCATCAATTAACCTTAATATTGTAGATACTTTTCTGCCTTTAATGTAACCGACTTGATCTTTCTGAACAATATCACCAATAACGCTTCCTAACCTTTTTGCCAAACACTTGGCTATCAGTTTATAATCGCTGTTTGTAAGGGAGATGGGTCTCCAGTTCTTTAATTCATTTTTAGGCAAATCCTTTCCCTTGTGTATAAGGGTAATGACAGCTTTGCGCTGCGTGGAGGACAATTTTCCATCGTCAAAACTTGCATTAAAAGACGCAATTAACAGTGTTCTGATGCGGGTCCAAAACACTTTCAAAAATTCTACAGTGATACCATCAACCCCAGGGGCCGACCCAGATTTCATTTGTTTAAGTGCAGCGAGAGCTTCGTTTTCAGTTATTAAAACTTCACACTCATTTCTCTGAAAATCTGAAATCTGTAATGTTGTCACATCAGATAAAAACTGATCCACCTTCTCGTCCATGTTTTCAACGTTTACTTTTTTTCTGTACAAATCAGCATAGTAATTCTTTTGCGCGTTCAAGATTTCACGCTGGTCAGTTATCACTTCTCCAGATTCACACTGTATACTGTCCATTATCTTCGCATTTGCTCGGGCTTTTTCAAGGTTGAGAAAATACTTTGTGTTCTTTTCTCCCTGTTCTACCCACTTCGCACGGGCGCGTACTTGGGCTGCGCGGGCTTTACACTGTTCAACTAATTCTATTTTTAACTTAAGGTTCTCACGCTCGCACTGCATTCCACAGTTATCTGGGTCATTCGCTAACCTTGCATCCAAATCATTTAATTCAGCATACAACAAAACAATACCGTTTCTTCTTTCAACGCTTTTCTTCTGCGCGTACTGCATTGCATAATCTCTTATTTCACATTTTAACAGTTCCCATACGGTTTGATAATCAATATCGTTTATAAAATCGTATGCGTGATTTTCAATCATTCTATTCATACCATCAATGAAATCTTTATCCTGGAGGAGAGAATTATTGAATTTCCAGTAACTCGGGCCTCTGTCAATCTCAGATAATTTGAGTTGCACAGAACAGCCTCTGTGGTCGGAAAAGGGAACAGACAATAAACAACATTCCGTAGTTCTATCAAAAAGTGTTGCACATGTAAATACATAGTCAATTCTCCTAGCAATAAACGGATTCTTCTTTGACCAAGAAAATTCTTTAATACCAGGGTTAAATAATCTCCATACATCAAACAAATCACATGCGATAAACATTTCATTCAGTTGTGACACTGCTCTTTCAGCGTGCCTTTCTCCGCTCACTATGTCTAACTCATTGTCAAGAACACAATTAAAATCACCACACAAAATGACGTTACTTAAGCGGGAATCTTTAATAATTGACACAACCTTCTGATAAAAAACACATTTGGAGTTTACATCGTTTGGCGCATAAGCATTCAAAATCCACAAATCCTTTCCTTCACAAATTATATTTACCCCTTGGATTCTATCACAATGTTGTTTTCAAAAAAACATTCAAAAGCGGAACTGAGCCCTGAAGTTTACATTTATAAATATAATATTTTTCTAAAAGAATAATCAAATCTAAAACATTATCAGTTTTCACATTATCATCATTTCCAAATATTATCAATCCTTTTGAAAAAGTCAAATGTTCACAATGTAAACATTCTTTGTGCAATACATTATTCAATTTAATCCAGAAGGTCTTAACAATTATACATTCTCAAAATAAGTGAACAATTGTCTCTTCATGATACCCGCAAAATGTGCAGAGCGGTGAATTTTTAATTTTACATAAATATAAATATTTATTACAAGGTAGAATCTGGTGTAGGAGTCGCAGCTGAAACCACCTTAAACTGACATCAACAGTACTTCGAAAGGGTTTCAAAAAAATTAATTTCCAATTCATATTTCTTTCACTGGTGCTATTCCATTTTGAAACCGCGGATGGAATAACGTTAGACTGCACAAACACCTTCTTCACAACATGGTTTCCTTTTTTTTATTACTTACCACACTCTACTATCAATCAATCAATCAATCAATATGAAGCTTATATAGCGCGTATTCCGTGGGTACAGTTCTAAGCGCTTGTCGAAGAGTTGTCAACACAGGACTAACAAAGAAACTAACATCTTCAGACGGACACGAACCCTATCACACACTAGCAAACCCTGGTAAACAAACAACTGTTTAACAACAATGTACACATCAATAGCTAGGTCAAACAAAATAATATTAAGCACAAAGAAAACACCTCTCACAGAGCACAGCACAAGAATGTCTTTTGGGGCACAGCACATCACGTCGAGCATGAAAGTCGCAGCCAGCTACGGGAAGAACTGAGTCTTCAACCTACTCTTGAACGCGTCAAGAGAGGGGCTCTGGCGAAGCTCAAGCGGCAGGGAGTTCCAGACGGAGGGGCCCGCGGAGGGAAATGCACGCTGACCAGCAGATGCGAGTTTCGAGCGAGGGATGTGGAGGCGGAGAGGGTCAGCAGCAGAACGAAGGGGACGGTCGGAGGGCTGGGTGTACAGGTCCAGGGAGGATTGAAGGTACTCGGGAGCAGAGTCGTTGAGACACTTGTAGACCAGAGTGGACAGTTTGTAGGAGATTCGGGTGTTGACAGGGAGCCAGTGCAAGGAGCGAAGTAGGGGGGTGATGTGGTCTCGCTTCGTCTTCCTCAACGTCAGCCTGGCAGCGGCGTTCTGGACTCGTTGTAGGCCATGAATGGATGAGGCGGGGAGGCCAGCCAGAAGGGAGTTGCAGTAGTCCAGACGACTGAAGATGAGGGAGACAACCAGCTTGACACAGGCGTCGTGGGTGAGGTAGCGACGGATGGAGGCGATGCGTCGTAGGTGGAAAAAGCAGGTCTTGATGATGAAGGAGATGTGTGTCTGCATGGAGAGAGTGGAGTCGAGAAAGACGCCAAGGCTCTTGACAGCAGGGGAGAATGGAACAGTCGCGTCATCCAGCTGGAGGTCGGTCACAGTGAGGGAAGCAATCTTCTGTCGTGTTCCAACGAGAAGGGCCTCCGTCTTCTCACTGTTCAGCTTCAGCTTGTTCTCAGTCATCCAGTTCTTGATGTCAGTGAAACAACTGGAGATGGATCCAAGGAGATCGTCAACGTCCTCCGGCTTGGCGCTGTTCTGGAGCTGCGTGTCATCGGCAAAGGAGTTGTAGTTCAGGCCGTGGCGTTCGATGACCAGGGAGAGGGGTTGAGTGTACAGGGTGAAAAGGACAGGGCCGAGGACAGATCCTTGTGGGACGCCGAAGCGGACAGGGACAGGCTGAGAAGAGAACGAATCAGTGGTGACAGTCTGAGAGCGGTTCTGGAGGTAGTTCCTAAACCAAGAGAGGGCGGTGTCGTGAATGCCGAACGTGGAACTGAGGCGATCGACGAGTAGCTGGTGGTCGATCGTGTCGAAGGCCGCGGAAAGGTCCAGCAGCACAAGGGCAGAGACGAGACCGCTATCTGTTGCGTTCAGGAGGTCCGTGGTGATTCGCAGGAGCGCCGTCTCGGTGCTGTGGTGAGGGCGGTACGCTGACTGGTACACTGGCATCAGCGAGTTCCGAGACAGGTGGGCGCTCAACTGCTCCAGGATGATACGCTCCAGAAGCTTGGAGAGGAAGGGCAGGTTGGACACAGGACGGTAGTTCTTCAACTCGTTGACGTCAAGGCCGGGCTTCTTGATGAGTGGGCGGACAACGGCAGACTTGAAGCAGTCGGGAACGACGCCTGTGGCCAGGGATATGTTGATGATATCTGTGATAGACGGCAGGAGCTTGTCCAGACACTTGGTGAAGAGGAAGCCTGGCAGGGGATCTAGCTCGCAGGTCTTGATGGCCGTCTTGGTGATTAGTCGCTATCCACTGATTCATGCTGACAATTCAATGTCTTAAAATTCAATTTCTTCTGATAGCTTTTCACAGCGGATACAATTCCACAATACAACAAAATATCACTTTTAACATTAGGAAATAGTTCAGAAAACTCTTGATAATTCAAATATTTACCCTCCAAATTTACTAAATGTTTCACATGTACAATTCCTTCTTCATGCCAACTTTTACAATAAATGCTTCTTTTACCTCTCACTATGTTATCATTATAAAAAAGACATTCGTACAAAAATTCATCAATATTAATTAACAGGTAAACATTTTGCATATAACTTTTCTTGTTGAACAGAGAACGACAGATTGAGAACCGACTCCAGACGGATGGAAAATGACGTAAAGATACATTTGACGTAAAGCGAGTGACCCGATTTCAATGATTTTTCCGAACTTTAATAATTTAGATTTCAAGTGAGCGAGTCGGCATTGCACACTCAGAGGATGGGCGGTGCCTCGCTGTTCCGTAAAGCACCCACCGACAAAACTCGCTTTTCGGTATTTGTTAAATAAAGAGAGTATTATCTGACAGCATTTGAAGTGTCATTCTTTAGAATAAATCACACTGATATTGCTGATTTAATTTTTGTTACTTTGTCTTGTTCATTTTTAGCTTGATAAACAAAAAGGGTCCCTGCCTGAACGTTATAACATTCAGAGGGTCACCTAGAATCCGTCCTAATTGGTCAAAAAGCCATATGGGGCACTGAATTGGTAATACAGTGATATAGCTATACAGTTCAAGTTGGGGGATGGAATTAAGTGACCACACATCAGAACAAACACACACACAAAACGTTTGAGGACTGAGTTACTCCAGAGATATTACCAGACTGTAATTATCATTGTGACGCCAAAGTCTTGTTGGCCCTCGCTCATGGGGTCACTGCATGGCCATTGTCGGTTCAAAATATGGCAAATTAGCAATTTATTGAACGTTTAAAAAGCTCGAGCTTCGAAATATCAGGCACTTCTCGGATAAGATGACGTTCTGATATGAACCGACTCTAGTTGACCCTATACAGTCCAATGTTCAAGGTCAAAGTGGGATCAAGTTAACAAACTTAAAAAAACCAGTACCGGTACTTTCATAACTGTTGTTGATGCCTTGCTACATCTTGGACATTTCAAGCGGATTTGTGAGCCTCCACCACGAAATGAGTCGCATGTCACCTCGCGCGGTTCTACGCTAGGCTTGATATAAGTCTGGGGAGTGTCTGGTAACAGTGTGAGGGTCACCTTAGTCACAGGCTTATAACTCAAACAGTTTTCGCTCTTTTCTAAAACGATTTTCACCACTGGATATGGCATAAAAAACTCTTTATGAAAATGTAAACATATGAAAATCATGCAAAGGTGGCATGCGACTCATTTCGTGGTGGAGGGTCACATTTAGGGTTTGAAGACCTCTGAACATGACTCTAGTAGCTGATTTAGGGTTTGAAGACCTCTGAACATGACTCTAGTAGCTGATTTAGGGTTTGAAGACTTCTGAACATGACTCTAGTAGCGGATTTAGGGTTTGAAGACTTCTGAACATGACTCTAGTAGCTGATTCATCCTGGTTACATTTCCAGGTCAAAGTACTGTCAACATCTTGTAAAAAAGAAAGACAAGAACAGTGAAATCCCCTTTATATGCTGAACTGTACGTGAGACAATACCTTAAGATCTTGTTGCAGTCGTTGTACAATTCAGCATATCGATCTGATTTGATGGGGGCAGTATATGTTGACACGACATGGCTTGTTTTTGAAGGTTGTTCATGTATGACTGACTAGAGGAATACCCGGCTTCGCCGGGGTGAATCGGGAGACAGAGACAGACAGCGTGGCGGTTCACCACAATCACCTTTGAAGGCGAAGTCCTGTCAAACGGGTTTGAGAATTTTAGAGCTTATTTCCTAGCCCTATATTATCTGCTGTGGCTTCTCAAATGCCAGAACATACAGACAGACAAAAGCCGCTAGACCACATCACAAACAGAACTCTACAATACACAGGTTTTTGCCCACACACACACACAAACACACACACACACAGAGAAGCCGTATATATATATATATATGTATATCTATATCTATAAATATATAGAGATAGGTGAGAGTGTATTTTTCGCGTGGCTATAAATTGATTCGACCTTTTCACTTTGACAGTAAGAACAACTTACGGGCGGCAAGGGAAGCGTTGTGGACAGCGCAGTGACATTCTAAAAATAGTAACTTACAAACGGGAATATTGATTGAAGCCACACGAAGGAAGGGAGATAAACGCAAAACACTGGAGAAGATAAGGAAGAGTTACTTATAATGGTGAAATGAACACAAAAACCAAAATCGGTTCAGCGCTGCGCGCTGAGAGCACGTGTTGAAATATCTCATCGATGATATTGTGTCCGGGGTGTAGCTGAATACGGTGTCCAAATTTGAAAAAGATCCACCGAGAACTTTGGCTTTGGTGTGTCGGTATGGGGGCCCGGGTAGCTGAGGTGGAACCAAAATAGCTGAGGTGGAACCAAAATCGGTTCAGCGCTGCGCGCTGAGAGCACGTGTTGAAATATCGACCAGGTTGTGTCCTGTCCCGGGTCTACCTGAATATGCCCACCAAATTTGAAGCAGATCCATCGAGAACTTTGGCCGTACATCGCGAACTCACAGACAGACACACAGACACACAGACACACAGACAGACACAAGTCGTATGTATGACTGATGTAAGAACGAGCGTGTACGTCCTGTGTTGAACTCGTCCACATCGTCACTTTTGCAGTAGAAATTCTCAGTGATAATATGTTTGTCATGTACTGTTGTATGAAAAGATAAATTTCGTCATCTGTCTGATACACCGCATTAGCGTATGTACAGTCGCTGCTCTTCCAACCACTTGCACCCAAACACACGGTGGGTCAGCGATGGTGGTGGTTCCGTGTCGTCACAATGTGGTCACACTAAGAGAATCACCCAAACACACGGTGGGTCAGCGATGGTGGTGGTTTCGTGTCGTCACAATGTGGTCACACTAAGAGGATCACACAATCACACGGTGGGTCAGCGATGGTGGTGGTTCCGTGTCGTCACAATGTGGTCACACTAAGAGAATCACCCAAACACACGGT
Source organism: Littorina saxatilis (assembly GCF_037325665.1). Taxonomy (NCBI): domain Eukaryota; kingdom Metazoa; phylum Mollusca; class Gastropoda; order Littorinimorpha; family Littorinidae; genus Littorina; species Littorina saxatilis. The sequence goes on along the minus strand of NC_090254.1, from coordinate 1,249,850 downwards.
GGGTCAGCGATGGTGGTGGTTCCGTGTCGTCACAATGTGGTCACACTAAGAGAATCACCCAAACACACGGTGGGTCAGCGATGGTGGTGGTTCCGTGTCGTCACAATGTGGTCACACTAAGAGAATCACCCAAACATACGGTGGGTCAGCGATGGTGGTGGTTCCGTGTCGTCACAATGTGGTCACACTAAGAGAATCAAGCGATGGTGGTGGTTCCGTGTCGTTACAATGTGGTCACACTAAGAGAATTACCCAAACACACGGTGGGTCAGCGATGGTGGTGGTTCGGTGTCGTCACAATGTGGTCACACTAAGAGAATCACCCAAACACACGGGTGGGTCAGCGATGGTGGTGGTTCCGTGTCGTCACAATGTGGTCACACTGAGAGAATCACCCAAACACACGGTGGGTCAACGATGGTAGTGGTTCCGTGTCGTCACAATGTGGTCACACTAAGAGGATCACCCAAACACACGGTGGGTCAGCGATGGTGGTGGTTCCGTGACGTCACAATGTGGTCACACTGAGAGAATCACCCAAACACACGGTGGGTCAGCGATGGTGGTGGTTCCGTGACGTCACAATGTGGTCACACTGAGAGAATCACCCAAACACACGGTGGGTCAGCGATGGTGGTGGTTCCGTGTCGTCACAATGTGGTCACACTAAGAGAATCACTCAAACACACGGTGGGTCAGCGATGGTGGTGGTTCCGTGACGTCACAATGTGGTCACACTAAGAGAATCACCCAAACACACGGTGGGTCAGCGATGGTGGTGGTTCCGTGTCGTCACAATGTGGTCACACTGAGAGAATCACCCAAACACACGGTGGGTCAGCGATGGTGGTGGTTCCGTGACGTCACAATGTGGTCACACTAAGAGAATCAAGCGATGGTGGTGGTTCCGTGTCGTTACAATGTGGTCACACTAAGAAAATCAAGCGATGGTGGTGGTTCCGTGTCGTCACAATGTGGTCACACTAAGAGAATCACCCAAACACACGGTGGGTCAGCGATGGTGGTGGTTCCGTGACGTCACAATGTGGTCACACTAAGAGGATCACCCAAACACACGGTGGGTCAGCGATGGTGGTGGTTCCGTGTCGTCACAATGTGGTCACACTAAGAGAATCACCCAAACACACGGTGGGTCAGCGATGGTGGTGGTTCCGTGTCGTCACAATGTGGTCACACTAAGAGAATCACCCAAACACACGGTGGGTCAGCGATGGTGGTGGTTCCGTGACGTCACAATGTGGTCACACTAAGAGAATCACCCAAACACACGGTGGGTCAGCGATGGTGGTGGTTCCGTGACGTCACAATGTGGTCACACTAAGAGAATCACCCAAACACACGGTGGGTCAGCGATGGTGGTGGTTCCGTGACGTCACAATGTGGTCACACTGAGAGAATTACCCAAACACACGGTGGGTCAGCGATGGTGGTGGTTCGGTGACGTCACAATGTGGTCACACTAAGAGAATCACCCAAACACACGGTGGGTCAGCGATGGTGGTGGTTCCGTGACGTCACAATGTGGTCACACTAAGAGAATTACCCAAACACACGGTGGGTCAGCGATGGTGGTGGTTCCGTGACGTCACAATGTGGTCACACTAAGAGAATCACCCAAACACACGGTGGGTCAGCGATGGTGGTGGTTCCGTGACGTCACAATGTGGTCACACTAAGAGAATTACCCAAACACACGGTGGGTCAGCGATGGTGGTGGTTCCGTGACGTCACAATGTGGTCACACTAAGAGAATTACCCAAACACACGGTGGGTCAGCGATGGTGGTGGTTCCGTGACGTCACAATGTGGTCACACTAAGAGAATCACCCAAACACACGGTGGGTCAGCGATGGTGGTGGTTCCGTGTCGTCACAATGTGTTCACACTAAGAGAATCACCCAAACACACGGTGGGTCAGCGATGGTGGTGGTTCGGTGTCGTCACAATGTGGTCACACTAAGAGAATCACCCAAACACACGGTGGGTCAGCGATGGTGGTGGTTCCGTGACGTCACAATGCGGTCACACTAAGAGAATCACCCAAACACACGGTGGGTCAGCGATGGTGGTGGTTCCGTGACGTCACAATGTGGTCACACTAAGAGAATCACCCAAACACACGGTGGGTCAGCGATGGTGGTGGTTCCGTGACGTCACAATGTGGTCACACTAAGAGAATCAAGCGATGGTGGTGGTTCCGTGACGTCACAATGTGGTCACACTGAGAGAATCAAGCGCCGCACAGGGATACAACAACGTCTGTCTGCACATGAGTGTGCCCAATCCAAGTGCGTGCGCCCTTTGACACATGCGCCCTTTGACACGTGCGCCCTTTGACACGTGCGTCCATTGACACATGCGCCCGTTGACACGTGCCCCCTTTGACACGTGCGCCCTTTGACACGTGCGCCCTTTGACATGTGCGCCCTTTGACACGTGCGCCTTTTGACACGTGCGCCCTTAGACACATGCACCCTTTGACACGTGCGCCCTTTGACACGTGCGCCCGTTGACACGTGCGCCCGTTGACACGTGCCCCCTTTGACACGTGCGCCCTTTGACACATGCGCCCTTTGACACGTGCGCCCTTTGAACGTGCGCCCTTTGACACGTGCGCCCTTTGACACATGCACCCTTTGACACGTGCGCCCTTTGACACGTGCGCCCATTGACACATGCGCCCGTTGACACGCGCGCCCTTTGACACGTGCGCCCTTTGACACGTGCGCCCTTTGACACGTGCGCCCGTTGACACATGCACCCGTTGACACGCGCGCCCTTTCACACGTGCGCCCTTTCACACGTGCGCCCTTTGACACGTGCGCCCTTTGACACGTGCGCTCTTTGACACGTGCGTCCTTTGACACGTGCGCCCTTTGACACATGCGCCCTTAGACACGTGCGCCCTTTGACACATGCGCCCTTTGACACGTGCGCCCTTTGACACGTGCGCCCTTTGACATGTGCGCCCTTTGACACGTGCGCCCTTTGACACATGCGCCCTTTGACACATGCGCCCTTTGACACGTGCGCCCTTTGACACATGCGCCCTTTGACACATGCGAATCTCTTGAGAAAAAATCCACATATTTTTAGCACTATTTATCACAGGCGAAGTTCGGTAACCCTTTGAAAAGTACGTTGTGCAAACCGCTACTTTAACGAACGCATCTACGTCCTTGCTCTGTGATTTAGGCAAAGAGGTTTGTGCGTTTGATATAAAGTACTTTAATTTTGGTTATGCCCCTTATTGTTCTGAGCTACTTAAAGAGCTGTCACCGTGTCAACTTGAGACAATTTGAATCAGTACCCTTTTTTCTGTGATACAGCGAGCTACTGCAGAGCTTTGTTGTGACATATAACGGGAAAACGATAGCGGGCGGACGATACGTTGTCAAGTTTACACCATTCAAACCATCACCACGCTAAATATAGTTCAGCTCTTTGGAATTTACGAGTTCAAGTAAATGTACATTGCAAATGTATTTACGAAGCTAAAGAAGCATCTTGACCAGTTAATGTGCGTGAAGGCCAACAACCCTGTGCAGCGATTGGTTCTTTCATCGACACCACCACCCACCGACCTGCTCTGTCTCGCTAATGTCGGCTGGCCGTCCCCTTGTTGCTTTAAGTTGAAGGGAAGCACCACACCCGGTGTGTCACCTTCCAGGAGGCAAGTGCGTTGGTCCGCGATAATGGTGGTCAGGAGAGACTCCACATGTTTAGGCAGACGTACAACTGAATTCTTAGTGGCTGTTTTTGCTTACAGTTTTGACTTTTCTTCACAGCAGATTTTGTGTGTCTTGCCACAGCTACCGCCGCAAGCGAAAACGTCTGTAAATGACCTAACAGTTACGAACTCCTGATTGTTAAGACCTGATTTTTGTCAGAGTTTCTGAAGATCCAACAAGATGTGTTCCACTGTTTTCAGTTGTTACTGTCTTCCGTGTGGTTTGAGCTGGGGCAGCAGGTGGTGTGTTTCTTGATTCGTATTACTTGTAGAATGGCAACGGTGAGTCATATACGCGTTTGTGTTTCTTGATGATTCGTTCGTGTATGTACTGTTTATATAATCAGCTAGATATTGACTGTGTTTATTTAGACATCAATTTGTATTGTACTTTTGAATTAACAAGTAAGTCAGGGGCTTTAAAGCCCTCCAATTGTAAACATAGCTAGTGCTGCTAAATTTATGTTAATTGGCTTGTTACAAAACAACTTAAGATTCACACTCATGGTATTCGTTCTCGTTTTCGAAGTCACTGTTCACAAGAGATGAGTGTGTTGGGCCCCATGTTGTCACTACGGTGGACACTATCCCGATGTTTTGGAAAGTGAGTCAAAAAACTCCTATATCAACACACAATGACTACTCCCATATCAACACACAATGGCTCCCAAATCAACACACACTGACTACTCCTATATCAACACACAATGACTACTCCCATATCAACACACACTGACTACTCCTATATCAACACACAATGACTACTCCTATATCAACACACAATGACTACTCCCATATCAACACACACTGACTACTCCTATATCAACACACAATGACTACTCCTATATCAACACACAATGACTACTCCTATATCAACACACAATGACTACTCCTATATCAACACACAATGACTACTCCTATATCAACACACAATGACTACTCCTATATCAACACACAATGACTACTCCCAAATCAACACACACTGACTACTCCTATATCAACACACACTGACTACTCCCATATCAACACACACTGACTACTCCTATATCAACACACACTGACTACTCCCATATCAACACACAATGACTACTCCTATATCAACACACAATGACTACTCCTATATCAACACACAATGACTACTCCTATATCAACACACAATGACTACTCCTATATCAACACACAATGACTACTCCTATATCAACACACAATGACTACTCCCAAATCAACACACACTGACTACTCCTATATCAACACACAATGACTACTCCTATAAACTTGTCTGTGTTTTTTTTCAGGTCTCTTTTACTGGTAAAATCACGCTAGGCCAAACCACGTCACAAGGGTATGCACAGGGCACGTGCACGTTTACCCAGAGTGGCATTCAGACCTGGGAACCTGGCAAGTTCACATACTCTATCCTGTTCTACCCTAGCGATGGAGAACTACTAGTTAGTAAGCAAAACATATGTAAGTTGGAATTGTGATATAATAGCAAATTGGTTTAAAAAGGGAGATTGTGATCCCTGAGAGGATGGTTAGTTTCAAATTGTTATTGTATTTTGTTTAGCTAAAATAAGAACATTACTTTTTTTGTTGGAAAATACATCAACATCAATTGGATGCACGGTCAGGACTGTCAGGTAACGTATTTTGCTGTCTGAGTCTATAGGGTGCTTGATGTAGTAGTTGTAACTGTCTGTGTGATGTCCAAGCGGCACTTACTGTCTGAGTCTATAGGGTGCTTGATGTAGTAGTTGTAACTGTCTGTGTGATGTCCAAGCGGCACTTTCTGTCTGAGTCTATAGGGTGCTTGGTGTTGTAGTTGTAACTGTCTGTGTGATGTTGTCCAAGCGGCACTTACTGTCTGAGTCTATAGGGTGCTTGATGTAGTAGTTGTAACTGTCTGTGTGATGTTGTCCAAACGGCACTTGCTGTCTGAGTCTATAGGGTGCTTGATGTAGTAGTTGTAACTGTCTGTGTGATGTCCAAGCGGCACTTGCTGTCTGAGTCTATAGGGTGCTTGGTGTAGTAGTTGTAACTGTCTGTGTGATGTTGTCCAAGCGGCACTTGCTGTCTGAGTCTATAGAGTGCTTGATGTAGTAGTTGTAACTGTCTGTGTGATGTCCAAGCGGCACTTGCTGTCTGAGTCTATAGGGTGCTTGATGTAGTAGTTGTAACTGTCTGTGTGATGTCCAAGCGGCACTTGCTGTCTGAGTCTATAGAGTGCTTGATGTAGTAGTTGTAACTGTCTGTGTGATGTCCAAGCGGCACTTGCTGTCTGAGTCTATAGGGTGCTTGATGTAGTAGTTGTAACTGTCTGTGTGATGTCCAAGCGGCACTTGCTGTCTGAGTCTATAGAGTGCTTGATGTAGTAGTTGTAACTGTCTGTGTGATGTCCAAGCGGCACTTGCTGTCTGAGTCTATAGGGTGCTTGATGTAGTAGTTGTAACTGTCTGTGTGATGTTGTCCAAGCGGCACTTGCTGTCTGAGTCTATAGGGTGCTTGATGTAGTATGTGTAATTGTTTGTGTGATGTTGTCCAAGCGGCACTTGCTGTCTGAGTCTATAGAGTGCTTGGTGTAGTAGTTGTAACTGTCTGTGTGATGTTGTCCAAGCGGCACTTGCTGACTGAGTCTATAGAGTGCTTGATGTAGTAGTTGTAACTGTCTGTGTGATGTCCAAGCGGCACTTGCTGTCTGAGTCTATAGGGTGCTTGATGTAGTAGTTGTAACTGTCTGTGTGATGTCCAAGCGGCACTTGCTGTCTGAGTGTATAGGGTGCTTGATGTAGTAGTTGTAACTGTCTGTGTGATGTTGTCCAAGCGGCACTTGCTGTCTGAGTCTATAGGGTGCTTGATGTAGTAATTGTAACTGTCTGTGTGATGTCCAAGCGGCACTTGCTGTCTGAGTCTATAGGGTGCTTGATGTAGTAGTTGTAACTGTCTGTGTGATGTCCAAGCGGCACTTGCTGTCTGAGTTTATAGGGTGCTTGATGTAGTAGTTGTAACTGTCTGTGTGATGTCCAAGCGGCACTTGCTGTCTGAGTCTATAGGGTGCTTGATGTAGTAGTTGTAACTGTCTGTGTGATGTCCAAGCGGCACTTGCTGTCTGAGTTTATAGGGTGCTTGATGTAGTAGTTGTAACTGTCTGTGTGATGTTGTCCAAGCGGCACTTGCTGTCTGAGTCTATAGGGTGCTTGATGTAGTATGTGTAAATGTTTGTGTGATGTTGTCCAAGCGGCACTTGCTGTCTGAGTCTATAGGGTGCTTGATGTAGTAGTTGTAACTGTCTGTGTGATGTCCAAGCGGCACTTGCTGTCTGAGTCTAAAGGGTGCTTGATGTAGTAGTTGTAACTGTCTGTGTGATGTCCAAGCGGCACTTGCTGTCTGAGTCTATAGGGTGCTTGATGTAGTAGTTGTAACTGTCTGTGTGATGTTGTCCAAGCGGCACTTACTGTCTGAGTCTATAGGGTGCTAGATGTAGTAGTTGTAACTGTCTGTGTGATTTTGTCCAAGCGGCACTTGCTGTCTGAGTCTATAGGGTGCTTGATGTAGTAGTTGTAACTGTCTGTGTGATGTCCAAGCGGCACTTGCTGTCTGAGTCTATAGGGTGCTTGATGTAGTAGTTGTAACTGTCTGTGTGATTTTGTCCAAGCGGCACTTGCTGTCTGAGTCTATAGGGTGCTTGGTGTAGTAGTTGTAACTGTTTGTGTGATGTTGTCCAAGCGGCACTTGCTGTCTGAGTCTATAGGGTGCTTGATGTAGTAGTTGTAACTGTCTGTGTGATTTTGTCCAAGCGGCACTTGCTGTCTGATTTGTTGACTCACCTGAGTGACCTTGAGCACTGAGACTGCTTGTGCTTCGTCTCATTTCAAGGTCACAGTGTGGCCGTGATCAGATCATACATCGAAGAAAAGTGAATTGTGGTTTTTGAATATAGCGATATAAAATGTTACACACTTCTAAGGTTTCATGATCTTCACACAAACGCACATACGCACGTACGCACGCTCGATCGTATGCGCGCGCGGCGAGCGCGTCGTGTGCAATAATCAAGGACGAAAACAAATCGCATTAACGGCGATTGCAACACGTGTTGTTGATGCGTTGGGCTGAACACCAATATTATATTGTTTTCCATCACAGACCTAATTTATGTGTGTGTGTGTGTGTGTGTGTGTGTGTGTGTGTGTGTGTGTGTGTGTGTGTGTGCGTGTGTGTGTGTGTGTGTTTGTGTATGCGTGTGTATGTGTGTGTATGTATGTGTGTGTGTGTATGTGTGTGTGTGTGTGTGTGCGTGTGGGTGTGTGTGTATGCGTGTGTGTGTGTGTATGTGTATGTGTGTGTGCGCGTGTGTGTGTGTGTGTGTGTGTGTGTGTGTGTGTGTGTGTGTGTGTGTGTGTGTGTGTGTGTCGCCACGTGTTGGATCAGTCTGCGTGCAGTTATATCTATATATATATACGACTTGTGTCTGTCTGTCTATCTGTGTGTGTGTGTGTGTGTGTGTGTGTGTGTGTGTGTGTGTGTGTGTGTGTGTGTGTGTGTGTGTGTGTTTGAGTGTTTGATCGCCATGCACGGCCAAAGTTCTCGATGGATCTGCTTCAAATTTGGTGTCCATATTCAGATACACCCGAAACAAAATCTGGTCGATGAGATATTTCAATACGTGCTCTCAGCGCGCAGCGCTGAACCGATTTTGGTTCCACCTCAGCTATTTTGGTTCCACCTCAGCTACCCGGGCCCCCATACTGACAAACCAAAGCCAAAGTTCTCGGTGGATCTTTTTCAAATTTGGACACCGTATTCAGCTACACCCCGGACACAATATCATCGATGAGATATTTCAACACGTGTTCTCAGCGCGCAGCGCTGAACCGAATTTGGTTTTTGTGTTCATTTCACCATTATAAGTAACTCTTCCTTATCTTCTCATCTTCTCCATGTTTTCAGCGTTTACCTCCCTTCCTTCGTATGGTGCACTATAGTATCTTCGGATATTCCCGGCGTTCTGTTACTATTTTTAGAAGGTCACCGCAGTGTCCAGAACGTAAATTGGACCCGTAAATTATCCTCACTGTAAAAGTGCAAAGGTCGAATCAATTTATAGCCACGCGAAAAATACACTGTCATCTATCTCTCTATAGATACGGCTTCTCTGTGTTTGTGTGTGTGTGTGTGTGTGTGTGTGTGTGTCTCTATGTGAGCAACACCTGTGCATTGTTCAGTTCTGTTTGTGATGTGGTCTGGCGGCTTTTGTGTAATTTTATTTACTGGCCTTCCTTTGAGAAGCCATAACAGTTCAAAAGGGCTTAGAGATAAGCTCTAACTTGCTCAGTCCTGTTTGAGTGGAGTTCGCCTCCAAAGGTGATTAACACGGTTACATTCGTCGACAAGGATGGGACTCGATATGGTCAGGAATGGCATTATGGCCACTGAATCATTTTCGTGCTGTTCCCATTCCACGAATCTGGGAGGGACCTAAGCTTGGCGGGTCCATTGTTCGGACCCGGCGAAGCCGACGTATGGCTCTAAGTACTTCTTCCCGGCGAAGCCGGCTACCCGGCGAAGCGGGTATTCATTCTAGTACATGTATATATCTACAGAATGAACAACGTCAACAACCACCATACACTTGTACAACAACCATACACTTTAACAACCACCACACACTGTAACAACCACCATACACTGTAACAACCACCATACACTGTAACAACCACCATACACTGTAAGAACCCTCATACACTGTAACAACCACCATGCACTTTAACAACCACCACACACTGTAACAACCACCATACACTTTAACAACCACCACACACTGTAACAACCACCACACACTGTAACAACCACCATACACTACAACAACCACCATACACTGTAACAACCACCATACACTTCAACAACCACCATACACTGTAACAACCACCATACACTGTAACAACCACCATACAATGTAACAACCACCATACACTGTAACAACCACCATACACTGTAACAACCACCATACACTGTAACAACCACCATACACTGTAACAACCACCATACACTGTACCAACCACTATACACTGTAACAACCACCGTGTGTGTGTCTGTGTGTGTGTATGCGTGTGTGTGTGTGTGTGTTTGTGTGTGTATGCGTTTATGTGTGTGTGTATGTGTGTGTGCGCGTGTGTGTGTGTGTGTGTGTGTGTGTGTGTGTGTGTGTGTGTGTGTGTGTGTGTGTGTGTGTGTGTGTGTGTGTGTGTGTGTGTCGCCACGTGTTGGATCAGTCTGCGTGCAGTTATATACATGTATATAACTACAGAATGAACAACGTCAACAACCACCATACACTTGTACAACAACCATACACTTTAACAACCACCACACACTGTAACAACCACCACACACTGTAACAACCACCACACACTGTAACAACCACCATACACTGTAACAACCACCATACACTTCAACAACCACCATACACTGTAACAACCACCATACACTGTAACAACCACCATACACTGTAACAACCACCATACACTGTAACAACCACCATACACTACAACAACCACCATACACTGTAACAGCCACCATACACTGTAACAACCACTATACACTGTAACAACCACCATACACTGTAACAGCCACCATACACTGTAACAGCCACCATACACTTCAACAACCACCATACACTGTAACAACCACCATACACTGTAACAACCACCATACACTGTAACAACCACCATACACTGTAACAACCACCATACACTGTAACAACCACCATACACTGTAACAACCACCATACACTGTAACAACCACCATACACTGCAACAACCACCATACACTTCAACAACCACCATACACTGTAACAACCACCATACACTTTAACAACCACCATACACTACAACAACCACCATACACTGTAACAACCACCATACACTGTAACAACCACCATACACTACAACAACCACCATACACTGTAACAACCACCACACACTGTAACAACCACCATACACTGTAACAACCACCATACACTTCAACAACCACCATACACTACAACAACCACCATACACTGTAACAACCACCATACACTACAACAACCACCATACACTACAACAACCACCATACACTGTAACAACCACCATACACTGTAACAACCACCATACACTGTAACAGCCACCATACACTGTAACAACCACCATACACTACAACAACCACCATACACTGTAACAACCACCATACACTGTAACAACCACCATACACTGTAACAACCACCATACACTTCAACAACCACCATACACTTGGGTCAAGGTCACATGTATTTTGGTAGGAAAAATGTGTAAAGCAGTTCTTAGTGTATGATGTCATTGCTAGGTTTAGTTATTTGACCTTGACCCTGAAGGTCAAGGTCATGTAAAGGTCAAGGTCAAGCATGTGAGTCGCATGGGCTTTGCCCTTCTTGTTTGATATATTTTGCGACGACATTGCCTTGCCAGGAATGGATATGTATATCTATATTAAATATGTTCAGTTGACCTCACATTATTTGATTTTCTGTCTGTTCACTGGACAGATTGTTGGATCGAAATGCTTGTGAGTGTTTTGTTTTGTCCAAAAAAATAACACGTTCCATTTTCTAACTAATCTTGTTGATTTTGTATTCTGAATTTTAAAACGTTAACCCTAACCCTAATGTTTTTGGATTTCAGCATTATCAAGAGCAAAACCAACAACAACAACAACAACAACAACACCACCAGTACAAAGCACCACTGCCACAAAGAGAATATCCCTCACATCATTTGATGGTGAAAACGACGGGTCGCCAATAGAGCTTCAACGCGGTCAGGAGGCTTTTCTCATGACGTGTCGTTATGACAACACCACGGGATCTGCGGGCCACGTGACCTGGTGCAGAACAGGGTGAGCCGTCTCCTATCAGTATCAGATGATATCAGCCATGACTGGGATGAAATACACTCATGGGAAAAAAGTTAGGGACCACTTACGCAAACAAACACAGCTTCCAAACCTCCAAACAAAATTGAATCAAATGTGTAACATGTTTAATTCATTATCTCTGCGATCCTTTTCCAAAATATGGTGACATTTCCTTCATGCATTACGTGTCAACAAGCTCTGAAACAACATGGGGGTCGAACACAACATTTGCAAGTTCCGAACAGTTCAGTAATGGGTGTGTCCGCCGCGTTTTACGATGCCTTCTGCAGTCCTGTTCCGCATCGAGTTTACCAGCTTCCTGCAGAAGGCCTGAGGAATGGCCTGCCATACGATTTGGAGGAACTGAAGCAGTTGCTGCAGGTTCCTTGGGGGTGGGTGGTTGTTCCTCACTCGCCTGTCCAGCTCATCCCACAGGTGCTCGATGGGGTTGAAATCAGGGCTGCACGTCGGCCAGTTCATCCTGGTGACACCAGCCTGCTGGATGAAGTTGTTGACCAGCCTCGCTCTGTGAGGTGTCGCGTTATCGTCCTGGAACACAGCCTGCAAATCAATCTGGTGTAGAGCGGGTAAAACCAAAGGGGCGACAATCTCATCTCTGTAGCGCTGGCCCGTTAGGTTGCCAACAATGTGGTAGAAGGGGGTTCTGTGTCGAAAACTGAAGGCCCCCCACACCATGATGGAGCCCCCGCCGAAGGCCACCCTCTCCTGCACCAGACCGTTGTTGTACCGCTCACCCTGACGCATCCACACACGAGCCCGACCGTCATGATGGTGCAGATTAAAGCGGGACTCATCGCTGAACAGCACATCGGCCCATTGCTGGCGTGTCCACGTGGCATGGTTGTGACAGAACGCCAAACGAGCCTGGCGATGAGCTGCTGTCAGTCGTGGCCGTACAGCTGGACGACGTGATCGCAGGCCAACTTCGTACAGGCGCCTGCGGGTGGTTTTCGTGCTGACGTTGGTGTTTGTTGCCACCCTCAGCTGGCCCCTGATGATGTTTGCAGTGGTGCCTCGCTGCTGCAGAGCTTGTCTTCTGATGAAGCGATCTTCACGCTGTGTTGTCTTCTTAGGCCGTCCTGACCAGGGCCTCTCCAGAACGCTGTTGGTGGCCTGGAACTTCTGATGCAGCCTGATCACAACAGAATGGGACACTCCGAGTCGTCTGCCCACTTCTCGCTTGCTTACGCCGTCTTGCAGCCATGCGATGGCCCGGGCTTTGTTGAAGGTGGTCACCTTTCGTCTGGGAGGCATAGTGAGAAGATGGTGGCTAACAGAAAATCGCGGGGCTATAAAGCCTAACTGGTGACAACAGTTCACTCTCAACACATCCTCCCTGCACGTGCATAACGAATTGTTCATCTTTCCCGCCCAGGCTTGCCCACGCGCCAGCGTAAACATGGTCCACTTTTTGCAGTTTGGCAGTTTCTGTCTCGTGCCCTAGCCAGGCCTCCGTGGATCCCGAGCAAGTTTCCTGCCGACACAGCATTGCTCACCCACTCAGCCGTCTGGTTGTATAAACTTAGGAACAAGGAGTTTGGCACAGATGAAGTCAGCTGGGTTTTTCAAGGGCGGTCCCTAACTTTTTCCTTTTAGTATAGTTGGCAGACGATGACGATGCCATTATAAGAGTTTAATTTCAAAACAATGATTACAACGACAATGATGATTCTGATCAGGATGGAGATAGTGACGATAAAGATGATAGTGGCGCTGTTACCCTTGACATATCACAAGACGGAGATAGTGACGATAAAGATGATAGTGGCGCTGTTACCCTTGATATATCACAAGACGGAGATAGTGACGATAAAGATGATAGTGGCGCTGTTACCCTTGACATATCACAGGACGGAGATAATGACGATAAAGATGATAGTGGCGCTGTTACCCTTGACATATCACAAGACGGAGATAGTGACGATAAAGATGATAGTGGCGCTGTTACCCTTGATATATCACAAGACGGAGATAGTGACGATAAAGATGATAGTGGCGCTGTTACCCTTGACATATCACAAGACGGAGATAGTGACGATAAAGATGATAGTGGCGCTGTTACCCTTGATATATCACAAGACGGAGATAGTGACGATAAAGATGATAGTGGCGCTGTTACCCTTGATATATCACAAGACGGAGATAGTGACGATAAAGATGATAGTGGCGCTGTTACCCTTGACATATCACAGGACGGAGATAATGACGATAAAGATGATAGTGGCGCTGTTACCCTTGATATCTCCAATTACAAGTATGATTTCACGGAAGGCAATGCCAGGTGTGAAAGTATCGTTTTGACCATTAACACGTAAATGTATGTTTATCAACTTAAATGAAAACAATGACGAGTCGGGTAAGAATGACGCTGGAGATGATTATGGTGACACTGACATTTTGAACAATATTTCATTACTTGTATGTATTCAAAACGAATGTCTTTGGTGATGACAGAGTCTACTGAAGTTGACAGTGATGTTTTGTTGTAGCTCAACGTGTGGCGAGCAGTCAGACAGCGCGGGATCTAACACTAGAAGGCAATGTTTACCTCTTGTTGTTGTTTATGTGTGTGTGTGTGTGTGTGTGTGTGTGTGTGTGTGTGTGTGTGTGTGTGTGTGTGTGTGTGTGTGTGTGTGTGTGTGTGTGAGTGTGTGTGTGTGTGTGTGTGTGAGTGTGTGTGTGTGTGTGTGTGTGTGTGTGCGTGCGTGCGTGCGTGCGTGCGTGTGTGTGTGTGTGTGTGTGTGTCTGTCTGTGTGTGTGTGTGTGTGTGTGTGTGTATGTGTGTGTGTGTGTGTGTGTGTGTGTGTGTGTGTGTGTGTGTGTGTGTGTGTGTGTGTAGAGAACGATTCAGACTAAACTACTGGACCGTTCTTTATTAAATTGGACATGAGAGTTTCTGGGTATGATATCCGAGACGTGTTTTTCTTTTGTTTGTGATAAATGTCTTTGATGACATCATATCCGGCTTTTCGTGAAAGTTGAGGCGGCACTGTCACGCTCTCATTTTTTAACCAAATTGGTTGAAAGTTTGGTCAAGTAGTCTATGACGAAGGCCGGACTTCGGTATTGCATTTGAGCGTGGTGGCTTAAAAATTAATTAATGACTTTGGTCATTAAACATCTGAAAATTGTAAAAAAAAAATAAAAAAATTATAAAACGACCCAAATTTACGTTTATCTTATTCTCCATCATTTTCTGATTCCAAAAACATATAAATATGTTATATTTGGATTAAAAACAAGCTCTGAAAATTAAAAATATAAAATTTATTATCAAAATTATAGATATGATATGTTTGGATTAAAAACACGCTCAGAAAGTTAAAACGAAGAGAGGTACAGAAAAGCGTGCTATCCTTCTCAGCGCAACTACTACCCTGCTCTTCTTGTCAATTTCACTGCCTTTGCCATGAGCGGTGGACTGACGATGCTACGGGTATACGGTCTTGCTGCGTTGCATTGCGTTCAGTTTCATTCTGTGAGTTCCACAGCTTGACTAAATGTTGTATTTTCGCCTTACGCGACTTGTTATTACATTTTTTTGTTATTTGTAATTCATGGAATCGCATTATTGACCATTGTGCGTGTGATAGGGTGGAGTGGAAGGGGGGGATAGGCCAGGAAGCATAAATGAGACGCCAAGACAGAGGTTGCGATAACGTGACTTTTAATTAACGTATCACCAGAAAGCAAACACCAGTAAGTTTACACCAGAAAGTTAACACCAGAAAGCTAACACCAGAAAGTTAACACCAGAAAGTTAACACCAGAAAGTTAACACCAGAAAGTTAACACCAGAAAGTTAACACCAGAAAGTTAACACCAGAAAGCAGTGTCTGATGACACATGAAAAGAAAAGAAAACATAATATAAGTACATGGCATAACAAGTAAAACGCACCATTCATACCAATGCATCCTAACCATACATACATTCCACAATAAACCTAAACAATACAGCCAAAATCCTGCAGACACAGCATTCTCTGAAAGAGAATCCACAGTGAGTTAAACAACTCCACAACAGCTAATGTCAAGGGAAGTAACCAACATCTTCCCTTAGGCCTAAGCCTTGCATTGGAAAATGCTCTACATAAATTAATCAACTGCATGAACCGCAACTGCAAAATAATTGTTATTATTAAGTATGTTCATCGCCATGAAGACACATTTCATCGAGTTGAATAATAACGACAAGAATAAGAAAGATAACTCATGATACGAGTTCATTACCCAAAATATATATGTCAACCATAATTCCCGTTCATCAATTGTAGGGGTTTCTGCGCCTAAATCGTAAATAGGTAGCTTTACGGGCCAATGGCACTGAGGGCTTAACTTTGGGCTTTTAACCGACTACTACTCAGACTTTACTGATCTCCAGAAATAATATGTGATAAAATGGGGAAACATGGCAACGATACACATGGGTTACGATACACGCGCGAGTTTTATGTGCTAGACATTATTTAGCCCAGTGGAATGCTCGTACAAAATGTGTATATGTGTTTTCCCCAAACAAAGCCCATTGAACTGGCGGGAAAATGAGAACGAGTCTGCCTTACTTGATTCTCACGAGTCTTTAATTTACAAGACTCTAAAACAGCTTTAGAACAACTGGTCATCAAATATTAGAAGTTATTAACGCTCAATGTCAGCGTCAAATCATCAAAGTGATTAGAAACTGATCTAGCGAAAACACATCTCTCTGATAGATCAAAATGGCGTCAACATGTACATATATGCAAACATCATAGCATCAACTGAAACATAAGAATAGAGCATAAGGAAAGAATACAGCATAAGGAATGAATAAAGCATTTAGTTACTTACAGATTCTCCTCAGTGAACACACTTGCAACAGTAAACACAAGAGCACAGGTATCCGAATCTAACACCACAAGTCGACTGATTACAACTTCGCGACAAATTTGGTCAGCACTTCGACCGTTCACGTCAACCGACACAATCGAGCAGCACACAGCTCAGTATATCACAAATCGCGTTCTCTCTCTAGTCTAACTGGTCAGTCTTTTAAAGGCTGGCCACTTCCGATTCCCAATAGCCAATAGGAAAGGCTACCCGGTGTCAGACAACGGGGGGCGTCGTCTTAAGATTGCCTGCCAATGAAAGGGATCGTTAAAGAGGCAGAAATCGTTACAGAGGTGTCACGCACCGGAAATATTACGCACACCGGATAAGGCTCATTATATTACAACCAGTTACAAAGAAGGGGGAGAGGGGTAAGAGACTAAAACCTCCAAGCTACCTGGCATCTTCAATGATTGTACCCTGTCAAAAGAAATGACACCCACTTGACAAAACGCCGTCCAACGATACCCAGACAGTCTGGCGGCACATTACATAACGACCACCTAAATCTGAGATAAGAGGTTAGAAAGGAATCCGGTCAAGAGTCTACCCTACGATAGTAAACACACACAATAATCCTAGCTGGAGACACAACTTGGGTCAGGGGAAGATAATAGACAGGGGAGGCAACTGAGTCGGGCAGGAGATAATTACACAAAAAGACTGGATACGCCACTTGACTACATCCCCCCCAGCTCTATACCAACTGCGTCCTCGCAGGTACAGCGCCTCGGGAATAGCTGAAAATTACATCTATAAATCAAACACAAGTTCACCCAAGTGAAACAACAAATAAAATCAGAAACGGTAACGGATGACACGCACAGTCTCTTAGCTGAGCACAATAGCTAACAAGCAAGCAAGGCATGGTTACGCCACATGTGTGACTAAAGAGTTTTCATGATTTTACGAGGGGGTTGTTTAGCTGGGACTTAGAGTAAAGGGGCAGGACAAATTGAGCAGAGAATCCCACAATGTTATCGGGTCAGCGTCGTGAAGCTCTACGGGGGCTGGGGCTGTCGCAAGCCGATGCTCTTTCTCTGTGAGCTGCTGTTGCAACAATGCTTCCAGGTCTTTGCGAATGTGTCCTGCTGCTTTCCGCTCAATTGACACCTCTTCACACTTGAAGACTAACCGCTCTCTAAGTTGGCGTATTTCTAAGTCCTTCTGAAAACGTTCATCCTGTAACTGTTGTTTGGCCTCCAGTTCCTTCTTCAGTCGGGTCTCTAATCTGTCAATGGAGGCCTCGTGCTTCGACGTCAGCTGTTCCTGAGCAGTCACAACCTCCTCTGTCTGACTGCTCTGCTCGCGGGGCGGTTGCTTGATGGATGTTGACTGCTGGTCCACACGCAGCTCACTGGGCTGTCTCCATGACAGCGGTTGTTGACTCCCATGACGCTTGGTAGGGCACCTGCTCTGTAGATGGCCGTGGCGGTTACAAAGCCAACAACGTGGCTTCGCGGACGGTTGCTGATGACGAGAGGCAGCCGGCGGGCGTTGGTGCAAGGCAGCTCGAAGCTCTGCTGACTCGATGGCGAGTTCGCTGACTTGTAGTTGCAGGCTGCGTACCTCAGTGCTGCTCTCTGTTGCTTGATGTTGTTGCTTCGTCACCACCTCGAAATCATCTCTCATCCACCTGAGAGCTTCTGCACGGACTGCCGCAAAAGGGACAGCCTCACGCCCTCTCGCAAAGCGCATGAGATCCCGTCTCATGGCAGGCAAGAACAGTCCGTGCATGAATCGATCACGAAGTGCAGCATCGGTAACTGTACCGGCAACAACAGCATTCGTCTTCACCTGCAGAGCCTGCAACTTGTGGGCATATGAGAGAATGCCCTCCTCTTGACTCTGGGAGATGCTGTAGAACGACGCTAGTAGAGTGGAAATGCTGGCGTGGTCCCCAAACGTGTCCTGCAGGATGGTCAAGACTAAGTTGGCAGTGGCAGTCGCCTGAGGGGGGTGCAGGTTGATCTCCTTCTTGGCAGGCCCAGCAAGTGACTGGATCAGCCATTCAGCAGCCTCGCCGCCCAGCGCCTCCAGGTTGAAGTGGGCAATGATGCGACGAGCCTCTGTGACGTAGTCGTCTAGCAGACAGCCATCTTTGCTGCTAGTGAAGAGGGGAAGCCTGGGAGGGGAGAACATCTGCCACTGGGGTCTGGGAACCCCGTCGACCGCCATCTTGGATACGCCGAGTACCTCCTACACTGCTACCCCTGCTTTCTGGTGTTAAACTACGGCGTCTCTACTTCCTGAACCCTGCTCCGCATGCGCCAGATGTGATAGGGTGGAGTGGAAGGGGGAGGATAGGCCAGGAAGCATAAATGAGACGCCAAGACAGAGGTTGCGATAACGTGACTTTTACTTAACGTATCACCAGAAACAAACACCAGTAAGTTTACACCAGAAAGTTAACACCAGAAAGTTAACACCAGAAAGCTAACACCAGAAAGTTAACACCAGAAAGTTAACACCAGAAAGTTAACACCAGAAAGTTAACACCAGAAAGTTAACACCAGAAAGTTAACACCAGAAAGCAGTGTCTGATGACACATGAAAAGAAAAGAAAACATAATATAAGTACATGGCATAACAAGTAAAACGCACCATTCATACCAATGCATCCTAACCATACATACATTCCACAATAAACCTAAACAATACAGCCAAAATCCTGCAGACACAGCATTCTCTGAAAGAGAATCCACAGTGAGTTAAACAACTCCACAACAGCTAATGTCAAGGGAAGTAACCAACATCTTCCCTTAGGCCTAAGCCTTGCATTGGAAAATGCTCTACATAAATTAATCAACTGCATGAACCGCAACTGCAAAATAATTGTTATTATTAAGTATGTTCATCGCCATGAAGACACATTTCATCGAGTTGAATAATAACGACAAGAATAAGAAAGATAACTCATGATACGAGTTCATTACCCAAAATATATATGTCAACCATAATTCCCGTTCATCAATTGTAGGGGTTTCTGCGCCTAAATCGTAAATAGGTAGCTTTACGGGCCAATGGCACTGAGGGCTTAACTTTGGGCTTTTAACCGACTACTACTCAGACTTTACTGATCTCCAGAAATAATATGTGATAAAATGGGGAAACATGGCAACGATACACATGGGTTACGATACACGCGCGAGTTTTATGTGCTAGACATTATTTAGCCCAGTGGAATGCTCGTACAAAATGTGTATATGTGTTTTCCCCAAACAAAGCCCATTGAACTGGCGGGAAAATGAGAACGAGTCTGCCTTACTTGATTCTTACGAGTCTTTAATTTACAAGACTCTAAAACAGCTTTAGAACAACTGGTCATCAAATATTAGAAGTTATTAACGCTCAATTTCAGCGTCAAATCATGAAAGTAATTAGAAACTGATCTAGAAAACACATCTCTCTGATAGATCAAAATGGCGTCAACATGTACATATATGCAAACATCATAGCATCAACTGAAACATAAGAATAGAGCATAAGGAAAGAATACAGCATAAGGAATGAATAAAGCATTTAGTTACTTACAGATTCTCCTCAGTGAACACACTTGCAACAGTAAACACAAGAGCACAGGTATCGGAATCTAACACCACAAGTCGACTGATTACAACTTCGCGACAAATTTGGTCAGCACTTCGACCGTTCACGTCAACCGACACAATCGAGCAGCACACAGCTCAGTATATCACAAATCGTGTTCTCTCCTCTAGTCTAAATGCTCAGTCTTTAAAAGGCTGATCACTTCCGATCCCCTGTGGCGATAAGCCAATAGGAATCGCTACCCGGTGTCAGACAACGGGGGGTGTCGTCTTAAGATTGCCTGCCAATGAAAGGGATCGTTAAAGAGGCAGAAATCGTTACAGGGGTGTCACGCACCGGAAATATTACGCACAGCGGATAAGGCTCATTATATTACAACCAGTTACAAAGAAGGGGGAGAGGGGTAAGAGACTAAAACCTCCAAGCTACCTGGCATCTTCTATGATGCACCCTGTCAAAAGAAATGACACCCACTTGACAAAACGCCGTCCAACGATACCCAGACAGTCTGGCGGCACATTACATAACGACCACCTAAATCTGGGATAAGAGGTTAGAAAGGAATCCGGTCAAGAGTCTTCCCTACGATAGTAAACACACAATAATCCTAGCGGGAGACACAACTTGGGTCAGGGGAAGATAATAGACAGGGGAGGCAACTGAGTCGGGCGGGAGATAATTACACAAAAAGACTGGATACGCCACTTGACTACATGCGTAATCGGGAAAACTCTGCCCATAACGCGAAATGGACAGCGTTTTGCCGAAAATGTGCAAAGGCTTTTTAAACTTGCCCATTTGGCGAAATTGGCAGCCATACTTTGGTTTTAAAGTTCTCAACTACATTAGATAATCACCCCACTTAGACAGCTAGATGGTAGAATGAAGAGCTATCCCAATACTCGATCAGTTATGGCAATTAGTTATCTAAACAACGAAGTGACTGTGGTAAGATGAACAAAGTTAAAAAAAACAAAGGAATACTGTACTCACCAATACAAGAACGGGACAAGACGGTACGAATTTTCGCTTATGGAAGCTTCATCAGGAAAAACAAGAACACAAAAGACAACAAAAAGCAGACGCAACACGGAACGAACAAGGTTTGAAAGAAAATGGAGGGGAAACACGCAAAAAAGGGAAGGAACTCTAGGAACGGAAATGAATGAAAGGGGAGAGAAGTGGTTGGATGATGTCATGGGCACAGGCATACTAGACTAAAAGTGATACACATTCATAAAAGGGGGGGGGGGGGGGGGGGGTGGGGACAGAGGAAATAAATAAATAAAAAATAAATAAAAGGGGGGAGGGGGGAAAACAAACGTGCACACGCACACATACACACACACACACACACACACATACACACACACACACACACACACACACACACACACACACACACACATACACACACACACACACACACACACACACACACACACACACACACACACACACACACACACACACACACAACCAAACACATGAAATCACACATAAACACACACACACATTCACACTCAAACACACACACACACACGTACTGTAAATCCACAGTATGTTTGGGGAATACAAGTACATCACATTTTCGCATTCAAACCATCAGGTGTGGATGTGCCCAGGAATAATATAAAATCGGACTCTACTTGTTTTCTGTCTGTGGAGGTGCTGTACATTTGCCAGACACCTTTCACACGTGCATCCAGGGAGGTGTGGTTGCTGCTGTTGAAATGTTGGGCAACAGACCTACAGCGGCGATGCCGAATATCTGCCAGATGTTCGGTGAAGCGGGTAGAGAGGGTTCTTTCGGTCTCACCAATGTAGAGTACTTTGGGGCATTTGAGACAGGATATGGCATAGATGAGATTGCGGCTAGTGCAAGAGAACGTGCGTTTAATGTTGAAATCTTTTTGGGGGCCGGTCAGAGTGGTAGAATGGCAAATGTGGGGGCAGGTACAAAAAGTAGTAATGTTATTGTTTGTGCATTTTCGGAGTTATGCTCGACAAAGACCAACACAAACAGTAAAACCAAAACGAGGGCGGCAAAGCAATGTCAATGCAATGTTCTGGTGACACAAAATGAGTTTGCGAAATGGACAAGTCTTAGAACGCATGATCGGCAAAACACTGCCGATTTCGCGTAATGGTTAGCGTTTTGCCGATTACTCGAAATGGGTAAAAAAGTTGACGATTCCGCGAATTCGGCAATTCCGTAAATTCGGCACGACATAATATATACATTTGATAACATCATACCCCTTCGCAATGGAAAGTTGAGTCGGCACTGTGGCAAACGCATGTGCCCATATTATTGATTGAAATGTTGGTCCAGCAGCCCTTGACCTAGCCTGCACTATGCTTTGAACATATACATTAAACTGAATTTGCAAATAAAAAACACAAAATCGGTATTCTTTCTTTATTTGGTGTTTAACGTCGTTTTCAACCATTCAAGGTTATATCGCGACGGGGAAAGGGGGGAGATGGGATAGGGGAAAGGGGGGAGATGGGATAGAGCCGCTTGTAAATTGTTTCTTGTTCACAAAAGCACTAATAAAAAAATACATCATCGGTATTCTTTAATTCGTTCTGATTTACGAAATGTATAGATATGTATATATTCGTTGTGCTTTAATTGAGAACGTACGTCCTCAAGAATACAGAAACATCATTTTATGCAAAATAGGTTCCCTTATTGTACAACACCAAGTCCTGTCTCGGTCGATGGGTTTCAGTCAGCCAGGACCGTATATATAGATGAAGACTAATTCGATGTGTTTACTTTCAGCCTTAAATGCCGAGAGATTGGCTAAATGTTTTCAAAACATTTTAACTGCCATGTGGTTATTTTTCTAATTACTTCTACAGCGAATGTCCAGAAGGCAGCAGAATTTGTGGCACGAGGAATGGGACATGCGCGGAAAACATTGGTCAAGAAGTCGTTACACAATCGTGTGAAGGGTCCGAGCCCTGTGGAGTGACGCTGACCATTAAGAAAGGTAAACGAATGTGACAGTGCCTACTGTTACAATGTTAGCATATCAATGTGTTGTTGGCATGTTTAGTGGCTATCTACAATTATTGTTATCGTCTTTCTCAAAGTGTGCTGACCTGGTGTGGAGCTGTGAGTGTTATTGTCTTTCTCAAAAAGTGCTGACCTGGTGTGGAGCTGTGAGTGTTATAGTCTTTCTCAAAGTGTGCTGACCTGGTGTGGAGCTGTGAGTGTTATAGTCTTTCTCAAAGTGTGCTGACCTGGTGTGGAGCTGTGAGTGTTATAGTCTTTCTCAAAGTGTGCTGACCTGGTGTGGAGCTGTGAGTGTTATAGTCTTTCTCAAAAGGTGCTGACCTGATGTGGAGCTGTGAGTGTTATAGTCTTTCTCAAAGTGTGCTGACCTGGTGTGGAGCTGTGAGTGTTATAGTCTTTCTCAAAGTGTGCTGACCTGATGTGGAGCTGTGAGTGTTATAGTCTTTCTCAAAGTGTGCTGACCTGGTGTGGAGCTGTGAGTGTTATAGTCTTTCTCAAAGTGTGCTGACCTGGTGTGGAGCTGTGAGTGTTATCGTCTTTCTCAAAGTGTGCTGACCTGGTGTGGAACTGTGCTGACCTGGTGTGGAGCTGTGCTGACCTGGTGTGGAGCTGTAAGTGTTATCGTCTTTCTCAAAGTGTGCTGACCTGGTGTGGAGCTGTGAGTGTTATCGTCTTTCTCAAAGTGTGCTGACCTGGTGTGGAGCTGTGAGGTACGGGTTGAGACGGACGCTGAAAAACAACAACACACACGCAAACCAAGGCAGCAACAAACAAGCAAACCAAGGCAGCAACAAACAAGCAAACCTAGGCAGCAACAAACAAGCAAACCTAGGCAGCAACAAACAAGCAAACCTAGGCAGCAACAAACAAGCAAACCAAGGCAGGAACAAACTAGCAAACTAAGGCAGCAACAAACAAGCAAACCAAGGCAGCAACAAACAAGCAAACCTAGGCAGCAACAAACAAGCAAACCAAGGCAGCAACAAACAAGCAACCCAAGGCAGCAACAAACTAGCAACCCAAGGCAAACCAAGACAACAACAAACCAAGGCAACAATAAACTCAAGCAAACTAATGCAAACCAAGCCACACTAATCAAGCCATAACAAACCAAGCCACAACAAACCAAGCCACAGCAAACCAAGCCACAGCAAACCAAGCCACAACAAACCAAGCCACAGCAAACCAAACCACAGCAAACCAAGCCATAGCAGACCAAACCACAGCAAACCAAGCCATAGCAGACCAAACCACAGCAAACCAAGCCATAGCAGACCAAACCACAGCAAACCAAGCCATAGCAGACCAAACCACAGCAAACCAAGCCACAACAAACCAAGCCACAGCAAACCAAGCCACAACAAACCAAGCCACAACAAACCAAGTCACAACAAACCAAGCCACAACAAACCAAGCCACAACAAACCAAGCCACAACAAACCAAGCCACAACAAACCAAGCCACAACAAACCAAGCCACAGCAAACCAAGCCACAACAAACCAAGCCACAACAAACCAAGCCACAACAAACCAGGCCACAACAAACCAAGCCACAACAAACCAAGTCACACCAAACCAAGCCACAACAAACCAAGCCACAACAAACCAAGTCACCGCAAACCAGGCCACAACAAACCAAGCCACAACAAACCAAGTCACAACAAACCAAGCCACAACAAACCAAGCCACAACAAACCAAGCCACAGCAAACCAAGCCACAACAAACCAAGCCACAACAAACCAAGCCACAACAAACCAAGCCACAACAAACCAAGCCACAACAAACCAAGCCACAACAAACCAAGCCACAGCCAACCAAGCCACAACAAACCAAGTCACAACAAACCAAGTCACAGCAATCTAAACCACAACAAACCAAGCCACAGCAAACCAAGCCACAACAAACCAAGCCACAGCTAACTAAGCCACAGCAAACCAAGCCACAACAAACCAAGCCACAACAAACCAAGCCACAGCTAACTAAGCCACAGCAAACCAAGCCACAACAAACCAAGCCACAACAAACCAAGCCACAACAAACCAAGCCACAACAAACCAAGCCACAACAAACCAAGCCACAACAAACCAAGCCACAACAAACCAAGCCACAGCAAACCAAGCCACAGCAAAACAAGCCACATCATGCAATCCAAGCCACAGCAACCCAAGCCACAACAAACCAAGTCACAGCAAACCAAGCCACAACAAACCAAGTCACAGCAAACCAAGCCACAGCAAACCAAGCCACAGCAACCCAAGCCACAACAAACCAAGTCACAGCAATCTAAGCCACAACAAACCAAGCCACAGCAAACCAAGCCACAGCAAACCAAGCCACAACAAACCAAGCCACAACAAACCAAGCCACAGCTAACTAAGCCACAACAAACCAAGCCACAGCAAACCAAGCCACAACAAACCAAGCCACAACAAACCAAGCCACAACAAACCAAGTCACAACAAACCAAGCCACAGCAAACCAAGCCACAACAAACCAAGCCACAACAAACCAAGCCACAACAAACCAAGCCACAACAAACCAAGCCACAACAAACCAAGTCACAACAAACCAAGCCACAACAAACCAAGCCACAACAAACCAAGCCACAACAAACCAAGCCACAACAAACCAAGCCAGAGCAAACCAAGCCACAACAAACCAAGCCACAACAAACCAAGCCACAACAAACCAAGCCACAGCAAACCAAGCCACAACAAACCAAGCCACAACAAACCAAGTCACAACAAACCAAGCCACAGCAAACCAAGTCACAACAAACCAAGCCACAACAAACCAAGCCACAACAAACCAAGTCACCGCAAACCAAGCCACAGCAAACCAAGCCACAGCAAACCAAGCCACAGCAAACCAAGCCACAGCAATCCAAGCCACAACAAACCAAGCCATAACAACCCAAGCCACAGCAAACCAAGCCACAGCAAACCAAGCCACAGCAAACCAAGCCACAACAAACCAAGCCACAACAAACCAAGCCACAGCAAACCATGCCACAACAAACCAAGCCACAACAAACCAAGCCACAGCAAACCAAGCCACAACAAACCAAGCCACAACAAACCAAGCCACAACAAACCAAGCCACAGCAAACCATGCCACAACAAACCAAGCCACAACAAACCAAGCCACAACAAACCAAGCCACAGCAAACCAAGCCACAGCAAAACAAGCCACATCATGCAATCCAAGCCACAGCAACCCAAGCCACAACAAACCAAGTCACAGCAAACCAAGCCACAACAAACCAAGTCACAGCAAACCAAGCCACAACAAACCAAGCCACAGCAACCCAAGCCACAACAAACCAAGTCACAGCAATCTAAGCCACAACAAACCAAGCCACAGCAAACCAAGCCACAGCAAACCAAGCCACAACAAACCAAGCCACAACAAACCAAGCCACAGCTAACTAAGCCACAACAAACCAAGCCACAGCAAACGAAGCCACAACAAACCAAGCCACAACAAACCAAGCCACAACAAACCAAGTCACAACAAACCAAGCCACATCAAACCAAGCCACAACAAACCAAGCCACAACAAACCAAGCCACAACAAACCAAGCCACAACAAACTAAGCCACAACAAACCAAGTCACAACAAACCAAGCCACAACAAACCAAGCCACAAGAAACCAAGCCACAACAAACCAAGCCACAAGAAACCAAGCCAGAGCAAACCAAGCCACAACAAACCAAGCCACAACAAACCAAGCCACAACAAACCAAGCCACAGCAAACCAAGCCACAACCAACCAAGCCACAACAAACCAAGTCACAACAAACCAAGCCACAGCAAACCAAGTCACAACAAACCAAGCCACAACAAACCAAGCCACAACAAACCAAGTCACCGCAAACCAAGCCACAACAAACCAAGCCACAACAAACCAAGCCACAGCTAACCAAGCCACAGCAAACCAAGCCACAACAAACCAAGCCACAACAAACCAAGCCACAACAAACCAAGCCACAGCAAACCAAGCCACAGCAAACCAAGCCACAACAAACCAAGCCACAACAAACCAAGCCACAGCAAACCATGCCACAGCAAACCAAGCCACAGCAGAACAAGCCACAACAAACCAAGCCACAGCAGAACAAGCCACAACAAACCAAGCCACAACAAACCAAGCCACAACAAACCAAGCCACAACAAACCAAGCCACAACAAACCAAGCCACAGCAAACCATGCCACAACAAACCAAGCCACAACAAACCAAGCCACAACAAACCAAGCCACAGCAAACCAAGCCACAGCAAACCAAGCCACAGCAAACCAAGCCACAGCAAACCAAGCCACAGCAAACCAAGCCACAGCAAACTAAGCCACAACAAACCAAGCCACAGCTAACAAACAGAAAGGAAAGGCCTGAGGTCGGTAAAGTGACATTCATTGGGAGAGAAAGAAAGACACTGACAGAGTAATACAAAAATACACATCATACGAGAATTATTACGGCACAAACATGTGTTTCTGTTTCTGTGTCATCCAGTACGTCAATGTGACGGCGGGACGTACTCTTGCTACGTGTTTTCGTCTGGGAATGTTAGCAACTACGATGTTGCCTCACTCACAGTGTCTGTTAAAGGTAAGTAACCCTGCTCAATGTGTACTTTTAACTCACCCTGCTCAATGTGTACTTTTAACTCACCCTGCTCAATATGTACTTTTGACTCACCCTGCTCAATGTGTACTTTTGACTCACACTGCTCAATGTGTACTTTTGACTCACCATGCTCAATGTGTACTTTTGACTCACCCTGCTCAATGTGTACTTTCGACTCACCATGCTCAATGTGTACTTATGACTCACCCTGCTCAATGTGTACTTTTGACTCACCCTGCTCAATGTGTACTTTTAACTCACCCTGCTCAATGTGTACTTTTGACTCACCCTGCTCAATGTGTACGTTTGACTCACCCTGCTCAATGTGTAATTTTGACTCACCCTGCTTAATGTGTACTTTTAACTCACCCTGCTCAATGTGTACTTTTAACTCACCCTGCTCAATGTGTACTTTTAACTCACCCTGCTCGATGTGTACTTTTGACTCACCCTGCTCAATGTGTACTTTTGACTCACCATGCTCAATGTGTACTTTTCACTCACC
This sequence comes from Littorina saxatilis, assembly GCF_037325665.1. Lineage (NCBI taxonomy): Eukaryota > Metazoa > Mollusca > Gastropoda > Littorinimorpha > Littorinidae > Littorina > Littorina saxatilis. The sequence goes on along the minus strand of NC_090254.1, from coordinate 1,221,573 downwards.
TTGCTCAATGTGTACTTTTGACTCACCCTGCTCAATGTGTACTTTTGACTCACCCTGCTCAATGTGTACTTTTGACTCACCCTGCTCAATGTGTACTTTTGACTCACCCTGCTCAATGTGTACTTTTAACTCACCCTGCTCGATGTGTACTTTTGACTCACCCTGCTCAATGTGTACTTTTGACTCACCATGCTCAATGTGTACTTTTGACTCACCCTGCTCAATGTGTACTTTTGACTCACCCTGCTCGATGTGTACTTTTGACTCACCCTGCTCAATGTGTACTTTTGACTCACCCTGCTCGATGTGTACTTTTGACTCACCATGCTCAATGTGTACTTTTGACTCACCATGCTCAATGTGTACTTTTGACTCACCATGCTCAATGTGTACTTTTGACTCACCCTGCTCAATGCGTACTTTTGACTTACCCTGCTCAATGCGTACTTTTGACTCACCCTGCTCAATGTGTACTTTTGACTTACCCTGCTCAATGCGTACTTTTGACTTACCCTGCTCAATGTGTACTTTTGACTCACCCTGCCCGGGGCCCGGTAGCTCAGTTGGTAGAGCACTGGACTTGTGATCGAAAGGTCGCAGGTTCGAATTCGGGCCGGGACGGACACGGATCAACTTTATGTGCAGACCCAGAGACGGAAGCCATGTCCCACCCCCGTGTCATCACAATGGCACGTAAAAGACCTTGGTCATTCTGCCATAAGTGCAGGTGGCTGAAAACACCTAAACACGCAGACACCTGGGTAGCGCGACTCCGTTGCTGCTAGCTTTCCACTGGGAGGAAGCGACCCGAATTTCCCAGCGATGGGACGATAAAGTAATGAAAATGAAAAAAAAAAATGCTCACTGCGTACTTTTGACTCACCCTGCTCAATGTGTACTTTTGACTCACCCTGCTTAATGTGTTCTTTTGACTCCGTAACACATTGTGACTCTTGTTCACTTCTCTACTTGCTTTTGATTTAATTGGGGACCTGACGATTTTTGTTGTTGAAGTAAAGAAGTAATCTGCCAACTAACGATATAACTACAGCAGGTTGACGAGATTGATCTTGATGACGTAGCTGATGACGTGGAGACTGGTACTGTATGAGACACTGTTGAAAACCCTCCACCAAACCCGGCAGCATTAGCTGATAACGACTTGACTGATATCGGCCAACTTCCTTGTATGATCATTTGATCGAATTCAGGACTTGCGTCAGAAGATAATGAAAACATATCTATCAGCATTGCAAACATGTTGAATCCAAACGAAATATATCAACAAAACCTGCACAATTACACACAACATAACTATATTTGGTTTAAACATAAGTTTATTTCAACAAAGGTTACAATCATGACATGTTTTCAAAGTTCACAGAAACAGCAACAAGCTAGAAGCTTATAGTGGTGTTCCTGCATGACAGTACAACATAATAATAAGGCGGTAACGTCGGAACAATCTGTCTCAATAAACCAAATCTATTAATAACGTAATTAACGTTGCATAATGATTATAAAGAAAGACAGTAAAAGGAAGGAGGGGGGGGGGGAGAAGAAGATGAATAAAAGAAGAGGGATGGGTAGGAGATGTGCAGAAGTTAAAGTTGTTGTCCGGCTTGTAGAGCATGGCGACAGGACACGACAATAGAATGAACAAAGAAAACAAGTCGCGTAAGGCGAAAATACAACATTTAGTCAAGTAGCTGTGTCGAACTCACAGAATGAAACTGAACGCAATGCAACGCAGCAAGACCGTATACTCGTGGCATCGTCAGTCCACCGCGCACGGCAAAGGCAGTGAAATTGACAAGAAGAGCGGGGTAGTACCTGCGCTGAGAAGGATAGCACGCTTTTCTGTACCTCTCTTCGTTTTAACTTTCTGAGCGTGTTTTTAATCCAAACATATCATATCTATATGTTTTTGGAATCAGGAACCGACAAGGAATAAGATGAAAGTGTTTTTAAATTGATTTCGAAAATTTAATTTTGATAATAATTTTTATATATTTAATTTTCAGAGCTTGTTTTTAATCCAAATATTATAACATATTTATATGTTTTTGGAATCACCAAATGATGGAGAATAAGATGAACGTAAATTTGAATCGTTTTATATATATTTTTTTTTTTTACAATTTTCAGATTTTTAATGACCAAAGTCATGAATTAATTTGTAAGCCACCAAGCTAAAATGCAATACCAAAGTCCGGCCTTTGTCGAAGATTACTTGACCAAAATTTCAACCAATTTGGTTGAAAAATGAGAGCGTGACAGTGCCGCCTCAACTTTCACAAAAAGCCGGATATGACGTCATCAAAGACATTTATCATAAAAAAGAAAAAAACACGTTCGGGGATATCAATCCCAGGAACTCTCATGTCAAATTTCATAAAGATCGGTCCAGTAGTTTGGTCTGAATCGCTCTACACACACACACACACACACACACACACACACACACACACACACACACACACACACACACACACACACACACACACACCACGACCCTCGTCTCAATTCCTCCCTCTACGTTAAAACATTTAGTCAAAACTTGGACTAAATGTAATAAAAGGGAAAGAGATAGAGGAAAGGAGAGGGAGAGAGATAGAGAGAGAGAGAGAGAGAGAGAGAGAGAGAGAGAGAGAGAGAGAGAGAGAGAGAGAGAGAGAGAGAGAGAGAAAGAGAAAGAGAAAGAGAGAGAGAGAGTACATAAGAAAACATCCCAATTCCATATATACCAATAACAATCCCTATAACTTCTTAATTAAAATTAGACTTAAATGATCTATAATGAATGGGGCATACTGCACTCAAATTCGTTTTGCCCCAAGTCGGCCAGTTGAAATAATATATTCCTGGACATTATTAAAAACAGATTCATTTAATTCTGTTGACAAGCTTGCATCACCAAATAAGAGTGTTGATATCGTAATTTGATCAGTGGGGAGAGTACTTATTGTTCTGGTTCGGTCTCTATCGTATTGAGGGCAATCTAAAAGAAAGTGTTTTACATCTTCTGATGCGTGGCCATAGGCACACGCTGGATTATTGCTCAAATGCCTATCGACTAGGTGCTGGTTTAAATCGGTCATGCCTAACCTTAATTTACTGTGAATCACTTGGACCTGTCGTTCTCCAATGTAAAAATACGGTGGAACAACTGGATCGTTAGCAGTTAAATATCTGTTAAATTGGCTTATGGATTCGATAAGTTTGATTTCATCAGGCAAGGCATTCCATAGATGTGTTGTTGATGGGAAAAACGATGATTTGTACAATTCTGTTTTATACGATGGAATCTTGCGTTCTAGTGGGCGTCTCCTGTGATACGGGTTTTCTGCAGATACGAGAGGTGGGAGTTCAGCACTTAAATAAGGGGGAACTTTGTTATGGACAATTTTATGAAATAATATTAATTTATGGCGTTTGCGTCGTTCAGAGAGTGTAGTAAAACCCGATTCTTGATATAATTTACGGTGACTTGTTCCCCGAACTGTTCCAATAATAATTCGTATTGCCTCTAAGTGAAGACCTTCTAATTCATCTGCCAATCCGGTAGTGCAATTATCCCATACAACATCTGCGTAATCAATACTTGGCAATATGAATGATTTGTACATATTCTCTAGGGATTTTCTGCTTAATCTATATTTATATGAGCGCAGACAAGAAATCAATAAGCGGCATTTGGCTACGATAGATTTTGTTTGGGACTCCCATTTACAATTATTTTGAACGATTACACCTAGGTGCTTGTGCTTTTCTACATCTTGTAATGTGTTATCGCCAAACTTTAATTCAGTAAAATCCGGATTCTGTTGTCTGCCTAAATTTAATAATTCGGTTTTAGTTTGATTGAAAAGAACTTTCCACTTTTTTGCCCATTTAAAAATTTTACTCAGGTCTGAATATAAAATCTCGGCTCTGAGAACAGGATTTTCAATGGATAAATACAAACTTGTGTCATCAGCGAATAATTTAATAACAGATTCAATATTTTTTACTATATCGTTAATATAAACGAGGAACAACGTAGGGCCTAATACTGATCCTTGTGGGACTCCTGCTGAGACGGGTAAATATATTGACTTATTTCCTTTTAAAACAACTGCCTGTTTACGCCCAGAGAGGTAATCTTGGAACCAGAGTAAGAGCCGTCCACGTATTCCGATTGCTTCCAGTTTCCTAATGAGGCCCTTGTGCCATACTTTATCAAACGCTTTAGATATGTCAAAAATACGGCTTGTGTAGGAATATTATTGTCTAGAGATTTACACAAGTCATTATACAAAGAAATTAACTGGTAGGTGGTGGAGTCTTTTGGTATAAATCCAGACTGGTAAGGCGTAAGAATGCTGTTGAGAGTTAAGTATTCGAATACTCGTGACTGGACACATTTTTCAAACACTTGTCCGATACAGCTTAGGAGAGAAATGGGTCGATTATTTGAACAATCAGTTTTATCTCCTTTTTTAAAGATCGGTGATACATGGGCTTTTTTTCCATTCCATTGGAAACCTGCCTTCCTGGAGAGATCTGTTATACAAGAGGGTTAAAGCTTCTGAGATGTGCCTGGCACTAGATATCAAAATTCTGTTGTGCACCTGGTCGGGACGGGATTTTTTTTTCACACGTCAGTTACGGGCTTTCAATCCCGAAGGCTGGTTCCGAGTAACTACAAACGTAATCGGAAGTTCCGATATTTACCAAGTCAAAGAGCCGAATCGAACACTATCCTTGCGTCATCCAGAGATACTGTACAGATCTATGCGTCATCTTTGCAAGCAGCTTCGGAGATTTCAAAATGTTTGCTGTGTGCAACACATGTTCAACGACAACATCTAATACGGATATTTTGGATGTTTTGAAGGAAAGAACTTCTCAGTTTTTCTTGTCGTAAAACTAAAATACACCCTCTAATTAAAAAGCATGCACGCGTATGGGAGCCACAAACCGCATGCATACTGGCACACGCTGATGCTGGTGATTCTGACTTTACACTGTTACAACTTAGATCTAACGGAACTTGATCACGTTAGATCAACAGTGCTATTATTTTGTAGAAACTAAAAAGGCACTCGGAGTCCAGTAACAACATATTGAAGTATCTGTGAATGTGTTTCTGGTAATTAAATGGGAACTCTGGTGTACAAGAGGTCTTCTGCTGCAGTGGTGTCTAGATCTGGGTTTTGAAGGCTTCCACCGAGGCTGATGATACTGCCTGTGGTGGGAGGGCGTTCCATTTGCCAATGGTGCGAGGAAAGAAAGACTGCTGTCTGTATGATGTTCTGCAGGCTGGGAGTTTATGAGCCTCAGCATGGATTGCGCGAGTGCTGAGTGCTGAGTGCAATTCTTTTCGCTCTATCCTATTAATTCACACATTGACCCTGTAGCAGTGACGATCATTTCTAGATTGCAATCGGCAAAGTTCGTAGCTCGGATTGCACTCACTCCAGCGCTACCGTGTACTGGGTCAGCGAGACACGAACGACAACTCAAATCGATAAGCATCCGAACACATCGGAACTTCCGTTTACGTTCGTAGCTACTCGGAAATAGCCTTCGGGATTGAAAGCCCGTAACTGACGTGTGAAAAAAAAATTCGCGGTCGGGACCAGCGGCTTTTGTTTTATCAAGGTTTATTAAAACTGTTTCTACTTCCTGAGTACGTAGGATCACATCGTCCAAGACACTATCTAATCTGTCAACGTCAGGAACGTTGTCATCATCATCTGGTAATTTTGACTGTTCAACAAAGAATTTATTGAAGAGTGTTGCTTTTTCTTCATTTCCAAATATTAAGGGTGGAATTTCGTCAGCGTTTGAACCTCTTTTCGCCAAGAACGATTTAACTAATTTCCACCAACTTTTTGTCCCGAAATTATTCATGTCTGATACTCGAGCGTCAATTTCTTTTAAATATTCTAATTTCCGGGTTCGTATAGCATCTGTGTAATCGTTGCGGATATTGCGAAAGGTTTCCCATGCATCGGGTGTATCCAAACGAACTGCTATTGTATGGACAACTCTTTTCTTATTCCGTAATTTCAATATGTCTGATGTTAACCAGGTGGCATCGTTTTCACGCACAGTTACCGTTTTAACAGGCATACATTTCTTTGCTAATAATAATAACTTTTCTGAAAACGTCTGTGTTGCCTTGTCAATACAATCTTGACTCGCGATCTCTATCCAATTAACGTTCTGTAATTCAATCGTTAGTGCATCAACGTTTAGTTTATTATAATCAAAAATAACACGTTTAAATCTATTATCTTTCGGAATCTGATTTTTCAACTTCAGTAATGGAACTGAGTAATCACTACAAACTGGTGGCAGGACCAAGACCTCGTCAACAATGTCCGTACTTGCTGTTAGAATCAAATCAATACAGGTTTTGGAAATTTCGGTTATTCGGGTTGGGAATTCAACCAATTGGTGTAAATTATTCAGAAAAATAATATCTAATAAGTGAGTGGAGGGATTATTACTGTAATCAGAATTAAAATCTCCAAGAACAAAATATTTGTGGGGTAAATTGCCAACCGTTCTAATTGACTGGTCGACCAACTTCCAATAATCTACGGTTGAATTTGGAGGTCTGTAAAAGGAACCAACAAGAATTGTCTCCTGATTCAATTTCGTTTCAATCCAGACTGCTTCTAGATCTGTAACATCTAAGTCAGGTCTGTATTTGCAAACTAAATTATTCTTAACATAGACTGCAACCCCACCGTGTGGATCATTTTGTCGATCTTTTCGTACTGGTAAATGAAAATCTTGAATACGAATTTCATTATCAATGACTGCTTCTGATAACCAAGTCTCGGACATGGTAACAATATCAAATTGCTTCATTTCAAATTTTAAAATATCCAATTTATGTCTTAGACTTCTCACGTTCATGTGTACGACGACCAATTCCCCCGAAAGCCTTGTGTCCCGAGGTCCAGGATTTAAATGCACATCACCAGCCAGCAATATTAAATTCAATATATGGAATAAAACAAAAACTACAGAGATTGCCATACAAATAAATACACGACTAGACCTGTCAAGGCTACGTGTTACAATAAAATCTGTTTGGACAGGAGGACATGTGTTTGCTTTACAACGTGAAGTGGGAGTCAAGGAATTCAGGAAGAAAAACAGCATTAGTGCCACAGCACAACCGTCATCACCTTAGAAAAAAAAGAACTAAAAATGCCGGGATCTGTTCCCTATTCAGGAAGGATAATTTTCGTGAAAGTCTGTTAGCAGTGGGGCAAAACCCGCCGATTCTAGCCCTGTGACTTTGAACATGTACTGGCATTACGTGATAGCATCTTTGAAGAGTTTAGCATGTAGTCTGGGCCAGAAAGGCGGAATGCATGCCTGGGAAAATACATTTTTTAAGTAAGAAGTACAACATTCTCTGGAATACATGGTACAATATGAAATATCACATCTCTCTGAATATTCAAAACTCTGGGAATATTTATGCAGACACATAGTATTAGACAAGGGACATAAGAAAAATAGAGAGTAAACAACACAATAGACAACTTATGACTTTATACAGAACACAAGTAAGAAGGAGAGGAGGAAAGAATACAGAATAAATCAGTTTTCAGACAAAGTAAAGTAAATGGATACGATGGTGATAGAATTATCAGGTAAGTGAATAGGTCACACGAATGGCTGTGAAGACATTCTACGTCAAATACACAATATTGCATGTGTTATACAGCAGGGTGAATTATGAGTAGCATTTGAATTAGGCACAGCTATGTACATTTGAGTATTAAAGTATGAACACACGAGTTGGACGACGTGGTGTAAGTGAGGTTAATGTAGCCTGTACGATCATGACAAATGAGAAGGTAAAACGAAGCGAGCATGACAGGGGTGAAGACATATAAACAAAAGTATGTGCATTCACTATAAGACTATATATGCTTGTATTACAACGATGTTAACAAATCTTTGGATACATCACTTGTTAACAGTGCATTGATACGGCAAAGTCGAATCTAAATATTGAAAGCAATGAAGAGATTCGCACACAGACATGCGTTGAAACACGACGCATGCCCCCGGTCGTTCACATGCACATACACACTCATTCGCGCACACACACACACACACACACACACACACACACACACACACACACGCACACACACTCGCACACACACTCGCACACACACTCGCACACAAACACGCGCGTGCGCGCACACACACTCCACCCTCACAAACACACACAAACGTACACACGCTGGCACTCACACACCCTCACAAACACACACACACGTATCCGCTCACACACAGCGCACGTACACATACTGTATCATCAGTTCCGATGTCTGGAGTGCGCATATACCATAACTAGATGTGTCAAGTTTCAATATATCACATGAGGTGATTATGAAACGGTTAGTTACTTCTAACTAACTAACCACACCACGATCCACTCTCGCAGTCATACAATTAAATAGAAACAACAAAAGTATAAGTTTCAGACGCCTGTTTATGTAATAACTCGCCACCTCCCTCGAGACTTTACTCCAAAATATGTTCTTTTACGTTCAACACGTAAACACAGTGGTCACTGACAAAAATGCCAGTTAAAGTATAGAAATTATAGTAACACGCTGATCCCGTGTATAGCTAGGAAAATGTACTGATCTGCTTAAAAGTGCCAATGTATGCAGGTGTCACACACCCCACGTTGTCACCACTCGAATATAATCATGAACATAAAAGATGACAACGGTGGTAAACAGGGTGCAAAGACATGGTGCACTTAGCTTTGTTTCGCCACTGAGTGGACGGCCCGTATGTTAGTTCATAGTCTCCACAACTGCTCCGTCAAAAGAAGTGCCGGTTGGTGTGACGACGAAGCAGGGAACAGTGGAGACATCGGGCGCCTCACCCAGTCGCTGGTTAACCGGTTAGCTGGTTACATCAGATGATCCCGGTTACAGCATACAGCGATGACCCGGTTACAGCATACAGCGATGACCCGGTTACAGCATGCAGTGATGACCCGTAGTCGGCAGTTACGTAGCGTAGAAAAACGCAGCAGACAATAGTAGGTAGAAAGGCTGCAACAAAAAGCATCGGTGCACTAAACATGCCACGCTACCCCTCAACCTCCACCTTTTAACATGTCATCTTTACATATCTCATCGAGCACGTGGGCCTGCACAAACGAACTTTTACAACAACAAATCCGCTATTTCCTTCCTTCTCTCCATATCTGCAAAAACCATAAACAGATTATTATTTTAGCGTCACAAAGAGCAAATTATGCGCTAACCTGGAAAGAACAACAAAGAGTATTTCATTCCACAAACACAGACTCGTCAACAGCGTTAAATAATGATCCCAGCGAAGCTGGAGGTATCCCATGTAGTCCAGGCATCTTAGCCACTTTAGTGAAGGGAACGTTGAAGTGACAATGACTAGGTTTAAAATGTCCCTTATCAGAAAGTTCAACCTCATTCGTTTGATGTTTATTAAGCACATTTTCATATAAAGTTGGCGCTTCATACGGAAAAATGGCTTTGAAATTGACCCAAATCCTTCTTTGGGCTCTGTAAATGTCGTTTGGGGGTATGGTTGTAAAATGGTATCTACTGGTCACCCCAATGTATAAACTGAAAACTATTTCTGCACCAGAACACGCAGAAAGGATTGTATCTGCCTGATGTCTGATGCTTTTCAAAATCCCCAACCACTAACACCTTCAAAACGGACTTTAACTGACACTGTTGTTTTTCCCTATATAATCCTTACTATTTTTCCGAGACGTCGTCGTGTTGTGTATTTAGCTTGCCACAACCTCATACATGGTCCTAAAAGTTAAAGTTGAAGAAAATACTAAAGATAAATGAAAAAGCTGACGCAGTGTCATTCGCACCGTGAATCCCCCCATGGGAACATACTAAAGTCTGGTTCCAAATAGGCTCAATTTCCTTCTATTTCTTTGTATTTCTGCCTCGTAGGGGTAGGGGTGTTCAAACCAAAGGCACCTTTAAACCAAAATTCAAATCACACATCTTACAATACTAAGACACTCAGCAGTAAAAGGGTGTCTGCTGGTAAAAAATTCCAAACAATCCTAAAAGTACTTCACTACTAAAAGTGCTTTTAAAAAGAGCCGTTATTTTTCCCTCTATATTCAGTATTGTGTTTTCTGCGAACATGTAGTCTATTTAGATGGTTGTCGTGTGCACTTGAGTTGCTAAAGCGTTTTCAGTTGGGCATATGTCGAAAAGCAAAGAATTAGCCCTTTGAAAACCATCAGAACTGTCACACAAAAATAACATTTACCTATCTCACCAACTGACCAAACATAGGGCTTTTCCTTATGTATTATGTATTGTCGTGTTTTTTGTAGCATACTTGTGAAAACAGCCACCACTGTTGTAAATGATACTTTAAAGAGCATTATTTCATTTTTACAGTTGAAGGACAACCTGGACTGCCGTATATTACAGCTGTTTTACAATCAGCCAAAATTTTCTTAACAAACGTATGTTAAGAACAACTCCCATAGTGAAATTGAAGGAAAACAAATTGAAAATCCCCCTGCCATAGAGGAGCTAAAGAATCAACAATAAACGACTGCATGGATAGCTTGATGCACGAATGCATTGCGGACATGTTTGTCTCCAACCAAGAGAAAGTTCCAAAAAATCCCTTTTGTGCTTCTTATTATACAGTGACGTCAAAGACAGCCTTTTCTGCTGTTCATACATTCAGGGGTTATGGTTACACTAAACGACGTAGTTGTAGCCATACTGCCATCCAGATTTATTTTTTCCTTGCGAGCAGTCACAGGGTGTTTGTGCTGTCTGCCAACCGTTAGATGACCCCGCCCAAGTCTGTTAAGGGACCGTTTGACCGTTATAGAACGCGTCTTTTTGATTTTTTGGCACAGTTGGAAACGGTTGATTTTTATCCCTACCATTGTTTCCAAACATTATATAGGAATGTTTTGTGAACAACGGATAATAGCCGCTACTCGCATGTGTAGCAAAAGTGAGCGTACATACTCACCCTGGTCGTCCAGCCGTTGTCCGTTGCCCGTCTTTATCTGTCTGTACTGAACATTACCTTTGGATATTTCTCCAACGCTATGAAGTGAAGAAACACCAAATGTTGCAAAATGTTGTATGACCCCAAGAGCTCAAAAAAGATACTTGAGAACCTTGACCTTACCTTAAGGTCAAGGTCACAGGGAGAATGAATGTGGTCTAAAAACTGCAAAATTTCACATTGTGCCAGTTTTCTGGAAAACAAATTAAAAACAGCGGGCTTAGTTTTGTATGGTATACAAGAAAAAGAAAGCCTTATCTTCTGATACCATTTTGGTTGACCTCGCTTCAATGTCAAGGTCAGAGGAGCCCTTCAAAGTTGAATTGTAGACATATTTTGATGTGAGCTTGCCCCTTTAACTTTACTATGGACGATATCTCTTACAAACTTAAACACTGAGTGGGGCGTTTGTTAGAATTTCATAGTGAGCCACATCTGGTCACATATCGTTAGGGTCAAGGTCACATTGACCCCTATGAAAAATGTGACCAAGCCGGGTAAAGAAATCCATGTCTCTTGGTAAAAAATCTTAACAAAGCAAAGCCCATGCGACTCTCATGCTTGACCTTTGTCTTAAAGTGACCTTGACCTTCAGGTGACCTTGAAGGTGAAGGTCTAACAACTGAAGCTGGCAAGGACATTGTACACTATTAGAACTGGTTTACAGATTTTTCCTACCAAATTACACATGACCTTTGGCCAAGGTCAAGATCATCAAAGGTCACACATCACAAGGCTATCAATTCAAGACATAGGAAGCATAAACATACTTATTGGCACTTTCTACAAAGAGACATTGTCACTTTTAGTGATTCAATTGCCCGTTTCAGTCACATTTCATAAGGGGCAAAGTGACCTTGACCTTGATGATATGTGACTAAATGTGGCTCAATATCAGTATATAACATGTGCCCCACACAATTATGAAGTTTGAAAGATTTTTTTCATAGTTCAGGGTCAAGGTCACTTCAAAACATGTATACAATCTAACTTTGAAGGTCCCCTGTGACCTTGACCTTGAAGCAAGGTCAACCAAACTGGTATCAATAGATAGGGCTTGCTTTGACCTAAATAACACTTGTAGCTAAGGTCGTCATTCTCAATAACGTGGGAGAAAATTGTGAAAATGTGAAAACTTACTGTTTTTGAACAACATTATTTTATGTCCCCTGTGACCTTGACCTTGAAGCAAGTTGTGCGCAGTGAGTTGGTTTACGACATTCACCCTTCGCTGTTATAGACAGGCACTTAGTAAAACCAAGTATACAGAGCTGGATCCTCTATAACCAAGGGGTACCGTAGAAGAAGGCAAAAGAGAAAAGGCATTTCAATGCAAGAAAGCGTTAGGCCCGTAGGACTTGTCTTACAGCTGGTTCATAAAATATACATTGAAACATGCTAACTGTATCCTTTACATGACTTTCACCTTTATGTGACCTCGAAATTCAAGGTCAAACAATTGAAACTGTCAATAGCATCATTCGATACAAATTGTTTTACACATTTCTCTTACGAAAATACATATGACCTTGACCCAAAGTCAAGGGCCAAGGTCACTGAACATAAGACCAGTAATTCAACATAATTATACAAAGGATAATGGTGCTTTTTAACACTTTTTATCAAGACACATGGTCACTTTTAAATAGTGATTTCTTTACCCGTCTTGGTCACATTTTTGATAGGGGTCAATGTGACCTTGACACTGACGACATGTGGCCAGATGTGGATCACTATGAAATTCTAACAAAGGCCCACTCAGTGTTTAAGTTTGTAAGAGATATCGTCCATAGTAAAGTTAAAGGGGCAAGCTCACATCAAAATATGTCTACAATTCAACTTTGAAGGGCTCCTCTGACCTTGACATTGAAGCGAGGTCAACCAAAATGGTATCAGAAGATAAGGCTTTCTTTTTCTTGTATACCATACAAAACTAAGCCCGCTGTTTTTAATTTGTTTTCCAGAAAACTGGCACAATGTGAAATTTTGCAGTTTTTAGACCACATTCATTCTCCCTGTGACCTTGACCTTAAGGTAAGGTCAAGGTTCTCAAGTATCTTTTTTGAGCTCTTGGGGTCATACAACATTTTGCAACATTTGGTGTTTCTTCACTTCATAGCGTTGGAGAAATATCCAAAGGTAATGTTCAGTACAGACAGATAAAGACGGGCAACGGACAACGGCTGGACGACCAGGGTGAGTATGTACGCTCACTTTTGCTACACATGCGAGTAGCGGCTATTATCCGTTGTTCACAAAACATTCCTATATAATGTTTGGAAACAATGGTAGGGATAAAAATCAACTGTTTCCAACTGTGCCAAAAAATCAAAAAGACGCGTTCTATAACGGTCAAACGGTCCCTTAACAGACTTGGGCGGGGTCATCTAACGGTTGGCAGACAGCACAAACACCCTGTGACTGCTCGCAAGGAAAAAATAAATCTGGATGGCAGTATGGCTACAACTACGTCGTTTAGTGTAACCATAACCCCTGAATGTATGAACAGCAGAAAAGGCTGTCTTTGACGTCACTGTATAATAAGAAGCACAAAAGGGATTTTTTGGAACTTTCTCTTGGTTGGAGACAAACATGTCCGCAATGCATTCGTGCATCAAGCTATCCATGCAGTCGTTTATTGTTGATTCTTTAGCTCCTCTATGGCAGGGGGATTTTCAATTTGTTTTCCTTCAATTTCACTATGGGAGTTGTTCTTAACATACGTTTGTTAAGAAAATTTTGGCTGATTGTAAAACAGCTGTAATATACGGCAGTCCAGGTTGTCCTTCAACTGTAAAAATGAAATAATGCTCTTTAAAGTATCATTTACAACAGTGGTGGCTGTTTTCACAAGTATGCTACAAAAAACACGACAATACATAATACATAAGGAAAAGCCCTATGTTTGGTCAGTTGGTGAGATAGGTAAATGTTATTTTTGTGTGACAGTTCTGATGGTTTTCAAAGGGCTAATTCTTTGCTTTTCGACATATGCCCAACTGAAAACGCTTTAGCAACTCAAGCGCACACGACAACCATCTAAATAGACTACACGTTCGCAGAAAACACAATACTGAATATAGAGGAAAAAATAACGGCTCTTTTTAAAAGCACTTTTAGTAGTGAAGTACTTTTAGGATTGTTTGGAATTTTTTACCAGCAGACACCCTTTTACTGCTGAGTGTCTTAGTATTGTAAGATGTGTGATTTGAATTTTGGTTTAAAGGTGCCTTTGGTTTGAACACCCCTACCCCTACGAGGCAGAAATACAAAGAAATAGAAGGAAATTGAGCCTATTTGGAACCAGACTTTAGTATGTTCCCATGGGGGGATTCACGGTGCGAATGACACTGCGTCAGCTTTTTCATTTATCTTTAGTATTTTCTTCAACTTTAACTTTTAGGACCATGTATGAGGTTGTGGCAAGCTAAATACACAACACGACGACGTCTCGGAAAAATAGTAAGGATTATATAGGGAAAAACAACAGTGTCAGTTAAAGTCCGTTTTGAAGGTGTTAGTGGTTGGGGATTTTGAAAAGCATCAGACATCAGGCAGATACAATCCTTTCTGCGTGTTCTGGTGCAGAAATAGTTTTCAGTTTATACATTGGGGTGACCAGTAGATACCATTTTACAACCATACCCCCAAACGACATTTACAGAGCCCAAAGAAGGATTTGGGTCAATTTCAAAGCCATTTTTCCGTATGAAGCGCCAACTTTATATGAAAATGTGCTTAATAAACATCAAACGAATGAGGTTGAACTTTCTGATAAGGGACATTTTAAACCTAGTCATTGTCACTTCAACGTTGTTCTCTAATATGCCTGGACTATGAGAAATGTTCACACCGATAATACATGATAAAGAAGGATTCGTTGTGCCCGGCTACGTGCTACAGTTGGAGATGGAAGTTCACCAAAAATTGGGACCATACTAACAAAAATACGGTGGGTGCAATAGTCGCCCCCATTTTTTCAGCAAACGCCACCCAAGGCCGCTTTGGACGGGTAGA
Organism: Littorina saxatilis; assembly: GCF_037325665.1. Taxonomy (NCBI): domain Eukaryota; kingdom Metazoa; phylum Mollusca; class Gastropoda; order Littorinimorpha; family Littorinidae; genus Littorina; species Littorina saxatilis. The sequence continues at coordinate 1,206,462 of NC_090254.1, read as the reverse complement.
AATTCTGTACTTTCCAAGTCTATTTGTGTGTGGTTGTTCAAGACTATGGATAAAGCTCGCGTGAGAAGATTACGTCACGGTCAAAAGTCTTTGACGTCAATTATTGCATCATGACGTCATGCCTCCCTGTAGTCTTTCTCTAGATCTCTCGCGCAGTATGTGTGTTTGTGTTCATTTTGAGCACATGTGTTAGTGTTACTGTGTGTGTGTGTGTGTGTGTGTGTGTGTGTATGTGTGTGTGTGTATTTGTGTGTGTGTGTGTGTGTGTGTGTGCGTGCGCACGCGTGCATGAATCTGTACTCGTATGTGTGTGGTGTGTGTGTGTGTGTGTGTGTGTGTGCGCGCACGCGTGCATGAGTCTGTAATCGTGTATGTGTGAGTGTGTGTGTGGGCATAAGTGTATGTGTGTGCGTGTATGTGTGTTTGTTTGTAAAGGTGTGTATGTCCGTCTGTCCATATGTGCGTATGGGTGTGTGTTTTGTGTGTATGAAGTTTTTGTGAGAGAGTGAGTGAGTGCGTGTGAGTGAGTGTGTGTATGTGTGTGTGTGTGTGTGTCACTTGGGGTGTGTGTGTGTGTGTGCGTGGGTGTGTGTGTGTGTGTGTGTGTTTGAGAGAGAGAGAGAGTGTGTGTGTGTGAATGTGTGTGTGTGTGTGTTAGAGAGAGAGTGTGTGTGTGTGTGAATGTGTTTGTGTGTATGTTTGTGTGTGTCTGAGTTTGTGTGTATGTTTGTGTGTGTATAGAAGATACAAAAAACAAAGATACAAAAAATTTTATTGTCCTCATCAATACAAGGAAATTTGGCATGTGTGTGGCAAGACATAATACACTGGTACATAGACATTTACAAAGCAACAACTGAAGTTCAATATCAACACACCCTTACGCACACATACCCACTACTTCAGACACACAGGCTACATGTGCCCCTCGGACGTACGCAACCCACAATTCACCCAGCCATACAACTCCACATGCACTTACTCATTCATGCAGCACTCTAGAGCCCGGCCATGCACAACTCACACACTGGAACCCTCGTACGGCTACATATCACACCCGCACAAACATTACAGCCTCAAACATCGTACTAGATCTACAACTAACAAGCATACATCCACTATCAAACACCGAATACATCATCACACATTACATCATAACATATTGCATTATAACACACGCACAAACATTACAACATCAAACATCGTACTATAATCTACAACTAACAAACAATCATACACTATCAAACACCAAATATATCATCGTACATTAAATTACACCATACCCCCCCCCCCCACCCCACCATACATTCACAATCGACACAGAATACATCATCATACATATACATTACATCATAACCCCCATACATACGCAATCAACACATAGTACATCATCATACATTACATTACATCATAACCCCCCCCCCCCCCCATCATACAAAGTAAACAGACGTCAACATTTCACTCTTACCCCCCCCCCCCCCCCCCCCCGCCAATCACACGTCCTCTACTCTACCATCGCTCACACCTACTACACATCACCCATAGTCCTCCAAGTCACAGTTCACAGCACTCATTGTCCTTCTGCAGTCACAGTTCACATCACCCATAGTCCTCACATCACAGTTCACATCACCCATAGTCCTCACAGTCAAATTTTACAGCACTCAAGTCTATCTAGCATACTGTCACATTCACAGGGACTGGTTGTAGAGTCGTACAGCCATCGGGAGGAACGAGTCCCTCATCCGGTTCGTCCTGGCCCGCCAGCACCTCAAACGGCGTGATGACTCACGCGTGGGCTCGCACGATGCGAGCGCCTGGTGCAGAGGGTGGCGGTTGTCAGAGCGGATCATGCTCAGCTTCTTCAGCGCCACACTCGGGAATCGAGTGCTGAGAGGCTGAAGCTCAGAGCCAATGATGGAGCCTGCTCTCTTCACAATCTTCTCCAACCTTTCCATGTCGCCTTTCTTTGCACTGCTGTGGTAGCAGAGCTGGTTGAAGGAGACGACACTCTGAATAGTCGCCTGGTAGAAGAGGTGGAGGATCTGTGGGTCGACGTGGAACTGCCGTAGCTTCCTCAGGAAGAAGAGCCTCTGGTTTGCCCGCTTGCACACGGCGTCCACGTTTGGCGACCAGTCGAGCTGGTTGTCGATGATGGTGCCCAGATACTTGTAGGTATCCACCATCTCGACTGGTTCGCCCTTGATGATGATGGGGTCGACGGCGGACTTGGTTCGTCGGAAGTCCATGATGAGTTCCTTCGTCTTGCTCACGTTGAGCTCCAGGAAGTTGTCGTCGCACCACTGCACCAGCTCATCCACTGCGTGTCTGTACGCCGATTCGTCGTTCTTCAGGATGAGACCTGACAGGGATGTGTCGTCTGCAAACTTCAGCAGCAGGTTGACAAGATCCCTGAGGCGACAGTCGGCGGTGTACAGCGTGAAGAGCGTGGGAGACAGCACGCAGCCTTGGGGGGCGCCTGTATTGGTGGCGACAGCCTCGGACAAGACTTGTCCAATACGGACCCGCTGGGTTCGCTTCGTAAGGAAGCTGAAGACCCAACTGATCAGCACTGGATTGACGTCGAACTCCAGCAGCTTCCTCATCATGAGATGAGGCTGGATGGTGTTGAAGGCGCTGCTGAAGTCGATGAACAGGACCCTGGCGTAAGAGGAGGGCTTCTCCAGGTGGGCGGAGACGTTGTGGACGAGGGTCAGGATCGCATCTTCAGTACTCCGGTTGCGGGTGTATGCAAACTGAAGAGGATCCTGATGGTTCTCTGTCTCCAACCTCAGTCTCCGAAGGACCAACTTCTCAGCGCACTTGAAGGGGATGGAAGTGAGCGCTACAGGCCTGTAGTCGTTCAATGTCAAGGGATTGGGCTTCTTGGGTACAGGAACAATGATGCAGCTCTTCCAGATTGCAGGGATGGAATGTTCGTCGAGGGACCTCTGGAAGAGCTCGCGGTAGACAGGGGCAAGGGAGTCTCCGCATTCCCGTAGAACCCTGCCAGTGATGTTGTCTGGGCCTGCGGCACTGCGTGCCTTGACCTTCTTGAAGGTCGACCGGACTTCGTCGGTGGTGATGATGATGGGCGTGGACGGGCGGCTGAGCACCTCCTCCATGACTTTCCGTTGTTCTTCGCTGAAGTCACGCTGATCGAACCGGGCATAGAAAGTGTTCAGCTCTCCTGCCAGCTTCGCCTCATCCGTCGTCTTGAGTGGGACTTTCTTCGGCTTGTAGCCGGTGATGGTCTGGACGTCCTGCCAGTACTGCCTGGAGTTGCCCTCTCTGAAGTTATTCTCCAGCTTGGTCGCGAAGCGACGTTTGTCCTCTCTGATCTGCTTGGTAAGTTGCCGCTGGACAGCCTTCACCTCGTCGCGGTCACCACTCTTGAACGCCTCCCCCTTCCTGTAGAGCAGCCTCTTCAAACCCGGTGTTACCCAAGGTTTGGTGTAAGGGTAGACTGTGCAGGACTTGGTCTCAAGAACAGTGTCCGCGCAGAAGGCGATGTACGCCGAGGTGACGTCGGCTGTCGCATCGAGGCTGGGATCAGAGAAGATGCTCCAGTCTGTAGACTCAAAGCAGCCGCTAAGAGCCTCTGACGAGTCACTGGTCCACTTCTTCACCTCTCTCACGATGGGCTTCTCCCGCTTCAGACGCTGTCGGTACGTGGGCACCAGCTGCACCATGTTGTGGGGGCTCCTGCCGAGGCCAGGGAGTGGCTTGGAGCTGTAGGCGCCGCGGATGTTGCCGTAGCACAGGTCGATGGTCTTGGTCTTGTGAGTCAGACACGTGACGTACTGCTTGAAGTGGGGGAGCGCTCGATTCAGCTTGCAGTGGTTGAAGTCCCCGAGCACAAGGCAAGGGGCGTCGGGGGACTGCGAAGCCAACCTGTGCACAACCTCCACCACCTTGGAGCAGGCCACCTTCGCATCTGCCTTGGGGTGAATGTACAGTACGGTCACGAAGAGTTGGTTGAACTCCCGTGGGAGGTAGAAGGGCCGGAGGGCAACAGTTAAAAGTTCAATGTCCTCACAGCAGACCTTCTCCTTGACGGTGATGTTGGTGCACCACTTGTTGCTGACAAATATGCAGACACCGCCTCCTCTAGACTTGCCGGTGTCCTCCCGGGTGCGGTCAAGTCGAACGACAGAGAAGCCAGGTAAATCTGGGTCCCCGTCATCCTCGGTCAACCACGACTCGGAAAAGCCGAGCAAGTTGGCGTCACGGTACTCGCGTAGATGTTGCACGCTCGCCAGACACTCGTCGATCTTGTTCCTCACGGACTGGACGTTTCCGAGCACAATGGACGGTAGGGGCAGCCGGTGTCGTCGTCTACGTGCACGTAGCACGACGCCGCCGCGTCGGCCTCTTTTCCTGGGTCGCCGGACGCATCGTAGCGTGTCGGCAGCAAAGTCGGGGATAGGGGGGTTGCTGGAGGCGTGCGCGCGCAGCTTCAACAGCTCGTCGTGACTGTAGCGGGTGACATGCATGGCTGAACGAGCGGATACATGTGGGCAGGATGGAAGATGCCGCGTTCAGCTCAGCCATGCGTAAATCGGTGAACCACTCACACACGGAAGCATACACCAATCGAATCACAGACGCACCACCCAACACACAGCGAATCAGACGCATATGAGTGTGTATATGGTGTTTGTTTGTAAAGGTGTGTGTGTTCGACTGTCTATGTGCGTATTTGTTTGTTTGCTTAACGCCCAGCCGACCACGAAGGGCCATATCAGGGCGGTGCTGCTTTGACATATAACGTGCGCCACACACAAGACAGAAGTCGCAGCACAGGCTTCATGTCTCACCCTGTCACAGTATTCTGACACCGGACCAACCAGTCCCAGCACTAACCTCATAATGCCAGACGCCAGGCGGAGCAGCCACTAGATTGCCAATTTTAGAGTCTTAGGTATGACCCGGCCGGGGTTCGAACCCACGACCTCCCGATCACGGGGCGGACGCCTTACCACTAGGCTAACCGTACCGGTCTATGTGCGTATGAGTGTGTGTTTTGTGTGTATGAGATTTGTGTGAGTGTGTGTGTGTGTGTGTGTGTGTGTGTGTGTGTATGTGTGTGTGTGTGTGCGTGCGTATGTACAGTGTGTGTGTGTGTGGGTGTGTGTCTGTTTGTATAAGAGAGAAAGAGAGAGAGTGGGTGGGTGTGTGTACTGTGCGTGTGCGTAAGTGTATGTGTGTGTGTGTGTGTGTGTGTTTGTTTGCAAAGGTGTTTATGTCCGTCTGTCTATATGTGCGTATGGGGGTGTGTTTTGTGTGTATGAAGTGTGTGTGAGAGAGTGAGTGAGTGCGTGTGAGTGAGTGTGTACGTGTGTAATTTGGGGGGTGTGTGTGTGTGTGTGTGTGTGTGTGTGTGTGTGTGTTTGAGAGAGAGAGACAGAGAGAGAGTAAGAGAGAAGTTTGTCTTTCGCTGGGGTATGCAGTGCCTTGGCGTTGCACATC